>NC_065586.1:45323344-45657769 GCF_024542745.1 Macaca thibetana thibetana
TGAAACCTGTTTTAAAATATCCACTCACTCATTAAATACAACACACACACACACACACACACACTCCTGAATGATTTTAGTACATTTAGTACATTTAGGCAAAACAGGATTACTTTTCATGTTTCAAAAGCTGAAGATTGGGGCAGTTGTGGTTCCACACATAACTGCAGTCTCCAGGCTTGCCTTGGGTTAGGGATCTGACCAGCAGCTCACCCTTGACCTGTGCTCCCCTTGGACCAGTGGCCTGAAAAGGAGCCACCCAGTGACAGCCAGCAAGGAGGCCATGGGGCCAGCTGGAATTGGCCTCCTCGTCTGCCCCCAGGCCATTCCCAGAGCCCACTCTGCACCTTCCAGAAACGTTTTGCTTTCTCCAACTCCTTTCCTTGCTCCCTAGTCCTGGCTCCAATTTCACACTAAGGATGGAAGAACGGAGTCACATGGGAGTGAGGCCATTTAACTGGACATTCAGCAAACAGCAAGAGATCCAGGTCAGAACCCAGGAGGAGATCTGTTGCCCAGAGGCATGAAGAGGGCTTGGGGATGCTGGCAAAGCCTGGGACAGGAGCACATTAATACATGGAGGGTGTCACCTGTGAGGATGGGTAGACTTGAGCTGGGACAAATGGCAGATGACTTGTGTCATGTGAGCAAAGTCACTTGACTGCTTCAAACCTGTCTCTTCACCTTTAATACAGGTAGGTAAAGAATACTCCGCTTCTCACTAACCTCTTGCTTACTTGCTGACAAATCATATAGATGTGAAAAATGTTTTATGAAGTGCATTTGGGAAATAGCCTCACAATTATCACTGCTGCCAACAGCAATACGTGATAGGGATTGAAGAAACCCCTCATCCCTGCCTTCCACACTCTACCTGGAAAGTCCAGCAAGAGACAGATGCCAGGTGCTGCCCTCTTGTCCTTGCCCCGCCCCCCCGGAAAGGTACAACTAACTCCTCATGTCAAATGGTGGCATCTAATCTTCGCCCCCTTAAAAATGGGCTGACCTCATTAACTTCCTGGCTACTACAGTGCGATGGAAGTAATATTCTAGGACGTCTGAGGCTGGGTTAAAAGAAGCCTTATAGCTTCCACCTGGGCCTCTTGCCAGCTCACTCTTGGGATGTTCTCTGAGCCTCTTGCTTCCATGCTGTGGGAACCCCAAGCCACACTGAGAGACCACAGATAGGTGTTAACATGCCAGCTGAGTGTCCAGCCAAAGGACAGCATCAGCAGCCAGCTGTATCCTGCCTAGCAGAGCCCTCACATGCTGTAGCCCAGGCACCCTATGACTGCAACTGTATGAGGACTCTCAACACGAACCACCCAGCTGAGCCCAGTCAACACAAAACATAACCAGGAAAAATAATCATAAGTTGTTTCTTCAAGCCACTAAGTTTTGAAGTGGAATGTTTAACTGAAACAGCTCTTCATAGACCTACAGGCACCTGAACCCCCTTGTTCTCCTGCCTGAGACCCTACACTCTGAACATCTTCGTCTTCTTCCTAGTGTGGCCTTCTGTCATCCTGTCCCTTGGTATCATCATTCCCTACTTTCTGCTGTTCCCACAAATAAGCCCAGGGTCACTCTCAACTTAAGGCTCTTCCTACAGGTTCCCTACAGGGACAAAGAAGAGACAACAGAGTGACAAACACAGGAAAGTGACTTTAGGTGGGGCCCTGCACATACCATTCTTAGACTCAGGTGGTGACTTCCTCTTTAGAGGACACCAGGAGAAGCGCCTGAAGACTTGCAAACCAAACTCTGAGCTCTATCTCATCTTCACCCCCCAAATCCTTGCCCCAGAGGCATATACTTGGGCAGTGTGGGTGAGATCCCTGTGAAGCTCTGTCGGGAGGTCAGCAGCTTTCTAGCCTCCCACGTCCTTCCTCCAGCCAGGGGACCATAGTGCTTGTCCCCTCTGCCACATCTTCTCAGCTTTGACCTTCATTGCCCTGTCCCAGGCCAATGGACAAAGTGATGCCATTCAGAGGAAGGACTCTGTCAATGAGCTTTCCGGCTCCAAGAACCACAGGTCCCAGGGCTTATCAGCCCCTTTACAGTGGGAGCATGCCTGTCAAACATTCCAGGCACAGGCGGCGCTGGGCTGAAAGGTGAGCTGCTTGCTTAAGGGAGGTGGGTGGTCTCCAGCAGGACTTTCAGATTAACCTAAGCCCTCACTCTGAAAATACCAAGGTGGGGAGCTTAGGGCACCAATCAAGATAAGAACAAGCCAGGCGTGAGGTCCCCTTTGATTCAGGATCCTCTAGGGCAAGGAGGAGGGAAGGGGAAGGAGGGTAGAATTCTTTCTGGCTCCATCCAGAGACCAGTGAGGCAGGATTTCTTGGGGCAAGAAAGAAACAGAGGTCTCCCACAGCCCCTGCATAACATTTCTCAGGAGAATGTTTTGGAAGTCCCTGCATTGTCCCACAGGCCCTCAAGCCTCCCATTTCTGGGAGCCACAGAAAAGTTTGGCCTTAATGCTGGACTCTCAGCTGGGAAAGCTCAGAACCTGCTTTCCTTGACTTCCCACAAGGCTCTAACTAGCCTCTGCACACAGGGCTCCTTTCTTCTGAGAAACAAAATTTTGGTCTTCCTTGGGTCCCCCAGAAAAAGCCACTTCTAGAAAAGCACTTTGCGGGTTTTGCTGGGGTGAAAGGTCTCGCTAGAAGTCTCTGACACATAGGAAAACTTACATATTGGGGCTTTAGGGGCTTCAAAATATAACATACCTCTTAGGCATCCATTAGGAGGGACAAGCAGGAGCCCTACTTATGGGTGGCAAGATGCCATCTTTGTTCTGGCAAAGCTGATTAGAGAATGCGGCATTAGATGTGCAGCTATACAGACCTGCCGGGTAAACATATCTCCTCCTCCAATCCCACATGGCCAAGAGTGTTCTCTGCAGGCTAAGGGATCCCGACATGGGACAGAAATCTGAGCACAGCCTGGTAATTTGGTTCTGAGCCACATGGAGCTCAGGATTCCTCAGCCACAGGATTCCAGTGAGATTTGGGGCACACAGAGGCCTCAGAGTTTACTGGGGGGATTCCTTTTCTATAGAGACATGGAGTCGGAGGAAGGAGGGTCTCCCCACCAGCAAGCAAATAACAAGTCCAGGAAAACCAGACCATTGCAGGGAACTCAGCTTGCTAGGTTTTCAATGTCTTCTCACACCTTCAGGAGTGACAAGATGCAGGAGTGGAAGGACCACGACCCTGGGGACCCCAGGTGCGGCAAATGGCTTCCTAAAACCCCAGCTTTTGCATCTGTAATGAGCAGTGACAGCTCCCACCTCATGAGAATGCCGTGCAGTAGTGAAGCTGAGTAACCAGCTATTCCAGTTTGAGTGTCCCAGAAAACTCCTCCATTGTGGACAAACTGAGAAGCTGACTCTCCCACTGGAGGCACCAGGTACAAGGTAGGTGCTCAGGAATTGTTTCCCTCCTTCTTGACTCACACTTCTCTTCTGAGAGTGAAAGTTGGAGTATTCTTCAAGCAAGAAGCTGAGACAGCCCTTCACTTTTCCTGGGGAGGGGAAGAGAGCAGGGCCTTTGGACTTAGAGGCCCCTCTGGAGCCTGGAATAGACAGACTTGCATTTCAGAGGAAACTTCCCATGGCATCGCCCCAGGATCAGTCAAAAGGAATCAGCCTCTGGCACACAGCTAAGCGTGTGTCTCTGAGAAAATGTCTGGGTTCCTTTGGAAGGTGCCAGGGACCAGCGAGGGAGCATGGGCATGGGACTCTGATTAACCACATCGCCCTCCCAGCCGCTGGCCCCACATGCCCCAAGCCCACCTCTCTGCCACTTGCAGCGAAGTGCAGCCCCAGAACCCACACCCACCCTCTGTGTGGCCACAGCCACGGGTGTCCATGAAGCCAGAATGTCTTCAGAAAATGGGAACCTTTGGGAAGTACATAGTCATTGCCTAGAAGTCCAATGGCTGTTCTGACAGTCATCTCCCCATTAGATAAATTCCTCCACTGAGCGACTGACTTTTGGTGGAGTTAACCACCTGTGTTCCACGAAAGGAGAGTAGGCCTGTCCCTTTCCAGAAATGCAGAAACCTCAGGAGTTGAGATCTTGGCTTCCACGGAGGAGAAGCCTCATGGGTAGCTGAGGGAGGGCCATTACCATTTGCAGTTGAGAAGGTCTGGAAGCCCCGCCACACATGCTGAGCCCTGCCATGGAAATCTTGAGTGTCCCTGAACACCTACAACCTGTGGGGCTTCTTTGTGTCTGTGAGAATATTATAAGCTATCGAGGCTCTCTTTTGCTGCCAGAAGTTCAGGGTGAGCTCCAGGGCTCAACTGTAGCATCTATGTTGGTCTTTGCAGTGGATGGATATGTGTCTTATTTACCTAGCCTTGCTTCTCCACTTTACCTACTGTTTACCTCGGTCTGGTTTGTTATTTTCGTGGCATCATAATGGACATGTCATTGTTAGAAGATAGTGGGGAGTAGAAGAAAGCCCTACTTTCTCATCTCTGAAATGCTCAATTATGGTGGGTGTTGCTTGTGCCAAAATAAGCTTCTTGCTCTAAGTCCTGCGCTGGAGAAACCCAGTTCTACCAGCATCCAGGGTACTGAGAGCATCAAACCTCAACCCCAGGAGATAAAGCGAAAGTTAGTAAACAGCAGTCCAGACTTTGGGGCTAAAAACAGCAGGATTCCAGTGAGATTTGCGGCAAATCAAAATCATCTATTGTCTTCTCTACCTTAGCTTTCCCCACCTGTAAAATGAGTATAATATTACCTCCCACACCATCACAGGGGCTGAGATGAGCCACATACACTGTGTGATGTGACACCAGTAATAACTCCCATGACTTCCCCAGCCCCTTGCACATGGTACTCAGACATTACACTAAAGGGCTTACCTATAATTGCTATACAGGGTGCTCATATACAGCCCTGGGAGACACAGGGGGCCAGTCAAAAGGAATCAGCCTCTGGCACACAGCTAAGCGTGTGTCTCTGAGAAAATGTCTGGGTTCCTTTGGAAGGTGCCAGGGACCAGCGAGGGAGCATGGGCATGGGACTCTGATTAACCACATCGCCCTCCCAGCCGCTGGCCCCACATGCCCCAAGCCCACCTCTCTGCCACTTGCAGCGAAGTGCAGCCCCAGAACCCACACCCACCCTCTGTGTGGCCACAGCCACGGGTGTCCATGAAGCCAGAATGTCTTCGGAAAATGGGAAGTGCAACTGGGAAGTCTGCGTCTGAATTTGAACCCAGGCCCTGCCTCCTTTCAAGCCCATTTTCTAGATTGTTACGTCCCACTTCTCCCTGCGGGCCATGTTCTACTAAGCCTGTGCTGCTTCTCCCACCTGAGGGTGGCCTGAGTTTCTGGTTCCACAGCAAGCAAGTGGGGCCTGCCCTGCCTCTCCCGCCTCAGTCCCACAGAGCTCAACAGGGTGGCAGGTTGGGTTGATTCTCTGATCAGGGTAAAAAGTGGAAGGGAATAGGGAGAGTGGCAAACTTAGCCCAGGCCAAAGCCAGGGACTCTGTGCAGGAGTTGAAAACGTGGGTTTCCTAGCCACTCTGCTCTAGCAACTCCTAGAAAGGAGGCCCTACTGGGCCCCAGAGAAGAAACTTAAAATCAGAAGGAGTCTCCTAGTGTGTCACAGCCAGCTTTCTGCCTCCAGGAAAGCCACAGCCAAGGGCAGGCAAGACACTTAGGCCTCTGTTGACTTACAGGCCCCCGGGGAGTGGGTTGCACCATCTTGTGCAAGCCAGTCTCAGCCTCTCGTCACTGGTAATGAAGCAAAGTGACAAAGTGGCCCTTCTTCCTAGCACAGCCATCCTCCTCTCTAGAGTCTCCAGGGAGCCAGGGAGCCAGGGAACCTGCAGGCCTTGGCCGGCCAAGCCCCGGTGTGCTCCAGACAGGGCACTGCTTGGCCACCCAGGAGGCTCTCGTATGTAGTGGACACTTCTGGTATGAGGCCCAGCATCTGCTTCACAGCTGGTTTATGGCTTCTGATCAGGCTCAATAAAAACCCAGACGGCATCTCACCAGTGTGGCACCTGAAGGAGGAATGTGCTTCTCGGGACCCTCAGAAGGTTGTTCTGACATTGGCCACAGGCAGAGACAGACAAGAGCAGAGGGGCTCACTCAGCCCTGGGCCTCACCCAGAGACCCCTGACCAGAAATTTGGAAATCCCTGCCCCACAGACTAACCCTTGCCTTTGACACTTGAATTCTGGTCCAGTTTTCTTCCTCGGCTTCTCATTATAGCAATAGTTTATGATTCTGCACTGCAGCTCTGTAATGCCTACAACATGCCTTCATGTCCTCCCCACCACTCTGTGAAAAATGCGTTAGCATTCCAGATTAACAGAGGAGAAAACCGAAGCAGGTCAGCGGGACTCCAGCCTGCCTTGTGCTTCAGGACAAGGGCAGGTCTGTAAGACCACCACGTGGAGACCACCATGGGCTTCTGGTCCAGGAAAAAAGGCGAGGCTCCCTCCTGACCCCACCCCATGCATGAAGATGAGGTGGGGAAGTTTCCAGAACAATGCGGTTGTGTCATGCAGGGGCCGGCTGACGTGCCTGAAGCTGGGGGGCTGGGCCTGCCCCTCCTACACGTGGGGTACTAGCTCTTCGGGGGGGCTTCAGCTGCCACTCATTTTCTCATCCAAATGAGAATGGTCTGGATTAATGTCTGGCCCAAGTGAATAACCGCTTAGACTCAGACCCGGGATGGATATGTTTCTCCATCTCTTTGAGTGTTGAGTCCAAACCCTGGCCACCAACCCACTCCCCTCTGGGTGGCCTTAGAACTCCCTGACTGCTGAGCCTGTTTTCTCCTGGAAAGTGGAGAACACAGAGGTGCCGTGGGATTCAGTGAGAGGGGGGTGTGAAAACACCCGAGGTGTTCTGGGCACAAGTTCACCTGGCAGGTGCCTGTCCCTGTGCCCTCCGGGCAGGGGTGGTTGGCAGTAGGGAGAGGCTCAGCAGCTGGAGCACAGGATGGGCCAGTACTGCAGTGGGCCTCGGCTGCCTCTGACCCAGAGCCCTGGCCTCCTCCACTCACAGTCATGTCCCAGGGTGCCCACCAGCCCCAGCCTCCTGGGGAAAAACATGCTGCTGAGGCTTCTGAGCACAGTGCAGACCTGCTGAGGCACAACCAACCAGCAGCACTGCAGAGCTGGTGCTTTGGCAGGAGGGAGGTCTGGCTGCAGCTTAGACAGTGCAGATGTCATTGGAAACAGATGCCCAGACCACAGTGTCTCTTCCCATTCCCACCAGGCTCCCTGGACCTTTTCAAGAATCCCCTAGGACAATGTAAGCCCGATGGGACATGAATGATTCTTGGAGATGGCCCTGCAGCTTGAGCGTCAGCCCCAGGACCCCCACACCCACTCCACCACAGCCTGACCCATTATGCGGGGTCTTCCTCCCATTGCCAGGCTGTGTGACACCAAAGCACATGCCTTAACTGCTCTGTGTCTCAGTGCTCCTCATAAATGGAGATAATAATAGCATCAACATCATGAGGATGAAGCTGTGTGGATGAAGTAAAGGGATTAATGTGGAGTGTTCAAAACAGCTCCTCCCGCACCAGGTAAACCAGTACCCAACCCTGAGCCACGAGTAATGGTGTTGTCTCCCTTGCCATCGGCCTGACTTTCACCTCATCTTCATTGATGAGCCTGTGCTCTGTGCCAGGCAGTGCCAGGTGAGGGGATAACTGGGCTCAGACCCTCCTAGCTGTGAGAAGACCTGCAGTACAGGCCATGTTCAGCTGTGGGTGCCTCAACGTGGGGCCAAGGCACAAGTAAGGTACATGAGCTGGGAGTTGAAGGCTGAGGCAGCTTCTGCAAGGCTGAATTTGTCTTAAAGCTGCACCACCTCCTAGGATTTTGCCCCTCCAAAAAGTGAAGCTATACAGTTGCAAAGGCAGACCTCCCAAATGGTGGCATTTTAGGTTTTGGAGGACAGGGAGGAGAGGCCCTGGGGTCAAGACTTCCTCCTGGCCCCACTTACACTGCACCCTTCAGGGACTCAGACCCATGTGGAGATGACCCTGGGGCTGAGACCCTGGGACAGAGCCTCCTAGGTTTCCCCCAAACTCTCACATCCTGCCTGTGTTTGGCGGGGGAGCTGGGCTGAGGCCCGGAACTCATCCACCCTGACTCTCTTCCCAAGTCCAGTCCCCAGGCCTAGCAGGCCCACAGAGGGATGTCAAGTGTCCCCCACTACCTGCTGCCCACAACTGCCCCTCCATGCACATGCACACACCCATGCGCACACTATCCCATGCTTTTCTACCTCAAATGCACCTTTGAGCTGGCATCCCTGAGAATCCTGCAACTGTGGTGTCAACCAGAGCATGCCTCAGACAGACTAGGTGGTAAAGGAGGCTCTAGATCACCCGGCCTCCTCACTCCCTCTCCAGAAGGCAGGCATATGGTCCCCATTGAGGATGCAGCTCTCTGTGTTCTGGCCTAGCCATCACCTTCCTACTTTGAAGACTAACCTGGCCGCTGGGCTTGGTGACAGCTGCATGCCAGGTGCTGAAGCCGCATTGGCCCCAGCCCTGCCAGGCTGCCCCAGCTGGGTTCTATGGGCCGCAGAGGGTGAGACAGAGTTAAGAGTGCAAATGGTGTCTTGGGAGTACCACGCAGGAAGGAAAGGCGGGGAGTGGAACTGGGCAGGGAGTGGCCAGGCTGGGATGCAGCTGAGATAAGGTCTCTGCCAGACCCAGAGAGCTCAGCAGCAGGGATTTGCCATTAGGAGAGGCCCTGCTGGACAGGAACAGCTATGCCCTTGTACCACCACTCTGCTCAGTCAATGACAGGGGGCTGCCCCAGGAGGAGTGGCGTTGGTTAGGAAACACCCAGAGGTTAGCCCTCATCCAACCATACCTCGCATCTGGGCAGCAGAAAGTACTTTTTTACAGGGTCCTAGGCAGTGAGTCTCTGTGCCTGCCATGTGGGTCTTACAGGAAAGGCAAGATGCGGTTACAATGATAGTGCCTCGTACCCAGGGGCTGGTGCCCCAGGGCCCTATGGAGATGTGGGACACACCTGCCCTGGAAGATCAGGGATAGGGCTTAGCAGTGGATGAGAGGCACCCAGCAGTGGAGGAGGAGGGCACTTCCTGGCCAGGGATCTGCACAGGAAGAGTCAGGAGATGGTGGCCAGTCATGGCAACACCCTGGACTGTGGCTGCAGGACTGAAGCCCAGACCCTGGCCCTTTTAGACACTGCCAGGAGCTTTCTTGTTCTGTCATTTCTCTTCTGTCTGAAACCATAAGAGCCTGGTGCCGTCCCAAGTTCACTTCCTCTCTATCCGCATCATCTCTATTTGGAATGTGGAACCAGAACACACTAGCCCCACAGAGGGGCTCTTGTTTCTTGAAACATCCCTGGCCTTTTCTGCCCAGCCCGGGGTGCTCATTATGCAGGCGGGGATGGCCACGGGGCGAGTTACCAACTAAACCCAAACCACCCTGGTCATGCACAGCAGGAGGAGCTGTTGTTTTTGGACTCAGGAGCTAGCTCAAAAGCCAGGGGTGATTTTGGTCATATGCAGCTGTCGCAGGCCCACGTACTCCAGTTCTGCAGGCCCAGTTCAGCGAGCCAAGGGCTTGAGCTTCGGCCTGAGGGGCAGAGGAAGGCAGGGCTGGGAGGACCGGCCTCCCCGGGCCTATGCAGTGCCCTGGATGGCACTGCTCTTGGCTGCTTTAGGAAGGAGGGACCTGAGGGGGTGCACCCAGCCCCTCAGAGAAAATCCTCATCTCCTTCTCCCAGAGTGGTGTTGGGCCCAGGCCTGGCCCCAGACTGAGGGTGGGAACAGTTCAGTCCTGAGATCCACCCGTGACAGGCACAACCTGGTTGCTTTGCGCTACTGCTTCTCTCCCCTCTACTCTAATTCGATTCCCTTGGTAGCCCACAAAGTTAGAGCAAGAGTTATTTTCAAATAAGAATCTCTTGTTTACCAAGTAGAAGCTTCCATTCCATTAGAAAAAAATATAGGGCTCCTTCCATCAAATTTCCACTGGAAACCTGGCCTCTATTTTGAAACAAAAGCATCTTAAGAAACTGGGTTCCCTGACTCTCTCCCGGCTCTGCCCCATCTCAGCAGGCTGGCACAGGTCCCCAGCAGCCCCTCACACGCTGCTGTATGGGCACTACTCCCGGGGGCTTGTCAATGTGTGCATTTGGTTCAGGAGCTTGGGGAGCTGAGACCCTGCAGATCTAACAAGCTCTCAGCTAACAAGCCAAGATCTACCAAGCTCTCGGTTAGATCAACAAGCTCTTGGGCAACTGCCTACGATGCTGCTTCACAGGCTGCACCGTCACAGGAACCTCCTCAGAACTGCTGTGCAAAGGGTCAACTGCCCAGACCCTCAGAGGCCAATGTCTTCATGGTGCTCCTGGTGGAGCCACCAGCTGCTCCCAGCCTGGCTGCCACACAGAGAGTACGGCAGGTAGCACCTGATGGAAAGGGCCACCCACCTCCAGGCTTCACCAGACCACAGAGGACTCCAGGTTGGCAAGGTGAGACAGGGAGAAGAGAGGATGAGCAATGACAGGGCCAGAGAAAATCCAACATCTAAGCTACCAGCAGAGGAAAGGTGCCTGCAAAGGAAATGGAGAAGAAGCATGCTGGGAAATGTAGGGAGTACGTGCAAGGGACGTGTCGCTGTGGAAACCAAGGAGGAAGTGGTTCACACTCCAGTGTTGCAGAGAATCCATGAGAGCTTAATGCTGGGAGATGCTCCTTGGGTTGAGTTCAGCCACAAGGGACTCGATCACTGGGCTGCAGTGGCTCATTGGCAGAATGGGGCAGAAGCCAGTGAGCAAAGGAAGGGGCTGGGCATGAGAGAATGGGGGCAAACTTGGGCTCGTTTTTGTTTGTTTGTTTGTTTGTTTATTTGTTTGTTTTTAAGAAGGAAGAGTAAGGCAGGAACCAGCAACAAAAAGGGGTAAAGAGGATGACAGGAGCAAAAATGTGCCACCAAAGCCCCAGCAAGCAGTCCTTAAGGGCAAGGGAACAGGGAGCTGTCTTGAGGTTGACAGATGGGTGGAAGAGAGAGCGTCCGCTGCTCCCACCATGGCTTCGGGCTGGAGGCAAGACAATGCTGAGAGTGAAAGAGGAGCTTGAGTTCTGATAGTTCTGGTTCTAGGCACACACCAGTGGTCTGATGTTCTTCAGCAGCACCAACAGGCCAGATATCAGTGCTGAGAAAGGGGTGGATGAACTAATTCATGGCTGGGGTGTTGCTGGGGCCTAAAGCAAAGGAAAGTAAAGCAGGAGAGACCTGAGGGAGAGCGGCTGCAGTGGTGATCTATGGAGTCTAAGCAAGAGACAAGCAGGTGAAGGCAGTGGGGAGCCAAGAGGTGGGGAGAAAGCAGAGAGAGTGATGGTCTGGGAGATTCAAAGCTGTGTGCCCCAAGTAACAGATTGAGACGGTTAGAAGGGAGGAATTTCTTGAGTAAGAACTAATACTTTTTTCTGGATGATGGCAAAAGTGGGTAGCAGAGAAGGAAGCACAATCATTAGAAGTGATCAAGCAAGAGATCACTGAAGGGACTTAAGTCGCAGAGGTCAGAGCAATCATTCCCAAAGGTGGCCACCTAGGATAATGACTATTTAAGAACTGAGCTCAGTGGAGCTCATGACCCTGTTCCTGGGATGTGAACTCATTTTAAAAAAAATCACATTCTAACTTCAGCACTCTCCTGTATTGATGGATAGCCAGACATGTGGTGGTGACATCTGAGACTAGTCCTCCACTAATAGGGAGAGACCCAGAGCTGGTCGCCATAGCCAGATGCAAGGCACTATGGCCTCTAGAAGATGCTCCAGAGTGGCAGCTTCACCTTCCCAGGGCAGAAGCTGTCTCTGAGGGCTGGCCTTGTCTGCCCCAATGACCCAGCAATGAGGCAGATGCCGCCAGCACACCCAGGGTGAATGTGAACTGAGACGTCATGCAGGGCTTCAGAGCAAAACAGAAAATGCCACACAGGTGAGTACAGCCCCCACGAAGGGAGGGATTCCTGTACTTTTTTCTGCTGAAGATTCTAATAATTTATGTCTCCTAAATTCACCTTCGGTGGCACCATTAGGTCCTATTCAACTACACGAGTGTTGCACACATTATTTTATAACTTTGTAACAATGCTGAACATGAAAAATGTGAACCAGTTTACATGTATCTCTATGTGGACACCTTTGTTTATCTAACTAGCAAAAGACATCGGTTTATTGATTTATCCTTTCTCTAAACATGCCCATTATAGTAGGACAACTCAATATCCACAAGCAAAGAGTTCATTTGTACTCCTATCTCATGCCGTATTCAAAAATCAACTCAAAATCTGTCAACACCTAAATATAAGAGCTAAAACTACTAAAATCTTAGAAGAAAATATAAGAATATATAACAATCATAGTTTTGGCAAAGGATTCTTAGATATGACACCAAATAAATGAGTGACAAAAGAAAAATTAGATAAATTGGACTTTATCAAAACTTAAAACATCTGTGCATCTAAGGACATTATCAAGGATAGGAAAAGGCAAGCTATGGAATGGGAGCAAATACTTGCAAATAATGTATCTGATAGAGGCCTAGCATCCATAATGTATAAAGAATTCTTTTAACTTAATAATAAAAAATTAAAAATAGGCAAATTTCTGAATAGACATTCTCCAAGGAAGCTATATAAATGGCCAATAAGTAAATGAAAAGGTAACTGATATTGTTAGTCATTGGGGAAATGCAACTTAAAACTATGAGATACTGCTTCATACTCACCAGGATGGCTTAAGTTGAAGAGACCAATAATAACAAGTGTTGGTGAAAAAGTGAAGAAGTTGAAACCCACATATGCTGCTGGGGGAAATGTAAAACTGTGCAGCCATTTTGGAGAACAGTTTGTCAGTACCTTAACAAGTTAAAAGTAGAGTTACCATATGATATCGCAGTTCCACTCCTGGACATATATCTAAGAGAAATAAGAATATCCATCCACACAAACCTAGTATATAAATATTTATAGCAGTATTATTCATAAATAACAACCTAAAAATCCATCAAAGGATGAAAGCATGCACAATTTGGCTAATCCATAAGATGGAATCGTATTCAGCTATAAAAAAGGAAAAATCTTGAAAAGGTTCATGGGTGGACCAAGAAAACTAAGTGCTAAGTGCTATTATGCTAAGTGCTGTAAGATGACAGACAAAAAAGTCACATGTTGTGTTTATTTTTATGTGATATATCTAGAATAAGTAGAACCACTGGGATGGGAAGCAGATTAGAGGTTACCAGGGCATGACAGGAAGTGGGATAGGGAATGATTACTTAGTTAATACAGGGGTTTTTGTAGGGTGAGGAAGAAGTTTTGAAACTAGACAGCTGGGGGTAGCACAGTGTTGAGAACACATTAAATATTATCACTGAAATATGCTCTTCAAAACAGTTGATTATATGTCACGTGAATTTCATCTTAATTTTTAAAACAGAATTTTTAGGTTATGCTTAAAAGAGGAAGCAGGAACTTTTAAGTTAATTACAGTATCACAGTTGTCTCCAACGCTCAGGTTCGGTCAAATTGGGTGGCTGCAAACTAATGCATGGTGTCTATGCCAACTGGAAAATTCCAGATCCCTCAAAGGTATTTATTGAATATGATAACTAAATAAAGTGAGTGGTGGGGGGACCCACAGGGGAGAGAGTGGGCAATCATAGGAGGCAAATCTCCTCTAGCTTAAGTTTAGTGATTCCTTGGAGGGCATGTAACACGAGAGAGCAAAGACTCATGCCCTTTCCTATGAACTTGCGAACGGACCCAGGTGTACCTGAGCTCTCAGAGACTTTGACTGCTGGGTAGAAGGACACTGGGTACTCAGGAATTTGTTATGGCTCCAGCTCAGGGAAGGGTGGTAGATGTCAGATGGCCAGCGCTCTTCTGCCACCCCACCTAAGAACATACATATCTGGGCACACCCCTGCCCTCTGTGGCATCTGGGACAGGGAAGATGTCACCGCTTATGCTTGTTCTGCATAGCTGCTGTTCAGCAGCTTTCATCCTGCTGGCCGAGGCCCATGCCCTCTCTCTCTTAGCACCTCCTGGCCCAGGTCTGCAGAGGTCACTGCACAGTGGACAGGACTCGCCCTTTCCAGGTTCTCTCCATGCCTTCAGCATCAATGCCTCCAAGGAGGAAAGCATGATCACACAGCAGCCCAGAACAGCCAAGCAGAGGCTGTGGGCAGTGTGGAGAGGGGCTGCATGGGGATGGACAGCAGGAGAGGTGGAAAGGGACATCACAGCTTGTGCTACCACCTGGTCAATTCCCAGCTGAAGGCAGGAGACTCTGGCTGCAAGCAAAGAAGTTCAAGGCAGGCTCTGGTCATTTCTCCAGGGCAAAGGGGTGAGTGAAGCCTCAAATCTGTGCCCCAGCAGGCTCTACCCAGCCTAGAGTTGACCTCATTCAGCTCTGACGGGGCCGTAGCCCCAGGGTTTAGAGGAGAGCACCAAGGACAAGATAGCAAGGGGACTCAGAGAGTGGAAGGGGCTGGGACTGACATCTTATGTTTCCTTAAATTGAGCCCTTTTTGTCTCCTTGCCTGAATAAAACATATTCTCCTCATTAATGTTCAGTTCACTAAAGATGAAGCCCCTTAGAAACTCCAGCTCAGGGAGGGGTGGCATATGGCTCCCCAAATTGGAAAGCCCTCAGCCTTTAGAACCAAAAGTCTCTGTAAGATCTCGTCTCATTCTTCATATGGGGAAAATGAGGCACAGAAGGAAGAAATGAGCTGACAACAAAAATAAGATCAGAACTTTGTGTTTTGTCAGCCAGGCCACTTCATATTTATTGATACACGTGTCATGGCCTCAAAGTCAGGAGAAACAAAGGACGCTGGTTGGAAGGAGCGAGGTCTCGGGATGGTGGATGAGAGAGAAGCAATGTCAGGAGAATGCCTAAACTCCTACAAAAGGACATGATCCCCATGTGCGTGCCCCCATGCCCCTCCCCACCACGTGTAATGACAGGGCTTGGGGTAGGAACTGGAGCAGTGCATGAAGAGGGACTCAGCACACCGAGTGCAGGCTCTTGGTCTGTGCATTGCCATAGGCATTGGTGCGATGAGCTGCTGGACTCACGTAGGCCCCTGACTCCAACTCCTCGTCACCTGGGAAGAGGCAGGCCAGCAGTGTAGGGCCACAGGGAAGCATAAAAAGGGTGACATCAAAGGCTGTGCTGAGCCACCGTCGCCAACCAGCCTCACACTGCTGGTTATCCCAGAGGCTTGGAGCAGGGCTAGAGGGATGAAGCGGGCCTGGACTGCATCCTTAGGGAGACAGAAGCTGTCGTCGATATGGCCGTTCCCTTGTCCCCTCCCTCCTGCTCCTACAGCAAGCATACCAGAGCTGACTCCTCTCCACATCGCAGCATGGAGGTGTGGAACCACCCCACAGACACCCTGCACCTCCCAGGTCTGGGCAGAGAGCAGCCAGCTGGCCACCGAGGTGTTTTTCCATGCGGCTGGGGGCCCGCTGCGGCTGCTCTGGCCGGGTGGTGACTCACAGCTGGCAGGACTCTGGCCCAGCGATATTTTGAGATCCGGCTCCATGATGGACTGATGTGACAGCTTTGTTCTCTCGGGCCCTTTTGATTTGTGAATCCCCCTTTGTGGTTTGCTAGGGATGCTCAGACCCTGCTGTTTCTGGGCTCCAGCGACCGCTCGCTCAGCTGGGCAGGCGGGACCGGCTACAGCGGGGGTGGCAGACAGCAAGTGGGAGCAACAGGGCTCAGTGAGGACTGAGCCGCCACCGGCCTGGGCAGCTAGAGCTGGACTTCCAGGCTGTGTTGGACTGACTGGGTGGTCGTGGAAGAATGATAAGTGCCTGCTCAGAGCCAGCTATGCATGGCCAGATCGCAAACCACAGGGCTGCACAAGAGCTGCCCTGCTGGGCCTGGGCCTCAGCCCAGAGCTCTCTAGATCATCTGGGGAGGTGTGGGGGTGGACCCGGAGGCTTCTGGAGACTTGCAAGGCAACCAGCCCTTGGGAAAGAGCACTTTGGGGCCTGGGACGGCCGGGCTAGCTGGAAGACTCAGAGCCGGTCAGACGGGGTCTGTGGGACCTCATTTGTGGCACCTGCATTGAAGGCAGGCAGGGATACAGAGGAGAAAGGGCTTCAGAGCTAGAGACAACTAACTGGGTTCAAATCCCAGCTCTGCTCTGGCCAGGGCTGGGGCTGTGGGCAGCTTATTTGACTTCTAATTCCTCACTGGGAAAATAGAATCATAACACCCATCTCTCCAAGCTTTGAAAGGTTTCATGTGAGCATTAATACACACAGATGTGCTCAGAATTCCATCTGTGCAGAAAATGTAGTCCTCTACCCCTCTCTCTTACTCACACACACACACACCAATCCTCCAGCTGTCTGCCTCCTCTGTGGTCCCTGGGGTAGGAATGACTTGTTCTCAGTTTCTTTCTCGCCAGGTATCCCTCCATACTCAGTTCCATGGATTCTTCCCAAGATTGATGTGTTCTCAGATAAAGGTGAGCCAGTTTCCAGCCACCTGCCTGAGGGCAGCTGAATTCACACAGACACACACACACAGACATACAGACCCACACATACGCACACACACTGCTGACTCCCAACACTAGCTCAGCAAATATAACAGGGCCTTTTTTGGTTGCTGAAAATTTCGTGGTCACAGATGTTCCTTCCAGTTAAACAGTGAGCTGCTACTGAACAAAGCTTCGTACAAAAGAGGGAAAATGCAGACCTCAAACCGAGTTTTGCTAAATGAAAGAAGGAGGAGATGGAAACTAAGGAGCTTTGCAGATCCAGCAAGATATGATGTGCCCCAGGGTTCCAGGGTCTCAGCCTCAAGGCCTCCACCACCCAGAGGAGACAGCACTAGAGTCTGTCCTTATGATGCAAGATCTGGGTTGGAAGAGGCCTTATGTGTCACCCTTCCCTAGCATCATGTGATGTAGGACATCCCCAGCAGCAGCTAGAGACACTTGCCTCAGGACCCAACCAGGGATGCAAACGCACTCCCCTTTGGGCAGCTCTCGGTGCCAGCAAGGCCTCTGACTGGTGAAAATCTGTAGCAACTGAACCCTATTCCGCTGCCTGGGCCATGCAATACAGATCTGCTTCCTGTTCCTCAAGACAAGATGAGGGCCCTTTACAGATTGCATGAGTCTTCTCATTCCCAGAATAAACCACGAACCATCAGCCCACTTTTCCTGGCAGGGAAGAGTCCCAAGAGTCCCATTCTCTTCTGCAGTAAAGGACAATGCATCACTTTACAACAGGATAAGATGTCCATGGGGAGCCTCTGGGGAGCCCATGCTGAAAACCCTCCCCTGGGCTACCCCACCTCAGCAACCGGGGTGCTCTCTCTGGTCCTGCCAAGGGCTGGGGGCTGGCCTGGTATCTGGGAGCCTTGTCTTCACTGCCCAATCATGGTAGCTTTGATCCCATGACTCTCAGCTTTTCCATCAGAATTCAGACAGCAGTAATAGTAACTGCTTGCTTGTAAAGTGCTTGGAGCTCAGAGGAGAAAAGGTGTCAGACAAGTATAAAATGTTACTACTGGCACAAGCCAGAGGATGGAATGGAAAATCCCAGCAGAAAGTGGGAACTCAGAGGAAGCCATTTGTCAGCTCCTCTGAACAAATGGATACAGGAAAAGGGGCCTTCCTCTGGCAGCCAGGCACAGCCCGAGTCAGCCGGAGAGGCTGGGAGGAGATGCAGGTGAACATGCAGTGTCCTGCCTTCTGACATCAACTACTGATTTAGCAGCCATGCCTTCCGCCTCAAGACCGGCTGTCCATTGCACACCTTAGGTGGTGCTGCCAGCAGATGGGCTCGGGTACCCAGAGCTCCAAGCATCCAGCTCAGCCCGCAGAAGCCTCCTGGAGAAGAGGACTGCAGGAATTAAACCACTGCAGCAGCCATCTGGAAGAACCAGCCCAGTTCTCAAACAGGGGTGCACCAGGCAGAAGAGTCAGTCAGCATGTGGCCATGAAGACTGGGAAGGGTAGATGGAAGAGGCACTGAGCACTTAGATGATGCAATGAACTAAGGAAAACTTTTAAAACACTCTAATTGCTGTTCTCAGAAATTCAGGAAATGTGTACATTCATAAAGGAATCTCTGGCAATATATCTTCTTAGACATTATAAGTGTGACCCACAATTTCCTGTCCTCAAAGTGATCATCAGTAAATGAACTGAAAGATAAAGTCAAGGAAATCTGTCAGAACATAGGGTAGGAAGACAAGGAGAAAGAACTTCAGATTAAAGTTACTCATATATCTTGTTAGGATTAATGAAAAAATAAAACCGTATAACATTTTAAAACATGAAGAATAATGAGAAAATCAGAAACACTGAGACAGAAAACATCATCACCTACTAATAAGTAAGACTGGCATCTCATTAATGAAACTTACTGTGACTACGTTGTTGAAATTCCAAAACCTAGAATTTGATAGTCTCACAATCACAGTGGGAGGTTTTAGCACCTACTGTAACTGCATCAGATGTATCTGGCTCAACTTTTATGAAACTAAGTTGTGAGCTGTTTTCAGGTTACCATGGGCCCGCAGATTGAAGGTGATGTAATCTCAGCATGCTCAGGTGAACCAAGTGGACAGCCATAGGAGGAACCTCAGGGCTAGGACTGAGGAACTGGGACTGAACTGAGAAGCAGACACCGCCTGGCAGAACCCAGGATCCAATCAGAGGAAGCTCTGGTATCACCCTGTGGGAAGATCCAGTCAGATCATGCCTCCTGGCATCACCTCATTGCAAGATCCAATCAGATCACACCACATTACGCTATGCTTATGAAGCCTGACCCAAACCTCTGCTCGAGGAGATAGGTTTGAGTGTTTACTCTTGCTTTCTTGTCCATTAACTAGCAATAAAGTTTTTCTTTTCCCAAAGTTGGTGCCATGGCATTGGCCTCTATGTGAATTGGGCACCAAGCACATTGATTGCTTGGTAACAATACCATGTTCCTAGATGGGAGGACCTAATGTTATTAGGATACCAATTACCCCAAAGTGAACATAAATATTAGATTTTTTCTCCTTGACTCTTGACAGTGAAAACTTTTGTATGAAAAATTAAAGACTCCTACTGAGGATGTTGAATATGAAACTCGTACTGCAAAGAATCAGGGGATAGTTTAGAATTCACTCTAGTTATGGTGATGGTGGTGATAGTGGAGGAGCAAGTGGTGGAGGTGATGGTGGGATGGCAGCACCCAGCACCCAGAGTCTGGTGGAGATAATAATAGCAGAATCAGAACAGCCTCTTGGCAGCAAGAGTCCAGGGCAATGTCTCCAGTGGCACCATTTGGCTTGTTTTTGGCTCTCTGGCATCCCTCTATCCTGGCCTTTTGTCCAAGGGTTGTTTCTAAACACTGCAATCTCTTACTATGACATCCGTTATCATTCTAATAAGTCTCTTTGCTGCCTATGTTTAATAAAGTGGGTTTCTATTGCTTACAACCAAGAACCCTGGCACAATGAGTTTTCCAATCTTGAGTAAAGGAAGTATTTTTTAAGCAAGGCAGGAAACCAGAAATATTGTTTTAAAAGTAAAAGACTGACTAATTTAACCACAAAACTTGAAACAACTCAATAGGAAAAGTGAAAGGGCCAAGTTCTTAAGGGTCTCGGCACAGGAGAAAGAGGAAGGCTGGTAAACATAGAATAAGATGCTCATTCTCACAAATCTTCAGATGGAAAAAATGAAATACCATTTTTCCCTTTAGGTTAGCACAAAAATACATAAATGATACATAATATCCAAGGTGTGACTGGGTGGGAAAATGGGGTCTCTTACAAAGCATTGGACAATGCAAAGAAGTGACATTTTCAGCTGAATTGAAGGTTATCTCCCAGCATTCGAGGTGAGAGTTTTCTCTACTCAAAAATGTTATTTCTCAGCATTTATCCTAATAGAAATACTTGCACAAAAGCATGAAGATATTAGTAGCTGACTTATTTATAGCGGTCCCAAAGTGTAGGCAATCTAAATAGTGTCAACAGGAGATAATATTTACTTCCAAAATAACCAAAACATGGAACAAAACAGAATATGGAAAACTGAGGAAGAAGTAAAAACTGTTTAATGGAACTATATTAACTGATCTAAAAGGCTCCTTGGTTTATCTTTGGTTTGGTTTATTCTTTTTTTTTTTTTTTTGAGTTAGGATCTCACTCTGTCACCCAGGCTGGAGTGCAGTGCCATGATCTCGACTCACTATAAACTCTGCCTCCTGGGCTCAAGTGATCCTCTCACCTCAGCCTCCCCAGTAGCTGGGACCACAGGCATGTCCACCCAGCCAAGCTAATTTTTGTAGAGATGGGCTCTTGCTATGTTGCCCAGGCTGGTCTCAAACTCCTGGGCTCAAACAATCCTCCCACCTTCGCCTCCCAAAATTCTGGGATGACAGGTATGCACCATCTTGCCCAGCCGGTTTATTCTTTAGTGAAAAGGTGATTGCAAAGCACTGTATATGGTATGATTCAGTTTCTCTTTTACATTTGTTTTAATTGCAAGGAGGGTACGTTCAAGGTGGACTTTATACACCTCTGTAACAAGCAATATTGTAAAGCCAGCATGTTTTGCTTTTCCAATTTCTAAGCAAAACTAAAAGTAAAAAGGAATTGGAGTCCCCAGGATATACCTTTCGTGGTAAATTAGTAGTGGTGTTTCTTGTTTGTCCTGAATCCTTGTGAACCTGTTGGGAGTCCTAGCTAGTCTGGGTGCAGGCTGGACCTTGGACTGTGCCCTATGCCTTCCTGCTAGGGGAGTTGAAGGAGGACAGGAGGAGGCATGAAACATGCCTTGTTTCATCCCATGGCTTCAGGAAAGTCCCTCCAGAGCCTAGATCAAGTTAATAGGAGAAACACTGCAAAGAGTAATATAGCTACCTATATTATGGACAGATGAAAAGGTATTTATTTGACCCAGTAAGTACAATCTACCATGCCTGTGGCACATCCTGAAGGAATATTACTGGGGGACTGCCTGCCTGACAGCTCTTTGATTTATGGAGCCAAAGTCAATGAAAGGCAGAGCTAATACAACTGCTTTTCAGCTCCACTTTCCATTCCATTTCATAGAGAAGGTGAAAAGATATGCTTGTTTATAATTGGGTGAAACTCAGAAACCTCCAATGGGACATTTGCATGTCTGTGTCAGTGGGCATTTCTGTCATCCAAAAGGGGACTTCCATCTGAGGTGGCTCTTGAGGCAGGAGCGTAGCTCTGTCAGGAGGAGGCCTGAGCTAAATACACATTGTCCATGCTGGGAGCTTTCTGGGCAGGGATCGGGGGACGGGTGGAGCTGTCTTGTCCAGGAGCCGGATTTCTGAAATGTGATACACAGCTCCTCTTCCCAGTGGGTCAGCCTGCCTTTCAGAATCTACAGGAGACTGTACTTCCAAGAAACAAGTGGTTTCCTGAGGGACTAATCTGCCTGCCCCCCACTTGAGTGCTGACACCAAGGCTGAAGGCAAATCCTTGCTGGAAGACTGGGATGTAGTGAACTTGGGTGTGAGATAGATTTGGGTTCAAACCATAATTTTGAGTAACTTTGAGAAAGTCACTTCCCTGAGCCTCGTTTTCTTCCTCTGTAAAATGGGCACATTTATCCTCGTCATGGAGCTGTTCTACAGATTCAGTGAAATAATGGATTTGTTCTCCATGGCTGTTGTAAGAGAGCACCACAAACTGTGTGGCTTAGACAGCAGATGTTTATTGTCTCACAGTTGTGGGGGCTGGAAGTCTGAGATTAAGGTGTTGGTAAGTTTTGTTCCTCCTGAGGGCTGTGAGAAAGAAATGCCAAGATTTTCTCTGAGTTTCTCATGGTTGATTTCCATGTTTATTATTCCTAGGCTTGTAGAAGCTTCACCTGGATTTCTGCCTTTATTGTCACATGTTATTTACCTTCTATGTTTGTCTGTGTCCAAATTTCCACTTTTTATAAGGACTCTAGTCATATTGGATTAGCAGCCTACCCTAATGACCTATAATGACCCTATTTCCAAATAAGGTCCTGTTGTGAGGTAGTAAGGGTTAGGATTTCAACATATGAGTGAGGGGAGGCACAATTTAACCCAGAGCAAGTGGCACGTGTAATGTCACTGACATAACATAGCTCCTGAGTGAATAGTAGCTCTCTTTGTCCACAAAGTCCCCTCTTTCCAGCATCTAGGTGGAAAGAGGCAATGAAAGTGGAAGAGGGAAGCCACATATGTCTCAGTGGGTTCTTTAGGTTGAGAGTCACCCACCCCACACAGCTTCTGCCCAGTCTCTCCCACTCCATGAGCCTATCCATCAATTCCTTTGGCCAGTAGGCATCGCATTTCCCCGGAGCCCCAGGAGCTCCTGTCTACTGTCGTTTGCTGATAAGCCAATGCTTGCTGATGCGTGTCCTGATTTCAGAGTGTGTCTGCCTCTCTCTTCATTCTGTGGCCATGCTGTGGTTGCTGAGAGCAGGGATCTGCCACTCCAATGCTGTGCACCCTGACCCAGCGGGGGTCTCGCAGAGATAGTCTCTAGTGAGGGTTTGAAGGATGTAGGAATGAAGGAACAGCAGCTTCAATAACAAGATTGTCATAAATTTGTTTAATATAGTCGCTGCCTCAGCATCCATTTTTGTGCCTGACATAAGCTGTTTGGAACTCAGTTGTACCCAGTTGCCTTTGGTCTCAAAATTTCCTCTCCACCATGTGGCTGTCCCTCATCCCACTGACCCAAAATCCAGTACCTGACCATAATAACACCAAGTCATGCCAGAGTCGGGAAAATAAGTCCCCTCTTCATGAGTGTTTTCTTTAAACCAGTCAGTCCACAACCCCAAAGGAAAGCCTAAGGACAATGCCCATGGGCCTTAATAAAAGCAGGTGTTCTCTCTTCCCCACCCAACGGGTAAGCTGCCTGCCACCTCCTGACTTCCTGTAGGCCTCCAGTGTGTAACCATTGGCTGTGAGGCCTGTGAGTGAAATGTTTCCCCTGTTTCATGCATTCTAGTTTCACTTCTTCACTGTGTCTAACCTGACACACACACCTGAACCTAATTTCCTCCATCAGGGCTCCCTTAGAGAGTGGTTATCTGGGCTCATGGCCACTCTCAAGAGACACCACAAGACCCAGTGGAAAGAAACTGTAGCAATACAAATCACAACAAAGGTGAAATCTGTTCAAATGCCTGCTCCACCCACCCCCACCCCCACCTCGCACTGCCTCCCAGCCATCTCTCCCTAGAAATCCCCCATCCATGTGCAAAGAGATCCTGTCTCTCTGGGCATCAGCATAGAGGACTGCTGGCCAAGCCACCAAGCCCTTGGCTCATATAATAAAACAAAACCTGTTAAAGCTCCGTGCTACTCGAAAAGGACAAAAAGAAAAATGTATATAGAACAGGGCCCAGGCTGACCTCAGTTCCCACGGGAGATAGCAACATGTTCCCAAGCAAAGCAGCAGGCATTGGCCACAGGAGACAGCCTGAGCTTGGAAGGCTGTAGGGGAGGCCGTGGCTCCTGCTCTATCTACCTGTGTGTCTTGGATTCCAAATATCTGCTATAGAAATTCCAAATATCACTCAATCTCAGAACCTCCATGTCTCCATGTCTGAATCTTAAAAACTGGGTTAAAGACACCTTCCTTGGTATAAGAATTGAGGAAAAAATGACTGTAGATTTGTAAAGAGTAGGGTTTTCATGGAAATCGTTACTTTGCAGGGGCATTTCTGCAACATGCCGGCCTCACAATACACACTAACAGAAGTTTCTACATTATCCTCAGAGGTTACCCCTGGACATTTTGCATCACTGAGCACTGTGAGAAATTTTCTCACCCTGTGTTTTATTCAGTGATGTTGAGAACTGAGTTTTTGTGTCTCCCCCAAATTCCTATGTTTAAGCCCTAAAGCCCTAGCCTACAGTGGTGATTGTATTTGGAGGAGACTTGGGGAGGTAATTAGGGTGAGACGAGGTCTGAGTGCAGGCCCTCACAATGGGATTAGAGCTTTTATAAAAAGAGATACCACACCTTTCTCTCTCCACCACGTGAGGACCCAGTGAGAAGGTGGCTGTCTGCAAGCCAGGAAGAGAGCCCTCATCAAACCCAACCGTGCTGGAACCTGGTCTCACACTCCCACCTTCCAGAACTATGAGAAAATAAATTTCTGTCACCCAGTTTGTGGGATTTTGTTATGGCAGCCTGAGAAGAATAATCTGAGTAAAAACCTATTTGTTATTCTTACTCATTAAGAATTCATTGACTTTCTTATAATGTTCAAATGCGATGAAAAACATTAAGAAAAAAATAATTCTCTTTAAAGAATATCTAGGAGAGAAAAACAAAGCAGTTATTTTATATTTTATAGCTGAGCTGTCTAATATGGTAGCCAACTACCACATGTGGCTACTGAGCACTTGAAATGTGGCCAGTCCTAATTGAGATGTGCTGCACATGCAAATTACACAATGGGTTCCAGACTTACAACAAAAACATAATATAAAACTCATAATTTTTATATTGATTACATGTTAAAATACTGATGTTTTGGATCCATTAAGTTAAATAGCACATACGATTGAACTTAATGTTATCTGGTTTTCTCTTTTTCAATGTGGCTATGAGAAAATACATGACACATTTGGCTCATATTTGTGGCTTGCCTTCTATTTCTATTGGACAGCACTGGTCTAGAGTCTGAAGCAGTAGACAAAGCATGGGCTTTTGAGTCAAGAAGCTCTGCATTCCCATCCAAACTCTGTCATGACCAGCTCTGTCAACACGGGCAAATGACTTCACCTCTGTGACCCTCAGCTTTCCTGTAAATGAAATGGGGAAAATAACGTATTTCACAGTGTCACAATGAAGACTACCAGTGGTGGTGGAATCAAGTATGTAGAAAGCCTCGCAGGAGTTTGCTACCTAGTAAAAACTCAATAAATGTTTGTTTCCAACCCCCTAGTTGGTAGGAAGAGAAAACCATGCTGTCAATGCTCTCCTAATCAGCACCAGCTGCAAGGCTAGTGGCTTTGTAAAGATGGAGCTCTGAGCAGCACAGACAGTGAGAAGAAGTCAAGGAACACCGAGAAAGTTGTCAATATTATTCTGTTTGAAAAGTTACTTTTGGGGGAACATCTTTTCAATGTACCTGCTTGTATTTCTTTAAGGCTTCCTCTGCAATATGGTTTATGTCCTTAATCAGTAGGGAATTGTGATGGGTCAATATTGATGCAATGCTGTGTGTTTTGTAAACAAGTCCCAGCTGCACAGAGCTTATTCCACTCCCATCCTCCCCATCGCTCACATATACCTTGGAAGCTCCTTGTGGATCTTCACACCTCCCAGTTCACAAGCATCATTATGCCTGGCAACAACCCCAGGAACTGCATGTGATGTCATGATCATAGAGATTTGTTGGAGTTGGTCTATTCAGTGCCAGTCTTCTAAGTAAAATTGAGATAAAATACAATCAGAAGAAGTTGAATATGAAGAGAAGACTAGTGTCCTGACTTAGTAGCCCAGATATTCATATTAAAGACCTGGGGGTAGTCACTGAGTGCAAACTGGGTCTGAGAGCATGGTGGGCTGTGGCAGTCCACACCGCTCAAGGCTAGAGCGTGATGGAGGCACAGGGTATCCACAGCATGGGTACCAGTAGCTCCCATGGGGTGCTGGGGATTGGACTGAAGACTTGTGTAGTTTTCCACCCACATTCTATGGGGGAAAGGGACTCATCCTAGGAAGAGTGAGCAGGTAGGATCCAGGTCACATGGAAACAAGTGAAGGAAGAGAAGTGTTTAATCTGGAAAGAAGACAGACAGTTGGGACATCTAAACATTGGACTCATTGCATGCAAAGAAAGTTCTCACCTCACTCCTTTGGGTGGAAGAATGGACAGTGGGTGGGCTCTCTGGGAGACAGATAGTTTGTTCCCATAAGAAAGAGGATAATTATTTACCTAGGTCATTCTTTATTCCTAAAAAGATTCAAAGTAAGTGAAAAGAACAAAGTGATCCACAAATGCAACAGATTGTTTTGCTAGGCTGTGATCTGTGACTCTAGTGGTGGCCAAGTAGTTGTCACCTGTGCTCCAGCACGGAAGTCTTTGTTGAGGGTGGACCTCCAAACCTGGGCATGGAAGTGCAGCCACAATTCTTGTATGACAACACTGGGACCTTCCCATGAAGCTTCCTACACAGGCAAGTCTGTGAGGTTGCAAAGTTGGTTTGGAACTTTCCTTTCTCCTGAAAAATGTGTCCACCTCTAGTAAAGTTCACTTTCCAGCCCTTGACTAAACCCTGGTGACCACAGGCTCCTGGCCTCACCATCAGGCATGGGGACTCCTAGACCAGCCGTCTCTCCAGTGCTCACATACAAAGGAAAATTAAAGCCAACAGCAGAATATGCAGCAACTAAAGTGGAGGGATGAAGCAGGAGGCAGGTTGGAAGAAGAGTCTGATGCCCCCAGGGGGCTCCCAGTCTGGGGAGCAGGCATCCTTCCCAAAGCAGCTTGTGCCTATCCCTGGCAGAGATGCTGTTGCTTTTGCCAGGTCTGCCTAAGCCCTGGACTAAGTAATCCCCCCAGGATAGGGTCTGTTTGGGCAGGGGAGGAGGTGTTTTTAGTGTTGTTCAGTTGCAGTTGCCTTTGGGGAATGGGAAAAAGTGAGTCAGACACCATCCTTTGAATCTGGGAGCCCCTGCTGAACTTTGAAGAGACAAACTTTGAAGAGACAGGAAGGAACCCTCATTAGTCACTGTTTCTGTGGGGCCACACTGGGGAACAAAGGCTGCTCACGTGTGTTGATGTGACAGGCTTTCCATGGGCCGTGACCAGCATGCTCAGGGGCAACAGCTTCCAGTGGAATTGTTTAAGCCTAAGGAAGCACCCCCAGCCCAGAATGCTCTTCAAGGCCCTTGCAGACCACTGCTGCCCACAGCCCTCACTGAGAGAGGAGCACAGAGGGGAAGTGGAGAGGGGAGGAGGAGGCTAGTAATAGAGCTCATAGTCAAACTCAGACCAATCTGCTGGTCTTGGACAAGGAGTTTTGTGAGCAGAGAACTCATGCTGCTCTCCCTGGGCACATGGAAATTGGAATCCTAAGGTTGGCCTCTCCCTTAGGAAACCAAAAACTTAAACGTGTACGTACTCCACTCTGGGAATGACCCTAAAGAATTGATCCTGGGTTTTCAAAAAATACAGGAAAATGACGACTTCAGTATTATTCATAACAGCCAAAGCTTACAATAGACTAGTTAACCAAAAATAGAGGACTGGCCAATTAACCTACTGCATGTCCTCAGCCACAATCTGTAGGAAAAATGTGTAAGCACATGGGAATATGTTTATGCATCCAGTAAAAAATATAAAATCAATATATGAAAGAGTACAATTCCATTCACAATAACAAAGACATGAAATCAACCTAAATGCTCATCAACAGTGGACTAAATAAAGAAAATGTGGTACACGTGCACCATAAAATACTATGCAGCCATAAAAAAAGCACAAGATCATGTCCTCTACAGCAACATGGATGCAGCTGGAGGCCATTATCCTAAGTGAATTAACACAGGAACAGAAAACAAAATACCACACGTTCTCACTTATAAGTAGAAGCTAAACATTGAGTACATGTGGACACAAAGTTGGAAACAACAGACACGGAGGCCTACTTGAGGGTGGAGGTTGGGAGAGGGGTGAGGGTCAAAAAACTACTTATCAGGTACTATGCTAACTAGCTGGGTAATGAAATTATTTGTACAGCAAACCCCAGCAACATGTAATTTACCCATTTAACAAACCTGCACATGTACCCCCTCAACCTAAAATAAAAGTTGAAAAAGAGAAAAAAGTGTGTAATTGTATAGTCACAGCTATGTAAAAGGACAAAAACATCCACAGGAAAAGTCAAGAATGGAACAGCATCAAAATTGGAGTTAACTTTGTGTGATGGAAATGAGAATTATATTTTCTTTTCTATTTGGCATTTCCCAAACTGTCACCGATGAATGGATGTGTTTGATCATTACTTTTTTGCTTTACTAAATAACTTCGGGCGGAAACCAAGTCAACAGCCCTTCCATGAGTCTGTATGTGGCTCATGGGAGGTCACAGAAGAAGCCTCTCCCTGCAAAGGCTCCCATGTTGATGGGACTCAATGGAATTTAAAGACTTATAATCCACAGAAAGTTGCCTGGGGGTGGAGGTGCTGGCTCCACGACGCAGCTGTTGGTCAGAGCTTCATCTTGTCCTGCCCACAGGAGTCCTCACAAAGCCCCAGAGAAATCTGGCCATTCTCCAGAGGACAGAGCATCCTCCATGATGCTGCATAGGAGGCGATGTCTATCCTTGGGGTGTCCCATGACAAAGCTCATGGATTGAGGACCCAGAGAGTTGACTGTGTGTTCTCAGCCCCAAGTGGTCAGCATTGAAGGAGCATCACTGACCAGAAGAGGAGGCAGATGGTCACCTGGTCAGGTGTCAGGTCTCCTTGTGTCCTCTCCCTCTCACCTCCATCTCTTCTCTCATTGACCGTCACAAGATAAATGATTTTCTCACTCTTCCCAAGAGTCCAGCCCCATGACAGAGAAACACAATTGCCACATGTGTCCCATTTTCTGATCACAGAGACACTGGCAATCCTGTGTCAGGATGATGAGATGATTTGCACCTGGCAGGACTTGGCACACATCTCTGTGTTTCTCCATCACCATTACTATTTTTCTGCTATTCCCACCAAAGGAGGATGTTTTTGACCATGGGTATGCTTCCAGACCCCACCGACTTGTGCCAAAACAGTGTCATGGTCCCAGAAAGAATGTCTGTCTCTTAAGGGATTAAAAGCCATCAGCAAAGTAATTAGCTGCAGAATCTTCCACTGGGCCAACCTGAAGACAGATATATGAGCTCAGTGTTCCAAACACATCTGAAGACTTGGAAAGCATGCCAGAGATCACAGGAGCTGTGCACATGAGGAGTGTGCTTGCTGTTTATTTGCCCTTCTTACAGATGAGAAAACTAAGCTCAGAGAGGGAGGAAGTGGCTGGCCCAAATTCCTGGCAGAACCAGGACAATATCTAAGATGCATCATACTATTGGAACACTTGTGACATAAAGCTCACGTCTCACATTCATGCAGCTAAGCAGAAAAATGACCCAGGGAACATGCATATTTGGAACCTCATGTATCACTTCTTCTGGATGGCAAGGTCTTTCTGGAATCTCTTGACTCTCAAGATTTCAAGGAACTCCTATTTTCTACCTGAAAGCTCTGTTATCAGTTGCCACCCAGTGGGCAACCCACCCACCCCCACACCATGATACATGAAGGAAAGGGCTCCTTGCTCCCTCTCTCCCGCCCCCATGGTGCTCAGACCTATGGGCTCCTGCTTGTGCATGGAAAAAAGCCCAGCTTTGCCGGAAATCTCTTGATGGCCCCCAGCGTTCAGATAGTAGGTCTGAAATCTGCTTCCACCCCTGAGCAACAGGACAGAGCAGTGGGAGAGACTTTGCTTAGGAAAAATTCTCACTGGACTCTCCCTACTTCAGACACTCACTTGGATCCTATTGCCATAATTGCCACGTATAAGAAATCTCTCCATGATAGTGTTGAGACTGCCAGTTTGTGCATTTCCTTAGGGAAAGAAAAATAGTATAGAGTGAACACCTACTATATGCCTTGTGGAACTGGGTAGAAGCAGTATGAACACCTCCATTTTACTACCGAGGAAACTGAGGCTCACAAAGGGTGAGCGACTTGCTCAAACTCACCTAGGAAGTATGCAGTGGAGCCGGGATCCAAGCTAGGTGTGTTTGCCTTCTCATCTTGTCTTGTCTCCTCCACACCTGGCTGTGGTCCTGAGTTCATTTCACCATAGTGCCATTAACCCCCACATTAAGGAGGAGAAAATGGAGGCCCAGCAAGATAGCATGGTGTCGTCTTCAAGCAAATATAGCACATAAAAGTGGCATTGTGTCCACTTATTCCTCAAAATTCCAGTAAAATGGCTAAATGGAATTAAAATCCATAAATCTATAAAGGAGAAAAGAAAAAGAGAGATGGCAGTGGATAAGAGGTATCAAAATTTGGAGAAGTTAGAAAGGCGAAAGCTGAGCCTACAGCAAGGAAGACAGTAAGAAGCCTGTGATCTGGCTCAGTAACACCTTGTACTCCAGTAACACCTCTGGAATGGGAGGTTCCAGGAACGATAAAGGTGGGAATGAGATGTGGAGCTAAAAAGAGAGGTTTTGTGGAACTCTGAACAAGAAAGAATGCATTCTCCCATCCTCTCCATACCCAGCAGAGCCAGGCGAGTTTCTTCCCAGAGCCCTCAGAACACTCGCAGTATCCATCCCTGGGAACCTGGAGAGAAGATGCTCTGGATTCAGGAATGTGAGTAACTGCTAAGGACTTGTGTAAGTGCCTTACTCCAAAAGGGATGAAGCGAACTTCCAGATGAGCTTTCACATCCTCCGCCCTTTCCCTCCTCCACTCCCTCAAGCCTGGCAACTACATTGCCCCTCCCCTGAGAGGAGATGTGTCCAGGAGAAAATGAACTGACATTTGGGGTCCCTCAATGGATGACCAGGTCCCTCATAATCACACTTCTGGGAAGGCTCTCAATAGACCAGCTCTAGTCCTCACTCACACACATGCCTGGGACTCAAAGTGTCCAATCAGCTTTTTGTGCCTTGGTCCGAATTTTAGTTTTATATTTTGTTTTGTTTGAATTTCAAATAGACATGTTTGAATTCATTAAACTTCTCAGCTCAGCGCACACTCTCACCATTGGCCCATGCAAGGTTCTCTATTGTTTTAGTCTGTTTCCCCTTTATCCTCAAGCCACAATACTGTCTCCCCATAAGCAGTCATTATGATGTACTTAATATAATTTCTTAAAATATATATTGTTGTACATGTGTGAATTTCTAATTTACATATATGGTATTGAGATATTTCATTCTGTTTCTTACCTTCTTCGCTCAATGCTAAGTGCACTCTTTGTGGTGTATGGTTCTATGGACTTTGACAAAGGCATAGAGTCAAGTGTTTACGACTGAGTAGCATGCAGAACGTTCCATCCCCCTAAACACTCTCTGTTGAGGCCCTCTTGTGGTCAAACCTTCTTCCCTCCCCCAGCTCCTGGCAACTATTGATGTTTCCCATTCTATAATTTTGCTTTTTTTAAAATGTCACATCGGCGGCATCTTTTGGGTCTAACTTCTTTTACTTAGATACATGTATTTGAAATGTATCCTTATTGTTATTAAGTCAGTAGTTTATTCCTTTCTATTTCTGAGTTTTATTCCACCGTATGGCTGTACCACAGTTCGTTGATCCATTTACCTGTTAAAGGGTATCTTCATTATTCCCAGCTTTTGTTGATTATGAGTAACACCATGACAAGCAATTGCAAGTTTTTGTGTGGAAGGAAGTTTTCAGTTCTCCTGAGTAAATACCTAGGTGTGGGAATGCTGTGTCATCAGGCAAGTGGAGTTTTATAAGAAACTACCAAAGTGTTTTCCAAAGTGTCTATACCGTCTTGCATTCCTATCAATTACTAATGAGAATTCCTATTGCTCCACATCTTAACCAACATGTGATATTGTCAGTAATTTTTTTTCAATTTTAGACATTCTGATAGAGGAAGAGTGCTGTCTCATTGTGATTTTAATTTGCATTTCCTTAATGACTAATTCTGTTGAGCATTTTATCATATGCTATTGGCCATCTCTGTAACTTCATCGGTAAATCATCTGATCAGATCTTTTGCTAGTTTTTAATTGGATTGATTTTTTTTATTGTTGACTTTTAAGAGTTTTTAATATTTTCTCAACACAAATTATGAGACACTCAATTGACAAATATTTTCTCCCAATCTCTTATTTTCTATCTCCTATTTTTCTTCTAGAAGTTTTTTTCTAGAAAGTTTCTATTTTTGGTTTTACCTGTAAGTCAATGATACCTTTTAAGTTTATTTTTGTTATATACATGATGAGAATGAGGTGTGGATCAAAGATTTGTTGTGCATATGGATGTACAATTGCTCCATCATCCTTTGTTCAAAATACTATCATTTCTTCACTGAATTGTCTTAGTACCATTTTCAAAATCAGTTGGCTATGTATATGTGAGTCCATTTCTGGGCTCTTTACTTTGTTCCATAGTCTATTTGTCTGTCTTGACACAAATACTGCATTGTTTTGATTACTGCAGTTCTGTAAGTTTTGAAATTGGTAAATGTTAGTTTTCCAAACTTGTTCTTTTTCAGGGTTTTGGTTATTCCAGGTCCTTTCGATTTCCATATGAATTTTAGAATTGTTTCTCAGTCTTACAAAAAAATCCTTTTAGATTTTTATTAACATAGCATTGAATCTGTAAATCAATTTGAGGAAAATTAACATCTTAATATTAAGTTTTCTGATCTGTGAATAAAGTGTTCCTCACCATTTGTTTAGATCTTTAATTTCTCTCAACAATGACCTAGAATCATCAGTCTCCTAGTCTTTCTTTATCAGGTGTGTCCCTAGATGTTTCACATTTTTTGATCCTATTATAAATGGGGCTGTTTTCCAATTTTAATTTCCGATTTTTTGATTTGGTAGACATACAATTTTTTATGTTAAGCTTGTTTTGCACAACTTTGTTGCACTCATATGTCAGTTCTAAGGATTTTAAATTTATTTTTAGTTGACAAATATTATATATATTTATGATGTGCAACATGTTGCTTTGAAATATGTATACATTGTGGAATGGCTAAGTGAGCTAATTAACATACGCATTATTTCACATACTTATCTTTTTGTGATGAGACACTTAAAATCTACTCTGTGCAATTTTCAAGATTTTCAAAATTTTCAAAATTTACTCTGTGCAAATTTCATTGATTATGTACTATTAACTATAATCATCATGTTGTACAGTAAGATCTCTTGATCTTATTCCTCCTATCTAACCCTACTAGCTTTTTAATAGATGCTCTTCTTTTTCAAAGTGTGCTAGTTATTCGTACACTTTAATTCTTCCATATAATTTTATAACCATTTTGTTAAGTTCACTTAAGAAAACCTTCCAGAATTTTAATTGGAGTTGCATTGGATTCATAGATTAAATTTGAGAGGACTAAAATGAATACAATGTTAATTCTTTCCATATATGAATCAGTTTTTATCTTAGACATTTTAATGAGGCATTCATGTTGTCACCAAGAAGGCTGTGATGGTTAACTTGATATGTTAACTTGACTTGGCTAAGGGGTGTCCAGACAGCTGGTAAAGTATCATTGCTGAGTGTTTCTGTGAGGGTAATTCCAGAAAAGATCCACATTTGAATGGAGGAACTGAGTAAAGCAGATGGCCCTTCCCAGTGTGGGTGGGCATCATCCAATCCCTCAAGGTCCTGATTAGAATAAACAGGCAGAGGAAGGGAGAGCAATTCTCTCTGTTTGAGTTGGTACATCCATATTCTCCTGCCTTCAGACTTTGGTGGTCCTGGTTCTCGGCTTTTGGGCTCAATCTGGGACTTAGATCAACAGCACCCTGAACCTCAAGCCTGATTTACACCAGTGTCTTTCCTGGGTCTCTAGCTTGCAGATGGCAGATCATGGGACTTTTTGGCCTCTATAAATGTGTGAGCCAATTCTCGTAATAAATCTATTCTGTTATGTATATCTATATATAGCCTATTGGTTCAGTTCCTCTGGAGAACCCTGACTAATACAAAAGAATTTCTATTATTTGTTAGCATAATTCCTGGGTCCTTCACTGTGAATGACATCTGATCTTCTACTATTTTTCTAGTTAGATATCATTTCTATAAGCTTTCTGGCTTTTGGGAACTGTATCTAGCCACATTACTGAACTTTCTTGTGACTTCTCAGAGATTTTGTCTTGTTTGTTTTGTTTCATTCTTGGGTTCCTAGTGACTGTCTCTTCAATGTGAATGAATGGCAAAGGATCCTTGGGCATTTGAGGAAAGTCTGCAGCATGACAGACAGATGCCAAATAAAACAGAGGTGATGGATGAGGCAACAGAAGCAAAAGAAGACCTCCAATAGGCTTGCATTAAGATTCTCAGAGAGGCCAGAGAAAAAAATTGCATAAAAGAAGAACAAGAAGGTATAAGAATTAAACTGGCAATAAAAAAGAATTATTAGAAATAAAAATATATAATAACTAAAATATTTTAAACAACAAAGACATTTGGAGATAAAAGTTTTAAAAATTTGCCAGAAACTAGAACTGCAACAAAAAAAGATTGGCGTTTTTTTGTATATTTGCTGACCACATGTATGTCTTCTTTTGAGAAGTGTCTCTTCATATCCTTTGCCCATTTTTAAACGAGATTCTTTGTTTTTTGCTTATTGAATTGTTGAAGTTCCTTATAGATTCTGGATATTTGACCTTTGTTGGATGTGTTGTTTGTGAGTATTTTCTCCCCTTCTATAGGTTGTCTGCTTACTCTGTTGATAGTTTATTTTTCTGTGCAGAAGCTGTTTAATTTAATTAGGTCCCACTTGTTAATTTTTGTTTTTGTTGCAATTTCTATTTTTTCCTTTTTCTTTTCTTTTTTCTTTTTTTTTTTTTTTTTTTTTTTTTTTTTTTTTTTGATGGAATTTTGCTCTTGTCACCTAGACTGGAGTGCAGTGGTACCATCTCAGCTCATTGCAACCTCTACCTCCTGGGTTCAAGTGATTCTTCTGCTTCAGCCTCCCAAGTTGCTGGGATTACAGCACCTGCCATCATGCCTAGCTAATTTTTTGTATTTTTAGTAGAGATAGGGTTTTGCCATGTTGGACTGGCTGGTCTCTAACTCCTGACCTCAGGTCATCCACCTGCCTCGGCCTCCCAAAGTGCTGGGATTACAGAAGTGAGCCACTGTGCCAGGCCTTTTTGCAATTTCTTCTGGAGACTTAGTAATAAATTATTTGCCAAGGGCAGTATCGAGAATGGTATTTCCTAGATTTTCTTCTAAGATTCTTATAGTTTGGGATCTTACATTTACATCTTTAACCCATTTTGAGCTAATTTTTGTATACAGTGAAAGGCAGGGGTTCAGTTTTATTCTTCTGCATGTGACATAGGGAGTCCTTTCCCCATTGCTTGTTATTATAGACTTTGTCGAAGATCAGACGGTTGTAGGTGTGTAGCTTTATTTCTCGGCTCTCTATTCTATTCCATTGGTTTTTGTGTCTGCTTTTGTAGTAATGCCATGCTGTTTTGGTTACTATAGCCTTGTGATATAGTTTGAAGTTGGATAGTTTGATGCCTCTGGCTTTGTCCTTTTTGCTTAGGATTGCTTTGGCTATTTGGGCTCTTTTTTGGTTCCGTATGAATTTTATAATAGTTTTTTTCTAATTATTTGAAGCAACATTGGTACTTTGATAGGAATAACAATGAATCTGTAGATTGGCTTCAGGCAGTATAGCCATTTTAACAATATTGATTCTTCTGATCCATGAGCATGGGATATTTTTCCATTTGTTTGTATCATCTATGATTTCTTCCAGCTGTGTTTTGTAGTTCGCCTTATAGAGATCTTTCACCTCCTTGGTTAAATGTATTCCTAGGGTGTGTGTGTGTGTGTATGTGTGTGTGTGTGTGTGTGTTGTAAATAGGATTGCTTTCTTCATTTGGCTCTCAACTTGAACATTATTGGTGTATAGAAATACTACTGATGTTTGCACATTGATTTTGCTTCCTGAGACTTTACTGAAGTGGTTTATCAGACTAGGAGCCTTATGGCAGAGTCATTAGGGTTTTCTAGGTCTAGAATCACATCATCAGCAAAGAGAGATAATTCGATGTCTTATTTTCCTATTTGAATACCTTCTATTTCTTTCTCTTCCCTGATTGCTCTGGCTAGGACTCCCATTACTATGATAAATAGGAGAGGTGAGAATGAGCATGCTTGTCTTGTTCTAGGTTTTAAGTGCAAAGCTTCCAGCTTTTGCCCATTCAGTGTGATGTTGGCTGTGGGTTTGTCATAGGCGGCTCTTAATGTTTTGAGAAATAAAAACCACAATAAAATACCATCTCACCACAGTCAGAATGGCTATTACTAAAAAGTCAATAAATAACAGATGTTGGATAGATTGTAGAGAAAGGGAATGCTTATACACTGTGGGTGGGGATTCTAATTAGTTCAGCTACTATGGAAATTAGTTTGGAGATTTCTCAAAGTACTTAAAACAGAAATACCATTTGACCCAGTAATCACATTACCAGGTGCATATCAAAAGGAAAATAAATTGTTCTACCAAAAAGCACATGCACTTGTATATTCATCACAGCACTATTTACAATAGCAAAGACATGGAATCAATCTATACACTGTGGAATACTATGCAACCATTAAAAATAATTTCCTCTGCAGCAACACAGATTCAGCTGGTGGCCAATATCTTAAGCAAGTTAACACCGAAACAGGAAATCAAGCACCATACGTTCTCATTTATAAATGGGAGATAAACATTGGATACACATGGACAAAAAGATTAGAACAATAGCCTCTGGGAACTACAAGAAGTGGAAGAGTAAAAGTGGAGGTAGGGTGGGAAAACTACCTATCAGGTACGACGCTCACTACCTTGATAATGGGATCATTCATACCCCAAACCTCAGCAACACACAATTTACCCATATAACAAACCTTCACATGTACCCCCTGGATGTAAAATAAATGTTGAACAAATAAATAAATATTTAAAGAGAGAGAGAGATTAGAAACAGAGGAAGTAATTAGAAAATTTCTTAGATTGGAAGGACATGTGTTTCTACACAGAAAGAGTCTACACAGTGTCCAGCACAATGTATAGCAGAAACACCCATGAAGGTGCATCAGCATGAAGATTGAGAATACAGGGAATCAAAAGAAGATCCTAAAACTTCCAGAGGGAAAAACTGGAGAAGAAAGGTTACACAGAAAGAAATAGAAATAAAGGACATTGAACTTCTCAGTAGGCATTCTGGAAGCTAGGCTAGTTCCAGAGTGTAACAGTGATCCATGCCTTGAGGGAAAAGCCCAAGAAGAAATGTATCAAACTCGGATGTTAAGGACGGTCAGAGAGGAGACAAGATTCCCAAAGCATAGCTAGGTGGGACAGCAACGGATGGAGTCCAGGCCTGCCTAAATGTTGCTAAGATGGAAATTACCTTTTGCAGGAGAAGATTTGACTTGGGAGAATGGCACTGGATAAGATAAATGTGGACAATGGATGCACCCCAGAAGACTGGAACTTACTAAACTCCACATCTTTATTTAAGTGGGATTTCCCAGGACAAAAGTCTACAGAAAGATACTAAGAAAGGAAAAACAACAACAAAAGAATAGGAAAGAAGTTTTGCCGAACGGACCCAATAAACAGCATTTACTTTCTTTCCTTCAGCTATCACCGGATCTCTGCTTTAGATTTTGACAACAGTAACCTCAACGTGGCTTTCACTAAATACAAAAAGCTGAAAACATTGCTTTGCCTGCATTAACTGCCCTAATAGCTGAGGATTTGCCTCTGTTTTCTAAATTCAATGGGTCCCTGAATGGTGCTATAATTAGAAGTTCAGAGTTTGGTAGACCCTTGGGATTAGGTTGTACTGTTCCCTTCTGACTCACTTTGGAGTCTTCCATGGGGAGAAGCTAAACTGCTCACCAGGGATGCCAGGTGCATGAATAAAGGGGCAGTGGTTGATTCTGGGGAGCAGTGGCCTCATGGCAGCAGCTGAACAGTCCTCTGGCTGCTGACTCCTCCTTCAGGACAGACTTGCCTCAGTTGAGCACAGGCTAAACCAAGAGGAGTTCAGAGATGAAATGAAGAACCAAGAGCTCTCATCCTTGCAAATGCATTGGAAAGAGCAGCTATAGCCTCGTGTCTCCTCAGTCTCCCCAGGGCGCAGGAGGGCTTCCTAACTGGTGATTCTGGGATGGGCACTAAGGACAGCAACAAGCTTCTTCTCTCTGGATGAGCTTGCCCTTGTGCCTTGTCACCTCCTCCTGCCCCACTGCCCTTCATGTGAGCAATCAGGACACAGGACCCTCATGGACAGTGGTGGTAAGTCCCCAAGCCTCAGCAGCTTCACTGTCATTGCAGGCTCACTATGTAATCTTCCTCAAATGGGAGATTAGGGATCCAGTAGCTCCCACTTTGTTCTTCTGCCATCTTAGAGAGCTCAGGAGGTGGGAAATGTGGAGGACCTCACACCCTACACACTGCCTTGGACAGGAAGTGATAATTGACTTCTGCTCATATTTTCATTGGCAAGAGCTAGCCACACAGCCTCCACCAATTGCAATGAAGGCTGGGAAATACAGAAGAAGAGTACAGACACTCAGCAGGAGAGCGTCAGCCATCCCTACCACCCTCTGACTGCACAAGACAAGCTCCACTGTCCTTGCCTTGGGTTCTCCAGCTTTCCATGGCTTCCACCCAGAGCCCTATGACCTACCTGGGACCCACCCGGATGCCCCTCCCGCATCTACTCCCCCTTTCTGAGCCCTCCTCATTAGTTGCCCATATCCATCCTTCTCTGAAGCCCCAAGATCCTGCTATAGGTCAGGTCCCTGACACTTCCTGCCTGGGACACTATGACAGCCTCCTTCCTCAACCCCTGCCTCGGCTCCTCGCTTCCCTGGTTCCCCTGCCTGAGTCCCCACTGAGTTCTCTCTAAACATAAGCCTGACTGTGTTCCTCTCAGACTTTTAACTCTTGTGACTCTCAACAACCCAAGGCCACAAGGTTGAGTCCAAACTCCACAGAGTCTTCTCAAGCCCCACTCCTGCCTCTTCGGCATCCCTCCCATGACAGTCCAGGAGTTATCCCTACAGAGCTTCCAGCAATTCCCAACACATTTATGCATTTCCTAATTCCAGGACTTGGAATCCTCTTCCCTGCTGCCTGCCTGGTGAACATCCTCTGCTTGCAGGAAGCAGGACTATCTCTCCCTCTGTGAGGGTGCCCATCATGAAGCTGACCACAGAATTAATCATCCAGATCAGGGCACTTCTGAGAATGACAGAGGTCACTAGGTGTGAGTGGGGATGGTCCCAAGCAAACCCTGTCCGTGGGCACCCAGGCAGAGCTGATCTCTCTAGGCTGTGTGCAGCCGACTATGTCCCCACCTCCCCTAATGATTACCTGCCTCACACGACTGTGAGCCCTGCAAGTGCTGCAGTGCCAATTAAAGAGAAATGCAGACTCCTCACCAAAGACAAGAGGACCCAGGCCTGGCCCTGCCACCTCCTGCGTCTCCCTGGCTCTGGTCTGCAGCCTGCACCATGAACATCCCAAACTCACTGCTAAGTGGTCCCCTCGCCTGCCCTTTGATGGTTGGCAACTAAGCTTCATCGGGTCTCTGCAGGCCTTTCCTCCCCAGGTGAACCCAACCACCTGCCACTGTCACATCCTCCCAGCTGGCCCTGCCTCCTGTCTTTCCTGGAGCCACCCTGCCAGAAACCATCTTGTGACTGACTACATTGTCTACTTAAGGGTTTATTGTCACCTTGCCCACTGGAATACAAACTGCACAGAGAGAGGGGTAGGGGGGTGGCTGGTCCTGCAGCTTGTCCTCTGAGTTTCCAGGATCTGGAGCTGGCCCTGGCAGAGTTGGAGGAGCACTCCCAGAACTCCCCCAGGCTGGGAGGCCTCCCTGCCCCACTTCCTCCACCTCTTGGGCCTGGCTCAGCCCTGCCCTTTCATGAACAAATGGAAATGAATACCTCAGGAGGGGCAAGGCTTAGCCAGAATGACCTGGACCCCTGTTCTGTGACTGGGCCTCGGAGCACGGTCTCCAGGGTGACCCCGCCAGTCTCTGCTCTCAGGCAGGCCCGGCCAGGAACACAGACGCCACAGCCACATGCACGCCTTGTCAGACGCAGATCCTCCCGGCTGCACCATAAAACCCTAACTAGGCACATAAAAGCTGCCTGCCAGCCTGCCAGGTGCCTCTGTAGGCTCCAGAGAGGCGCTGACGGGCCCCCAAGGTGGCGAGGGTCCAGGAAACAATGGCACCACAGCTGCATAGGGACCCGGACACCTGGCTCCTGGACATAAGAGGTGTCTCAGCGAGGCTGTGGGTGGTCCGCTTAAAAAACACCAGCCAGCTGCCCCGTCACTCTGAGGGGTAGGAGACCTAGCATCATGGAGGGTGATTTAAAGAATGATGTTTAAACCTCAAGATGCACTGTCAAGGCACATGTTACACAGGCACTATGCTTGTGGAGTCAAAGGTCATTCAAGGTCATGCAGCCACAGCCGGCTTCTCCTCCACCCCTTGCTGTCTGATCAGGACAGCCACTCTCCCTGTCTGCTGCCTTCCATAGACCTCCTCCAGGTCCGGAGAGAACCTCCTTCAGGTCTGTCTGAAGCCAGGTACCACCCCCGTGAGAACAAAGGGCTGTCGCCTCCTGAATCCAGCTCCAGCTAGGGTGGCAGCTTGAGGAGGCGGATGATGACCGGACTCCAAGCTTTGTCTCATGCACCACCTTGTTCAGTGCCCAGCCTCAGCAAGGACCGAGCCCTGTGCCTCTGCCCATGACAGTCCCTGGGCCTCTGAGCTGCCTGCAAGGCCACTCTGCTCCAGCAGCTAGCAGACCCCGCTGCCTCCTCCTCTCCAGGGTCCTGACGCCGTCGTCCTGCTGTCTGTGATTGCCTGAATGCCTCCGAAGTCCAGGGGTATCCTGACCCCCCACTTTAGCCAGACACTCGCAGTTCCTGGGAAGCTCATGGCTGCTCCCCTCTCTGCCTGCATTTCTTTGAGCCCTGCCTACAAAGCCTGTCCTTCTTTGCCTGTGCTGCTTCCTTCCCAGCTCAGTCACCACCTCCAGGAAGCCTTTTGGGCCTCTCCACTCAGGCCCCGTTAGGGTCCCCCAGTGAGAGCCCTGCCATTGCTGCCACCTCCCGCCCGCCCCTCTGTCCTCACCTTGTGCCCTGACCTTACTCTCAGTCCCCAGAAGCTGCCACCCCCTGACCAGCTTTGGACACCCCTGCTCTTAGTTTCTGCAAACCCAGAACTACCTGCCCCAGTGCTCAGCTCATGGAAGTTCCTCAGGAAGCATCTCCACATGGATGTTGAAGAGAAAAAAAAAAATCTCCAAGTCCCACAGGGTGCAGTGGGAGTCCAAAATCGGGACTCCAAAAGGCCTGTGAGCCTGGCTTGGGGAGGCAGGGCTAGCGTCTCCCTAGTTGCACCCAAGGGGCATTCCAGCACCTGCTCCAGCCTTCTGTCATCAGCAGGTGACACAAAGCTCATCCTTCCCGCCAGACATAACCTGACAGGGTGGTTACTCAAGATGGGGGAATAGCCTTGCTGCTCAGCAGACCTTATGGAGTCCTGGGGTTAGGCCAGGGTTCTGGGGTGCAGAGATGACAGCAGAGCCACCTGAGGGGAGGCTTCCTCTGCCACACCATGTAGGGGTCACCCGCCCACCCATTCCGTGGAGCCCCACAGCATCTCACACTTCCTAACACCCCAAATAGAAGCCCTTCCAGCCATCAGAAAGAATGCATAGAAGCTGACGGGTTCAGAGAAGGAGCATGGCTGAGGAGCCCAGGTTATTCTTAATTATTTTCATGCCCCAGGTGAGTCATAAGCCAGCCATTCAAGCTCTTGTACCTCACAGGGTGGGCCAAAAGAAATCCCACCCAAACCAAATAGTTAGCTGTAACAACATACAATAATAACAATTAAATGCAATAACATAAGCTATGCAGGAAGAAACTATAACTGAATATTTAATCTAAGGAGAGAGATGTCACAAGGCTTAAAAGTATCAATGACATGAAGAAGAATTATACTTGCCTTTATAAAAGTGTAAAACTTGATACATAAAAAATAAGCTTAGTAATATCACTATTTTGGGGATAGCAGTTTTAAATACGTACAAAAGCTCTGCAAATATTTGTACTCTTTGAGCAAATAATTTCACTTCTGCAAATCTGTTCTTTGGTACTATTTAGCAAATTATTTGCAAAAGCCAAAATAATTATAAATATGAAAAAAGGTATTTAGGCACAAAGATGTTCTTTTTGATATTGTTTATAATATGAGAAAACTGGAATAAACAGCAAGGGAAGATTGGTTAACTGAACCATGGCAAAGCTAACGAATGAAATACACAGTCAATTGGCTGAACGTAGTGGCTCATACTTGCAGTCCCAGCACTTTGGGAGGCTGAGACTGGCAGATCACTTGAGGCTAGGAGTTCAAGTCCAGGTTGGTCAACATGGTGAAACCCTGTCTCTACTAAAACTACAAAACAAAACAAAAAAAAAGTTAACCAGGCGTGGTGGTGCACACCTCTGTATTCCCAACAAATCGGGAGGCTGAAGCGTGAGCATTGCTTGAACCCAGAAGGTGAAGATTTGCAGTGAACTAAGATCGCGCCACTGCACTCCAGCCTGGGCAACAGAGTGAGACTGTGTCTCAAAAAAAAAAAAAAAAAGAAAAAAGAAAGAAAGAAATATACAGTCAGTTAAAATATGTTTTAATATAGATTTAGAGGATACAAATCCAGTTTTCTTACGCGGATAAATTACATAGTCTGGGCTTTTACTATAACCATCACCCAAATAGTATATACTATACCCTTTATGTAATCTCTCCCCCCTCCCACCTTCCCACCCTTCCAAGTCTCTAATGCCTATTATTCCACACTCTGTGGTGTATGTTTTTGAAAGTTTATTTGTGATATTAAACAAACGCTTATGTTCTAACACTTAGTGACAAAAAGAAAATCCACATCTATTGACTACAGACAGATCGACTGTATGAAAAATAAGACATTCACAGAGAAAGGATGGAAGAGACTTGAACCACCTGGTAATGGTAAGTCTGGGTGGTACAAAAATAGAGAATTCTTTCTATCTCTGCTTTGGAGATGTTCCATGTATTGTCCAATGAGTTGTATGCACATTTATAATAAGAAAGCATCTATTCAGCCCCCTGCAAGTTGGTATTTTTGCCTGACAGCTCTGATGTGGGAGTGCAGGTGCTAATATAGCATCATGGGTGAGGCTTTCTTGGGGTCCCTGGTCACAGAGGGCACCCCTGAAAGTGGGGACAGACACCAAAAGCTGTACTGTGTACCAAAATGGGCAGAAGGAAACAGCAAGCCCCGCAGAGGAATGCATATTGAGAAGCACTCTGATGAGTTTTACCTAAAGTAGAAATATGTAATAAACACTAGAGTGCTAGACTGGGTAACAACAAATGCTCACAAGGAGGAAAATCAGGGGAAATCTAATAGAATTCCAACTGCTTCATTTAGGGCTGAAATCATCTCATGCAATATGTTCATTTGGTTAATTTGAACCTGAAGCAAGGACATCACTGGGCAAAGTGGCACTAGAAGAATCCATCCCAAGTCTAGTTGGCTTTGGAGGGCGTTGGCTTTAACTGTCAGGCTGGCCCTGACAGCAGGAATAGTGCAGAGGCTCAGGAGCTCCCGTTCCGTGGAGCCAGCGGCAGCTGCAGCGTGACACAGGCACTGTGGACACAGGAGGAGAGGAGGTCTCCCCGACAAGTCCTTCCCAGGAAGCAGAAGACACTGGTGGCAGCCCCTCACTACCTCCCTCCTGGGAATCTCCCCAGCCCATCTTCCAAGACCCTCTCGATGCAGCCCCCTCCCTGCTGACTGCCCTCCCAATGGCCCCCATGTCCATAGAAGGTGCCGACCTAACCATCTAGTTTCCTTTGCAGTCTGTTTCACCCTGTGCTCACCATGTCCAGCCCACCATGCAGTTTACTCCTCCCTGAAAACAGCTAAATGTCAGAGAAGGGCATCAATGCATATTATCATGAACAGAGGGAGTCCCAGGAGGCAGCACCTGGCATCGGAGGAGGATGGAGGGGTGTGGACAGAGCTTGGCCAGGCAGGGGGTCATCGTATGCATGTGTATGGGGCCCGGTCGGCACAGCAGGATGTGGAAGGGAGCAGAGGGGTGGCTGGGGGCTGGCGATCCCACAACCCTGAGTGAGCAGCAGCATGAGCTTGGAGGAGTCAGGAGCCAGGTTTCGTGGGCAGCAGGGCACTGCCACAACTCCCCGCCCCGCCACCAGAGGACCTGGCTTCTCCTAGGATGGCCTGAGAGGGAAGGAACCAAGGCTGAGGCCGGCACACACAGGTGGAGGCCAGAGTGTGGATTGATCTCTGGGTTCTTCACCCAGCAGGCCGAGGAGCTGTTCACACGATGGCCTTGGATCGTCTCCACGCTGGAAATGGAGGTGTAGGAGGACATTGTCCCTGTGCAGGCCACGGTGGGACAGGAAGAAACCAGCAATGCCAGCCCTGGTGGCACTTACTGTAGCTTTTCTCGGCCCAGGACTGAGGGTTTCCTGAAATGCGGGATGTTCAGTGCTAAAACCAGGAGGATTCAGGGTAGATGAAGATGATCACCATAGCCCGGCGATGAGCCGAGAGCTGCATGTGCTTTCCACAAACCTTTTGCTCTTCACAGCACCCCGAGGAACGTTCATCATTATCTGCATTTTTCAGCAGAGGAGCCTGCCAAAGCCTTGTACTGGTAGCAAGAAGCTGGCCCCAGAGAGGCTGATCCCAGAGGTGAGCCGGGCACAGCAGCCCTAGCAGCCAGGAAGGAGGCAGTGCTGAGGCAATGTGCAGGAGCCCCAGGGTCTCCAAGGTGCGAGGGGCTCAGCCACCAGCCTGAATCCACAGCTCTGCTTGCTGGGTCCACCTACACGGGGCAGGTTAGGTCCACGGGAGGGGATCAGGGCTCTACCCACAGAGGTAGAGGCACACAGATCACAGCATTGCTTTAGCTGTGATGGTATCCAGCTGGATGTAAGCCCGCCAATGCCTCCCAGAGTCTGACCTACTGCAGATAGGAGGTGGCGCGTGGAGAAGGGCCATGGCGACAGGGGAAATGTTAGCAAGAAACCGAGAAGGTCCCGGGAGGCCAATATTGTGAGTCCTCTGGACTGAAGAACACCGGTTGGGAGATACTCTGTAGCCTGGAGCACATTCACAACGGTGGGAAGGAGTCAGGAAACACACTGAACTTCTGTGTAAACAATAAATGATGGGACAGAGTAAGTGAAAACAATCTACCTGTTAAAAAATCATGCCACCATAATAAGTAAGTCTGGTTTCATAAAAGCTGGGCTCTGCTCAAGGGATATAGAATGTACTGGACATTCATCATTTTGCATGTCCCAAACAGCTCACCCTTCATCAAATAGCAAATCCCTCCACCACCAAGAGCCACATACCTCCTTCCACAATTGATCCAGACTTGGGCACCTGCCTCATGCCAGGCCAATCAGTCCACCTCTGGCATCCCCAACCTGGGCTGTCAGGGAGTCATGCCTTTCCTCCTTGGTCATAAACCATGGCAGAGAGGGCTCAGAGATGCTGGACTCATGACCTCCATACATTCACCCCCTCCACTAATCTGTCATAGGAGAGAATGATGCTGATACCTGAGACCAGAAGAAAATGTTTATGGCAGTAGTTGGCAAACTACAGCCCACAGGCCAAATCCAGGCCACCATCATTTTTTTATTTTTATTTTTTATTTTTACTTTCATTTTTGAGACAGAGTCTCGGTCTGTTGCCAAGGCTGGAGGGCAGTGGCGCTATCTTGGCTCAGTGCAACCTCCTCCTCCTGGGTTCAAGCAACTCTCTGCCCCAGCCTCCCGAGTAGCTGGGATTACAGGCACCTGCCACCATGCCCGGCTAATTTTTTGTGGTTTTGGTAAAGATGGGGTTTCACCATCTTGGCCAGGCAGGTCTTGACCTCTTGACCTTGTGATCCACCCGCCTTGGCCTCCCAAAGTGCTGGGATTACCGGCCTGAGCCACCGCACCCCGCCCATCATTTTTGTATATAAAGTTTTATTGGCACACAGCCATGCCCATGCATTGACATATTGTATATAGTTGCATTCACAGGCACAGTTAAAACCATATGGCCCACAAAGTCTGTAATATTGACTGCCCGGCCCCGAGAGCAAACATTTGCTGCCTGTGGGTCCACATGGCAGTCGGAATGTTGATAGGGCTACCTTACACATCACTCTCACTTTACGGTAGCCAAGCAGTAATTACGTCGTCAATTAACACCAAAGCTGTTTTCATTCTGAAGAGGGAGAGAGGGGAGAAGAAAAGAAGGAAGGGAGGGAGAGAGGGAAGAGGAGGAAGGGAGGGAAGAAGAAGGAGGAGGAGGGAGGGAGCAAGGAGGAGGAGGGAAGGGGACAGGGAGCAAGAAAGGAGGAGGGAAGGGGCAGGAGGGAAGAAGGAAGAGGAGAGAAGGGGACAGGAGGAAGGAAGGGAAGGGAGGGAAGGGGAGGGAGGGCAGGGAGGGAGGCTGACAATGTGGAAGTCCCTACTTTGAGTTTTCCAGAAGGCTAGCTCACCCCTTCCTCTAGGCAGTTTTGTTATCTCAGCCAATTAATCCTTCATTCTCAGTTGTTCCAGTTTAGCTTTGGCTTATATCGTCAATGATGTCTGAGTAAATCATGGAGGAGTAGCAAATCCTGCTAGAATCATAGGAAACTGACAATTGTTCAGAGCTGAGCATTTCCCGCTGTGAACTTTTCCACCCTCCTGCCTCATGATTGGTGCTCAGAAGGGAGGCCAGAGGAAAGAAGGGGGTGGAGGGGCTGCACGTCATCGAGGGCATCAGCCCCCTGTGTCATGGTTCCCTTCCTCCCCTCCCATGGTCCTGCAGCAAATTCCCTAACTCCCCAGGCACCTTCCATGGGAGAGACTCTCATCAGCCACTGTCCCCCCATGAGCCTGAGGCAGAGGACAGCCACCTGCAGGACAGCTTTACAAAGGGCTGCTTGGAGCAAGTCCCATTCCAAGGGGGAAGGAAAGGGCTGTGGAGGCAGTGGGGGATTCTGAGAGGGCTCCTGGGGGAGACAAACTTGACCCTGGGACTTGCAGGTGGAGAAGATTCAAGGGTAGGTCTAGGGGATGACATGTCAGGCTGAGAGAATGGCTGAGGAGGCTTGTGTTTGGGAGGAAGGAGTATGTGGGCAGGAAATGAGAAGACACGCAGGTGCCTAGAAGAGAGGTGTGGAGAGGGATAGGGACCATGTGTGGGCATCTGACACAAGCGTCATGCCACGGAAAGAGACAGGTGGGGTCCCACAAGCAGGAATGTGGCAGGGGCACCTCTGTCATGAGGAAGATTGCCCTGTGGTCTTGAGGAAGGAGCCTGAAGAAGTGGGTCTGGCATAGGGACCAGCAGCAAGAGAGCATCAAGACCTGGATAAGAAAGTGTGCATGTGCAGAGCAGGCAGAGAGGAGTCCAGGAGACGAGCATCACAGGACCGGCAGCTGGCTGGGGATGAGGGGAAAAGAGGGAGGAGCCAGCCATGAACCTTCAGCTCCACAGCACCATCACAATATGGGAGCAGGCACAGAAGGAGCAGCAGAAGATCCCTGGAAGCAAACTTGGTATCCCAGAGCCACTGGGAAATGCCAGCCTGAGGTCTGGGTGGAGATGCCGGATTGGGAAGTGGATGGAGACGTTCTGAAAGAAAAGGCACAGAATAAACAGAGAATCCTGAGTTCAGAACTTAGCAAGAAATGGAGCTGTCAGCCCAAGAGACCAGAACTGAACCATGTCAATAGCCTCGAGGGCTTTTAAGCAGGTGCAAGATGAGGGAGATTTCAGCCTGCACCTTGACTACAGCCTTGAGAGAGACCCTGAGCTCAATCACAGCTGAACCGCTAACCTACAGAAGCTGTGAGATAGAACTCGTGTGTTGTTTTGAGCCATAATAAGTTAGCGGATAATTTGTAACTAAAACACATTCCCTCTTCTCTCATCTTCATCTCTTCTCCTCCTCTTCCTTCTCCTTTTTTTCTCTTCCTCCTCCTCTTCCTCCTTTTCTTTCCCCTCCCTCCTCCTCCTCCTTCTCTTCTTCCTGCTCCTCTGCCTCCTCCTCCTCTCCTCTGCTGCCTCAGTTCCCTTCAGTTAGAGACAGGTGTCTCTGTATTACAGGGACCTTGGCAGCACCAGCCAGGTCTGGCCACCTGACATTACTCCACCTCAGCAAACTGAAGAGCAGGGCTCTCACCACCAAGTCTGCTTAGGAGAATCCTATAGAACAATGATAAACCCAACTTAGGATTTATCCTGGGATTCACTGTGGCTGGGGGAAGGTGTTAGGACCGGCAAGGTCATAAACCAACCCCCTGGCATGGCAGTTAGGCAGCCTCTCAGACAGGCAGCTCCAACGAGCCTCATGTGCGGTTTGGGGGAAGTCTTCTTCCACAGAAAGGAGAGAGCTATTTCAAAAATAAAGAAGGCAGGAAGCCATGCAGGCAGACAAAACAGCGAGTGAGGGGTGGAGTGGCAAGGTGGAGGGTGGGGTAGGGGAGACTGGGGCGAGGGGCCAGGCCATCAGAGTGCCCAAGGCAGAACTCCAGGGTGAAGGGCTGCCCGGGGCAGAGGGGTGAGCCGCTGTGTCCCAGAGACAGAGGGTGGGTGAGAAGAGGAAGGGTACATTCCACCTGCTGCTCAGACCCCATGGGGAGGTGGCAGTGTGGGGAGATCCATTGACAGCTGAAGTCACCAAAGAAAAAGGAGATTGTGATGCCTTCCAGGTCACGGAGTGGGCACTGCGCTGGCCAGCACCGAAAGCATGGTTGAGGAGGCCAGGCTCAGAGGGGTTCCCAGACATGCTCCACCTTAAGTGACCCTGAGCAGTGCCCGGCCTGTTCGTTGTCTGCACCATGTGAGGTAAGGGGCAATTCAATGGCAGCAGCAGCTGCCAACCCTTCCCTGCACTGGCAGCCTCATCTCCCCAGGTGGAAAGTGCCCGTGAATCTCAGGAGCCGGTGGGCGGGATGCCCTGCAGGCTTGCACACTCGCTCGGCCAATGTCTGCCAGGCTGCCGTGCCAGTTTCCTAACACTGCATAACACAAGTCCACAAGTTTAGCAGCTTAAAACAGCACACTTGTGTTATCTCACAACTTCCATGGACCCGGAGTCTGGGCACAGCTTGGCTGGGGCCTCCAGTCAGGTTCCCACATCGCTGCCATCCAGGTGTTCTCCAGGCTGCAGACCTTTCCAGAGCCCAAGTCCTCCCTCTCCCAAGCCCCTAGCAGCTATAGTACAAGGGCCCCGCTTTCCTGTGGGCTGTCATCAGCAACGGCTCCAGCTCCTAGAGACCCATGACAGGACCCTTTCTCAGGACACGGCCAGCATGGGAGCCCTCTCTTCATAAAGGGCCTAGGCCTCCATTCAAGGGCTGTCACCGGATTAAGGCAGGCCCACCCAGGATAATATTCCTTTTCATTCCATCAGAATCAGCTGGTTTGGGGCCTTAAATTACATACATACAAAATCTCATCACCTCTGCCATATAACACAAGCGAATCCCAGGAGTGACATGCGTCATATTCAAAGGCCCCACCCCAACTCAGGATGGAATTGCCATGCACAAATGCACCAGGGGCAGAATTCTGGGGGCCACTTTAAAATCCTGCCCTGTGTCTCGGCCCACATGGGGTCCTGAGCAACAACAGGCAGTAAGAAAGATTCAGCGCTCGAGGCCCTTGCTGGCCTGATGCAGATGAGACGTGGAGAAAGATTATTCCACACAGTGGGACATATCTTACGAGAAGACACGACTATCTCTGAAACGCAGGGGCCAGTGCCTTGGCAAAGAATGGAGTCTTGGGGCTGGTTTTTGCAGGGCGCTTATTCACCTGACTCAGAGGGGCTCCCAGGCGGAGAAATTGCTGGTGTAGGCATTGCCCAGGTCGCCATCCTTCAGTGAACCACCTTCACCGTGCCTGCCATCGCTATCATTTACTTAGCTGTTTTTTTAAAAACCCACTCACTCTGTTTTACTTAAATTTATTTTAAACAGAATCTTTAAATCTCAAGTATAAATGGAAAACCAGCATTCCTTGTTATAAATAGAAGTTAACCATAAAAATAAATAAAAGAAGCATGGGCTCATGAATTTCTTATGAACCTGCCAGCTGCTCTTCCTGTGAACAAGGGGAATCAGGAAGTGTGAGAGAGATGTTAGAGAAATACCAGAAGAAGAATGATATTTTTCAGAAAGGTGGAAAGGCAATGAGGAAGTAAGCAGTTGTCATGTTGAGACACACGGCCACTCTAGGTGCCCGAGTCCTGCCATCTCACGTGCGGTGCCCCGGAACCAGACTCGGGGTAGAAAAATGAACATGGTGGGTTGATGAGGGCAGAACCTGGGAACATCGCCACCCAGAAGGGGTGAGAGAAGCTGCTGGACAGAGGGGGAAGTTGACTAGGATGCAACTACAATGGGGGCTGTGGCTGTTCCCACAGGCAGCTCTGGGGCTGGGATGGCCCCTCAGTGTTGTCCCAAATTGAGACTAGGGAGCCCAGGCTTTTGTACTGCCATGTGGTCCCAGCTGGGAGATGCAGCTGCCCCGGGGAAAAGCAGGCATGGCCGCGGGCAGGGCAGCTCCTTTAGGCTGCAGAGGACAATTCCTGGGGAGGGTTTCAGCCAGGAGCCATCAGCAGGCACCACCCCTGAAAGCTGGGAAATGGGGGCCTCAACCTTGAAGGGCAGAGCTGGGCAGCTCTATAGCATCCTCTACAGGCGTCCCTCTCCACAGCTGCATCCATTTGTTTTGTAGCGTCCCGTTCTACCTGGGAACAGCTCCCCCAGGACGCTGCCTTGTCTCTTTTTTCCCAGGAATACTTACAAGAGGAAGAAGGCGAAAGGGGTGATCACAGTGCCTGTGCTGCAGCTGGGCTCAGGACCACGGGTACTCACCACCTCCCTCCTCTGCCACCCATTCTAGGTTCTCCAGGTTCTCCTCCACCTTGGCTAGTGCCTCTGCTGCTCTAGGGGCTCACATGGTGGGTGGCGCCGACTCTCGCCCCAGAGAGTTGTCATGCCCTTCTCAAGCTGTGGCTCCTGGCCTTGTCCATTTGTCATCATAATTGGGCAGGGAGGTACCAGGAAATGACCCAGTAGATCACCTGGATGCTAAACACATCCTCCCTGCCCCAGTGTGTGACAGCACAGGTTTGATGACCTGTGCAGGATGGAGACTCCCCTACTGCCCACCAGTCTCTAGACCTAGGAGCTGGGAGGCTTGACAGCACCTGTCACTGAACATGAAAAGGGAATTTGCCATGTCCCCTGGAGGAAGCATTCCTCCTCCGGGCACCAGGACCTTTAGACCCCCTATGCTGAGCACTCAGGGAGCACAGAGTGCCCGGGTGGGCCGCTAAGTGTTACGATGAGCAATGCCACTCCTGTTTCTGTGCCTTGGTTCCTGGACCCATGATTTCTACTGACTGAGACACAGCAACACACATTGGCCGTTGGTCTGGGGTAAGTATTGTGTTGTGGAGGATGGCCTCCCACCCTCTCAGAGCATCCTCTCCAGATGATGCTTCAGCCGCACTTTCCAATGCTCTATCACGGGGATGTGCCAGAACTGGTCAATCCCATCGGCCTGTGTTCACTGTGGTGCCTCCTTTGCTGCGAGGTGAGTCCCTTGGTCCCATGCTCTGTCACACAGGATCCTGAAGGAGGATATCAAATGCTTTCTGAGTTTTGTGATGCTGACTGAGGCTCTGACGGCAATGTCCATTTGATCCCTCATGACAGAAGTGGTATAGTTAACATGGCCCTAGGACAAGAAATACACATACTAGTAAATGTATACTGGGACCTGCCCCATGGGGATGAAAACCGCTTCTGTGTTCTTGAATGGGATGAAGAATACATTCACCAGGTCAGAGGTGACATACCAGATTCCTGAAGCCATATCAATCTCCTCTAGCCAAGATCCCACATCTGGCACAGATGCTGTGGTAAGGGCTATTCACACATCGCTTGGTGAATTTGCAGTCATCACTGTCGTTCTCTAGCATACGTCTGGTTTCCTGTAGGGGCCAGACTGGTGAATTAAATGAGGAGAGCATGTAACCATAACAGCTGCATCCTTTAGGTTTTTAAGGATGGCACTAATCACTACCATTTCCTTTGGGACATGACACGGATTTTGATTTATTAATCTGGCCAGGACAGGGATGAGGCAATGGTTTCAGACACTTCTCCTTGGACTCCTCTACTATGGTAACTCTTATCCCACAAGTTTCAACGTGCCTTCCCCACTCTTCTAACTCTTGCCCTGTAAGCCAAGCAACCCATGTAAAGTTCTGCCAGCTACCAAGGATGTTTGTTGCAATTCTGTATTTGAGGAGTAGGGAAACCGCTGTGGATGAGTCCACAAGCCCAGTGAGCTGGGCTGCACCATGATTCATTGAACATCTGGTTTCCACAAAATCCACTCTAGCAGGGGAGTTATAATGAGACCTTGGGTCCTTGGTATCAGTGTCAACCTGGACCATGTGTCCATTTATTCTTGACGTGTCTGGATGTTTCCCTTCCCTCAGGTTCAGTGGTTGCCTGAGTAAATGGTGATAGGTCCCTTTGGAGAAGGATAGGAAATCACCACCATCTATCCTTGCTGTGGTGTTTGCAGGCGCCTTCCTCCTGAGGTCCCAGCCTCTCCCTCACTCAAAGTGTTCAGGTATAGAAACTGACTCGAGCCCATCAAGGGATTGTGACTGTTTTTGGAGTGGCTGCCCTCGGCCTCATTTATCCATCCTTGATTTGTCTCAGTTTGTACAAATTGAATGGTGCTCTTGTGGGCTGCCCATCAATATGACTCCCAGCGACTGCAGGTTTGATTAAGCATCTTCATAGCTCCCCAGGAGTTGGGAACCCTGGCTGAAATCTGACCGCACCTCTCATTTTGATAAGTGCATCTACTTTGATTTGGACAGCAAAGTACTCCATTATTTTGGGATACTTTCATCCTCATTTCTGCTAGGGAGCCCAGATCAGTAACAATACCCTCTACCCTCAGCCCCAGCCTACAGATAGAAGCCATCCCTGAGCTTTGCATGTTGCTGTTGCCCCTTTCACCATTGGATTTCTTATCACTTTGGTAAATGGAGAGTCCTCCGAGTCCTTCCATGGAACATATAGGCTGGTGGCTTTCCAGCCTGTGTACCATTTCTAATCCAGCATGTCTGCTCTCTGAGCCTTCAGTCCATTCTTCTATCACTTACCACAGCTATTTCAGCATTGACATGTCACTTAGGGCAGGCCATTGCTTTTTCCAAGTGTCCAAGGGCCAACCCATAAACATATCAGCCCCATACCCTAGAGCCCTTGCCACGGTGGAAAACCGGTATCATGGAATCGTGCTCCTGGATTGACGAACTCTCCCTTATTCACTTCCATATCCAGTCCCCCTTGATTCAGCACCCTTGGGGCCCATCCCAATCATACTCCCTCAGGTCCTGCTTATACCCGGTGACTCCGCAGATCCTCCAGTCTACAGTATTATTCCCCGTGGTGGGCCCGGTGTGTCCGGAGTTGGTTCCGCCCGTGGGTTCCCGGTCTCGCTGACTTCAAGAATGAAGTTACTGACCTTGGCAGTGAATGTTACAGCTCTTAAAGATGGGACGAACCCAGAGAGTGAGCAGTGGCAAGGTTTATTGTGAAGAGCAAAAGGACAAAGCTTCCACAGCATGGAAGAGGACCCGAGTGCCACTGCTGGCTGGGGTGGCCAACTTTTATTCCCTAATTGGTCCCCTACCATGTTCCGTTTCTGTCCTATCACAATGCCCTTTTTTAATCCCCCCTGTGATTGGCTACTCTTAGGATCCTCCTGATTGGTGTGTTTTACAGAGTGCTAATTAGCGTTTTACAGTGCACTGATTGGTGCATTTTGCAGAGTGCTGATTGGTGCATTTTACAGAGCACTGATTGGTGCATTTTACAAACCTCTTGTAAGACAGGAAAGTTCCCGATGGGTGCGTTTTACAATACTTTGGTAAGACAGGAAAGTTTCCCAAGTGCCCCCTTGACCCAGGAAATCCAGCTGGCCTCACCTCTCACTGGGACTTCCCTGGCTGAGCGAGGTGGTGACATAAGCCCAGGTTTCATCTGGCAGCCAGGGGACAGGTAAAGGTAGATTATGAGAGGAGTGCATGCTACATCTTTATCATCTTCAAGCAAAGTGGGCAGAGCCCACCTCCCCAGGCCCAGAGTGTTCAAGGAAGTATAGGGTTTTAAGACTCTTGAGTACATCCACCAAGATGCCCCCTCTCCAAGTCTCAGGGCCCGACCCCTGACTTTAGCATAACAGAAGTGCTGAGGTTAAGAAGGGCCTGAATTTGGCATAACAGAAGTGTTGGGGTTAAGAATCAAACCATTCCTGGAGCTCTGCTATCTTCATATGTAAGTCCTGAGCCCGGTCCTCAGCAGGACTGCCTGTAAGAATTGAGGGTTTCTTTATATGGTGCCACAATCCTCCAGTTCTCACTCTGCCTTAAATTAGTGTTTCATTGCTCTCAACCTTTTATTGTCTATCTCCAATGCATCCATGGCACTTGACAATCCCACTGTCTTCAGAATTATTCCTTCCCCTGAACCTCTCTAACCCCTAAGAAAGTGACCCCTCCAGCTCACCACCACAGCATCAGGCCATGGGTAGTCCAGTTACAGCGCCACAGAGCCCTCATTGCCACTAAATGTCAGATGATGAGGGCTTCAGATACCACCTTACAGTCCACTTCCTTAGATCACTCCTGGCATGAACTATCTCAGGTTGGGTAGGGACTCTGAGATAGAAATTTGAGTGCAGAAGTGTATGGGAGAGTGCTAGGGAGACCACACCAATAAGGGAGCGGAGGGACCAGGATAACCAGAGGGAGAAGCTAAATGACACAGTGGTATAGACAGCCTTGGAGCCAGGTGGCCCTACAGTGCTTTCCAGGCCCCTGCACCTAGTCACTGGGTTTGGCTGTCCCTGGAGTGTGAGATAACTTGAGTGAGGCTGCTCCTGTCGACCTTCCTGAGGAAGGGCTCCACTGTGAGCCCTCAGCAGACAGAAGTCTTGGCAGCTGAGGCCACGAATGCCTGGGTGCTGGCGACAGGGGAATTAGCTACAGCTACCTTAAAGCCATGGGGAGGGGCCTGGGATGAGAACTCAAGGAATGAAGCTGCTGTAAATTCTGGGACAGGAGAGGACGCATAGGAACAGAGGCTGGGGAAAGACTCCACCAGGACAGAGAGGCCAGATGGTTAGGGCTTAAATGCCGGGACAAGGACAGAAGGCTTTATCCATCCCGTGAAGGACAGTAGTCAAAGGTTTTGAGCAAGATTATTTGGGAGTGATAAGGAGACTGTGAAGCTACAAAGGGGTCCTAATTTTCAAAGTATCCCCTTGGCTGCCTCTCCCATAGACTCCTCTTAACTGGCTGGCTCTCTCTGTCTCTCTCTCTCTCACACACACACACACACACACACACACACACCACTGCCCTCCTCCCCCAAATCGGTTCCCTTCAAATTGTCACTCCCCACAGTGCTGCATTCATGCGTCAGTTCTAAATAGCCCCACTGTTCAGCTTTAACGAGAAGTAATACCAATTCCCATGTTTGCTCAGAGAGCACCATATTTCATCAAACCAGAGCCCATGCCGGCTCAGATTACTGACCGAGACAATGTTCTGTAATCCTAGTTTATTCACATGTCACGGGTATTTTAGCAAAACAGAAATGAATGGCCCCCACCACCCTAGGAAGTAACGGGAGAGTTGGGTCCCCGCCCAGGGGAAGTCATGCTTTCTCTTGCCACGGTTCTCAGAGGAGCTGACTTTGATTCTCTGTGCTTTTCCCAACTTTAAGAAAGAGAATATGGGCTGAGGAGGAGTCACAAAGTGGGTAGTTATTTCCCTATAAAATGTTAACTCCACGGATGGATTTTGCCAGAGCAAAAATAAAATCTGTCATTGATTATAAAGTCCTTTGTGCTTGTTATTTCACAGATTTATTACGCTCTGGCCCGGCGGCCTGGGGAGGCCCTGGGGTTCCTGTCTCTAGCGCCCCACAGCTCATACCCCAACGGGAACAGGGACTCACTTGCATTTCTTTTGTCCTTAAGAGCCAGGAGCTTTGAAAATCTAGATGAAGAGCTGTGAATCATCCTCCCAATCTTTGGACAAGAATCCGTAGACACAGACAATAACAGCATAACAGTTCCTTAGTAGAGGTCTATGACTTCCTCATCAAGGAAACATTCCCTTTCCTTTTTTTTTTTTTTCTTTTTTTTTTAGTTGTTGGCACTGTGCACTAAGAAACGAATTTCCTCTGCAGAGTAAATTCTCTGCAGAGAACAGCCAGGCTTGAACCTCTCACCAAATCTGCCAGTCTGGGTCCACTTTAAATGTGCTACAACTTCTTTCAAACACACAGCAAATGAAAAGAACGATCCCAATGATCAATGCAATTTAGTTAGTATCATCTCACTTTAAAATCTGGCCAAGAATCCTCATACTAGCCTGCTCTTGTCCCCATCTTAGAGTCGAAAAAACTGACGTCCAGAGAAGGCAAATAACTTGCTTAACATCACACAGCTAAGTAGCAGCGAAAACAGGGACGTGAATCTAGTCCCAATTGACTCCACAGGGTCATGGGAACCCCCTCACTTCCAAGAACGTGTTAACATGGGGCCACAGAACCAGGAGGAGAGCACAGGAGCTGCAGCAGAGCCTGGAGGCCAGACTTCTCACTTAAAGAAGAGGCTCCCAGGATTCCAGAGAGGCAATGGGGCTGCCCCAGGGTTACAGAGCTAGTTAGAATCACACACTAGCTCTGCTACAAATTAACTGGACAATATCATTAAACAATCACTTGGGAACATTTATTTGGGGACAGATTCTTGATGAAACCAAACAAGCTTGCTTTTCAAAACTACCCAGGGTTTGTTTTACTTCCTTACTTGGGTGCAGAGCTTCATAACTACGGAGTCTCTTCACTCCTTGCTCACGACTTTCTGAGCTGAAGAAAACCCTGCTATCCCAGAGTGCACAGCAAGGAGACCTAGAGAACTAAGGGCCCCCTCTTACCTGTCTGGAGAGAACACTGTTCACTCCAATCAGCAAGTTCAAGACTTCAGCAACCCTGGTAATTGCAGTGTACGGAACTCCCAGAACCACGATAATTTTGCAGGAAGCTGTCAGAAATCACAGATCTCAGGACTTGTCTCCACAATCTGCCATCTCAACTCTTATTTTGAGCTGTGGCCTGAGCTATTAAAAACAAAACATTCTCGTGGGCAAGCTCCACAATTAGCCTCATTTCCACACTAGAAAAACTGTTCTGCATGAGCTGAAATTGCACGGAGATTGTTTCTTGTCACAGTGATGCTGTTTCAAGGGCCGTGCTGAGAGCCAGCGAGGATGTGACCCAGTGGTAATCTGAATTGCTTCACCAAACACATTTTTATCCCATCATCTCGGCTACATGAAAGGGGGCCACAGTGCTCGTGTTCAAGACTTTACAGTCCCGCTGTTCAGTAATAAAATGAGGCAAGAAATATTAGCCGTCCCTGGCTGATGCCTTAATTCTTTCCCAACAATGTCAGAGAATCTGTACCCTACAGGTTTTAGTGCTGGCTAAAGCCTGACCCTCAGGCTGGCTTGAATGGAGCGGGAATGAGTTAAGGAGAGCCAGAAGGCTTTAATGGACACGGATTCCGAATAGCCCAGCTTGTGCGGGCCTCCTGCGGACTCACCCTCCTTTTCACAGGCCTCGATTGTGTATGGCCCCAGCAGAGACAAAACTACCCATGAAGAGAGGTTACCCCCAGCCGGTGCAGGTCAGAGGCATTCTGGGGGGGAAGGGGAGAGGGGGACAGAGGGGAAGTGAGGGGCACATGGAGAAGGAGGGAAGTAGGGGTGGGAGTGGGGGAAGGGACTACTGAAAGATAGTCTGATCATTTATAAGGAGAGATTCACTAAGTCCCAGGCTGAGACCCGATCATCTCACCTCCAGGCAAACCATTTTTGAAAACTGGTTCAGAACAAATGGGAGCTATCCTAATGGGAAGGTGAACACACTGTGATGTAGTTTTCAAAATAAATAAAATGCTTTTCTCTGGTTTTTTAAAAGCTACAAGTCTGAGGTTCAGAAGCTCTTAATAGGATGGCCTCTCATTTGACACTGCAAGATTTTAAAAAATTACAAATGGGTCGTGTTTTACACACCAACAGCAGCTTTTTCCAGCAATTTTTCAATTATTGCATTGTGAGCCCTCCAAGAAAAGTAACTATTTTGGCTCACAGAGCCCAAAGTTACCAAGTAGAGGGAACAGCCTGTTCACAAGTTTGCAAATAGTCCTTTGAAATGTAGCATAGACTGTATCTGGGAGCTTTCTGGAAGAACATGGGCTTGAAGTGGTCCTTTCCTTCCCTCTCAAGGGTCCTTAAACTTTTTAGGTGGGTCTTGGGCCCCTTTCTAAGTCTAGGGAAGCCAGTGAACCCCTTCTTAAAAGAATAGTTTTAAATACATAAAATATGCAGAGTTACAAAGGAAGAAATTACATTAGAATGTAGTTATCAAAAATATTTAAAAACAATTTTGCAACATAGTAACTATATTCCTTTTTGTTATCCAACTAGCAGTAGGCCTAACTGAAATCATAATGAGAAAACATGATACTTTGATAAATTTGCAACCACTTTCAAGTGATATGAAAATATCTGTGGATGGTGCCTATTGGTGAAAAAGTCACTAATACCACTGTGGTTGGTTGCTTGCATTTATAACATTAGTTAATGCTAAGTTTCAGTTAGAGTTAATGAAAATAAAATGTATTTTTTTTCACCATCAAGTTCATAGGAGCCCTTGAATTCTATCAATGGAGAAGAAATCCTGCTAGAGGCAAGACAAAGATCAGGACCTTCTGCCCCAGGGTTAAGCTGAGGGGCAGTGGGCCAGGGACTCACTACACCCTCACTTCACTGGGAACCCTTCTTAAGAAAGCCACTGCTTCCTCTCCTCCTGCTCTGATGCTTTGGAAATGATTTTAAAGGCAAATTGAAAGCACGTCTTACCCCTGCAATCCTGAAGGCTACATGTCCAAAGATTAATAAAGACCTTTGATGTGTTTCTTCAACAACTGGAATTACTGTTGCCAAATAAAGGGCTGGTTAATCAGCTAATTCTGAATTTTAATCAGGATCTTGTTCCATTTCCCTTGGGTGGCATGAGCTTTGGGGTGAGGGCTTTTCTTTACGGAGTCAGTTCAGAGAGGATATCTGTTCCCCACACTCTCACATTTTGGACATACGCTGACTCCGAGGCAACTGGGCGCACATGTATCCCCTCTCTGGTCCTCACAGGGGAGCTGTCATCTTGCAATCACATAGCCATCGCATGCCATTGCAGGGGCAACCCAGCAGGCAGGCCCCCCTCCAACTGCCGCCCAGCCCCCCTCGCAGCCAGGCCAGGCTGCGGCGCCGACACACAGGAGCCGGCTGCGGGGCTGGGTCTCGGGCTCTCAGCAGGGGAGCGGGGAGCGCGCTCGCCCACGCCCACGCCCCCCACACTCGCGGGCGCACACCCCGGCGCGCGCACGCTGCCACACACGGGCGCACGCACACCGCAGCCGGGCAGGGGACGGCAGTGTCTGCGGCAGCCCCACAGGTCCGGGGCGCGCAGCCGGGTCCCCTCGAGGGCGCCGCCGGCCGCCCCGCCCCGTCCCGCCCCTCGAACCCGCCGGGCCGGGTGCGCAGTGGGCTGCAAACTTTCGCGGCGCGAGTCCGCCGAGGCAGCGCGCCGACTCGGGCTCGGTTTGGCTCTGCGCTGCTCCGGACGGCAGTGACCGCTGTCCGGGGGCTCGGGCCGCCGGTACCCACGGACCACGCGCCCGGCTGCCTGCTCCGCTAAGCCCCTCGCCCCGCGCGGAACCCGGTATCCAGCGCCCTGCTGCCAGGGCTCTCCCCGCGCGCCCTACTGCCGCGAGGTCAGTCCGCAACCTCCGGTGCGCCCGCGCTCGCCTTCCTCCTCCTGGACTTTGGCCCTTTGGTGCCCTCACCACGCCATGGCTCGTGTCCCCACTCGGACCAGCCAGGGCCCCGGACCCCAACTGCTGCCGCTGCTGCCGCTGTTTCTGCTGCTGCTCCGGGACGCGGCCGGCAGCCACAGGGCTCCCGCCTGGTCCGCATTGCCCGCGGCCGCCGACGGCCTGCAGGGGGACAGGGATCCCCAGCGGGCCCCTGGGGACGCGGCCGCCACGATGGGCCCCGGCGCCCAGGACATGGTCGCTGTCCACATGCACAGGCTCTATGAGAAGTACAGCCGGCGGGGCGCGCGGCCGGGAGGGGGCAACACGGTCCGCAGCTTCAGGGCCAGGCTGGGTAAGTAGAGGGTGCCCCAGGACCCCTTCTCCTAATTCTCCACCTTCCTCACTTTTCTGTCTCCTCACCCGTGCACCTCTACTTTTCCTCTTCTAGCCAACGGGTGGGTGGTTCATTCATTCTTTCACTAATAATTCACTGATCTCTCCATGCCAGGCCCTGAACCTCCAGTGGGGCACCAAGAGTGGCACAGGGTGGCACAGAGGTCCTGCCCCGGGGTGCTCCCATATTGCTGGACACCTACTACCCCATATACAAGGCTCTAAGCACAGAGTGGAAGAGGAGACATGGGCCAGGGGAGTATCCCTGTGATAGGGTCATTTATGTGGGCACTTTACAAATGAGGAGGGCACAGCTGGTGAACATAGGCAGCCCTGACAGAAGTTCCAGGCACTGGGCCCTGTTAGGAAGCAGGAGCCACTAGCTGGTGGCGGCCATGGTTCCTGTGTCCAGGGAAGCAGAGTGGACTGAGAAGGGCCTTGGCTGCCCAGGATTGAGGACTCCCACGCACTGGCATGAAGCGTTCAGACCACAGGGGTTTAAGGAAGAGCCCAGGGGCTTAGGCAGTGGGAACACTCTGCCTGTCTCCGGCCTTTGTCCCACCTTTCCACTTCCTCAGCCCCTTGACTGGAGCTGGGCAGAGGGCACTTGCAGAGGCCCATGCTGCCCTGCTCTGAGAGCGCTTTCAGGCTCCTGCCTCAGCAACCTGCCAACCTTTGCAGGCCCTGGGTAGAGAGGGGCCGCAGAGGTGGTGAGAAGACCCTGGTTGTCATGGTGATTACTCCTGGTTGCAGAATAATGTTCCAGAAAATGTGGATGGGGGTCTCCTGCAGCTCTGTAGAGGATGAGGCCATTCAACAGGAGAAAAATCTGCAGTCTACAGGCTCCCCTCCTGAGAGAGAGGGAAACAAGCCCAGCTGTGGGGCTAGACAACCTGAGGTCAGATCTGTCACTGGCTGTGTGACTCAAGGTAACATCCATGATCTCTCATAACCATGGACTGGGGAGCACCTGCCACAAAGAGGCCCCATGCCCTCCTCCTCTACTTAGCAGACTCACCAGGTCAGTGGCCCTGGGCTTCGGGCCAATTGGATCTAACTCCATCCTCACTCATAACTTTCTTGCACTATGTGGGGTCCATTTCTGGAGGAACATTATTAAATTTAGCCACTTAAGAATCATCTGGCATGAATATGACCTTGGGTAAATCACTAAAGCTATATGGACTTGAGTGTATTCATCGATAAAACGGACAAGGCTTGCCAGTATCTCTCCTGTGGGGTTGAAGGAAAGATGAAATGAGGTCATATGTATAAGCTCAGAGCCCAGCACTGGTCAGATTAACTGTTGATGTACGGGATTCCCCTGGGAGCACAAAGACTCGTGCTAAGTATTATGTGTATTCCTGTGGGTTTAAACTTGACCTTGCTTCTCTATTAACTCAATCCTTGAAGCCTTGTAGTTGAGGAAGCAAGGCCAGCAGGGTCACTGCTGCAACACGAGTGAACCTGCCCACTCAACCCACTCACTTGCTGCAGCCAGGCATGGAGATGCCCGCTGTGTCATTCTGTTTTCACAGAAAGGGGGTAGTACAAGTAGCAGTGGAGTTCAGGATATTAATCTCAAAAAGGACCTGAAGACAGTGTCTCAAATCCAGCATTCCCACGTTACAGATAAGGAAACTGAGACTCAGGGGTTGTTCACAGTGGCAGAGGTTGGCACCTCCCATCTGCCAAGCCATTGCTATTCTCACCATCACTCCCCACACCCTGTCATCTCCATCAGAGCTATGACCAGGGTCTGGGAGGGGTAGGGTGCAGCAGACAAGCCTGGGAAATCAGGATTCTGGTAGTCTGGAGTGTCTGACAAATCCCTCTTCTTTGGAAGCCTGAGGCACATTTGGGTGTGAATCCCAGCTGTACCAGCTACCAGCTGTGTGCTGTGGCACAGGTTAGTTTACCTCTCTGAGCATCAGTTTCCTGTAAAGTGAAGTGAAGAAGTGAGGATTAACTTAACCCATGTTAAGTAGGTTTTGTGCCTTGCATACAGTGGGGGCCCAGGCAGGTTGCTTGATCCTCCCCTCCCTTGATTCGTCTAAGTGTTTCACGCCGAGCCCCTTGCCTGCCCTCAGATGCACCTGCTTCCTGATCCAGTGACCTGTCTGAGGAGGTATGAGTTTGGGCAGGGACGCTTCTCTCATGGATGATGCCACCCATGTGGGAGGTTTCAGCTCTGGTCTGAGAACATGCCAGTCTCAGCCTGCTCCCCAGTGGTGGGTCTCTGCTGCCTCAGTGGGGCATCACCTCTTCCTGAACAACAAATGCCTCCATCCCCACAGCCTGTGGCACGTAACTATACCTCCCCTGCCACCAGACAGCGCAGCTCAGCTGCCAAGTGCTGGCTGTGAGCTGGCCTGCTGGGGTCCAAATCCCAATTCTGCGATGTGGGCAAGGGACTGAACTTGTCCATGACTCAGTTTTTTCACTTCTAAAATGGAGCTAATAATGCTCCCCTCCTTATATAATTTTTTTAATGGAAACTGAGATATATCAAGTGCTTACACCATTCCTGACACATGTAAGTGTCAATGGTGTATTAACTCTTGCTGTTATTACACCAGCCACCCCTTCATTCCCTCCCTCATTGCTCCCTGAAGTGCAATTTTTTTTTTTTTTTTTTTTTTTTTTTTGAGACGGAGTCTCGCTCTGTCGCCCAGGCTGGAGTGCAGTGGCGCTATCTCGGCTCACTGCAAGCTCCGCCTCCCGGGTTTACGCCATTCTCCTGCCTCAGCCTCCCGAGTAGCTGGGACTACAGGCGCCCGCCACCTCGCCTGGCTAATTTTTTTGTATTTTTAGTAGAGACGGGGTTTCATTGTGTTAGCCAGGATGGTCTCGATCTCCTGACCTCGTGATCCGCCCGTCTCGGCCTCCCAAAGTGCTGGGATTACAGGCTTGAGCCACCGCGCCCGGCCTGAAGTGCATTTTGTTCCTTATTAAATCTGCATCGGTGGAGAAAGCCTATGAGCCTGACCCTAAGGGTTAAGGTTAGACCACCCCTAATTCCCACTGAATGCCCTGTGTTTAAATGTAAGCTTTGTCACCTAACAATGTGATACTGAGTTGGTTTTCTTCAACTCTAAAATGAGAATAATGCTACATACTCACCTGTCAAAAATGCCAAAATTCAAGTTTATTTCAGTTACCTAAGTATTTCCTAAACACTTGGTTTGGTGGCAGATGCTATAAGCTCAGGGAACACCAAAGATGCCCAGAAAAGCTCGTAAACTAGCAGGGCAGATCAAAGTAAGCAGCAGAATAGGGCAGCGGGTCTGGGGAGTGAAATATAGGAAGGAGGGCAGGGGTGCTGCAGGAGCCCAAGAGCGCACTGACCTGGCAGGGACAGGGCCTCTGGGTGGGGCCAGGAAAGCCTTCCCAGAGCAAGCCAGGCCCCAGCCACTTTGAAGGGCAGGCGGGGCTTAGCCAGGTACAGAAGTGAAGCTGTCCACTGCGTTCAGAGACTGCCAGGAGTTTGGTTTTAATGATAACGCAAGGAGAGAAAGGCAGGAGATGGAGGCAGACAAATAGGTTGCAAGCAGGCTGTGGAGAGCCATGAGTATTATGAATTTGTTCCTCCATAGGCAATGGGGCAATATACAATGTGCATGCATGAGGGACAGAAGGAAGGAGCCAGGGAGAGAGAGAAGAAGAGAGGGGAGAGAGAAAGGAGAGAGGGAGAGAGAGGGAGGAAGAGGAGGGACTGCAGGGGAAAAGAGGGATAAAGGAGAAAAAGTGAGAGATTATAAATAAATGCATGCTTATTGGGGAAAACCTGGAAATTATAGAAGATCACAGTAAAGAACATAAATCATCCCTAATCACAGCCAGATATAACCAGAATTGTTAGTATGATATTTTGGTAGAATCATTCCAGCCATGTCTGTCTATCTATCTATCTATTTCTCCACTATCTATCTATATCTCCATTGTTTTGCCCTTGTATGTAAGATACATATGGATATATGAATATATTTGAGATATATATGTGAGATATATATATGTGAGATATATGTGGATGTATCTTTTATGGATTATATTGTCAGCATGCAGGTAAAACTTGCAGGTATTTCCATTTGAAATTCCTTTTTTTCATTACGGGTCATCTTGAGCTTTTCCACATGCCTGCTGGCCATTTGCAATTTTTCCTGTGGAAGCTGCCTCCTTGTATGGGAGTCCTTCCTTTCTCCTACTGATATGCAAAGGTTCTTTACATAGTAAGGATCTTAACCTTTCACCTTTAATAGACAATTTGCTTTTGAGGCATGAGTGTGATGCAAGAGGCAACAAAGTTCTGGGACCACTGTTGTGGTTGAGCTGGAGCCCTGAACGCAGGGTGGAAAGATGCTGTGTTCAGGATGGTTGTGTAGAAACAGGAAGCAGAGCAAACAGGGCCTGGAGATTGGTTAAAAGCAGGAGGGGGAGAGGCGAAAGAGTTCTCAGGTTCCTGCTGGAGGGGCTGGAAGGGAAGTGAGGCCTCCCACTGGGCAGGAGGTCAGGGAGCAAGGGTGTGGTGCCCTGAGGGTGGCAGTAGCTCCTGAGGCCACAACTGTTCTGAGCCCCTGCTGGGTGCCAGGCACAGTGCTGTTAGTGCGCTCTGCAGAGATGATCTCACAATAACTTTTGGAGGTGCAAATACTCTCTCCAGTGTATGGGTGAAGAAACTGAGGCACAAAGTGCTTCCATGACTTGCCTGAGGCCTCACAGCTAGTAAGGAATGCAAGCAGGAGTTGAACCTCAACCCTAGAGCCTGCATGGAAACGGGCACTAAATACTAAATCCGTGTTAGTTCCCTGCTTTTCTCTGCAGCACCGTCTGGCCCACCGCCCCTTCCTCCAGCTTCTGTTGGTGCGGGCATCGAAGCCCAGCGTTCTCACTGATTGCCCTGGTGGCTGTTTGAGGGGCAGTGGGTGAAGGGACAGATGTCCAAAGTGTCTTGGAATCATTTTATATAGGGCAGAGCATCTGAGGGGCTGCTCTTGGCCTGAGAGTTGACCAGCAGTGGGGCTGGACAGACCTTTGGGTGAGAAGGTCCCTTCCCCCAGTACCATCCCCACTGCCCTCAGGAAGGAGGCTGAGTGCCCAGCAAAGTGGACCTGATCACACTTCTGAGAATTCCCAAGAGCCACTGAGAGATCAGCTTGTCTAAATAAAGTCGATCTTTCCCTTCTTAAGGAGCCAGAACTCAAAACTACCAAAATAATGACCTCTGTTTGCAAAACATGCTGCAGTTCACAGCACGTGATCTTTGTCCGTTAGCGCTTAGGCAGATCATGAACATATCCAGAACACATGGAGGAGCAAAAGGCATGAGCTTGGGGTCACACAGAGCTGGGTACAAGCCCTGACTCCACCCCTTGCCAGCTGTGTGACTTTAGGCAAATTGCATACCCTCTCTGAAGCTTCAGCTCTTTGTGCACAGAATGAATGACCCCTCCCTACTCTCCTCATGGTGAAAATGATGAATCAAGCATGCAGAACACTCCACATAGGGCCAAGCACATACACTTGGAGCTCAGAATGTCATAATTAATAAACAATTTTGTTCCAATTTAAAGATGAGAACAATGAGGCTCAAGGGGAAGTCTGGCTAAAGACCTGGCTACCCGCTGTCTCCATTTGGATTTGCATCATCAGCTGCATCTTTGTAAAGAATGAGGATTTCTTGATTTCTTAAGACTGTGGTTACTGCACTGTAGGGCAGCATGCCAGGAACCCCCAGTGTTAACTGAAGTTAACACACTTTTCTCTTGTCCCCACTTGGGCAGGATTTGCACAGACAATCTCATTCAACATGCATCTCTGAGCTCCAACTGTCACCTAAGCCTTATGCTGAGGTCTAGTGGTGCAGTAGTGAATAAAACTGTCAGTGTCCCTGTCCTGTTAGAGTTTATGTTTTAGGAAGATAAGAGCAATAAATCAGTTTACAGCAGGATGCCAGGAAGTGCTCTGAAGGCCAGTGAAGCAGGGGCAGACAGAGTGATGGGGCTGTTGTCCAGCCACGGGAGCCCAGGGGACCCATTGCGGGAGGTTCCATTTAAGCAGATACCTGAAGAGGTTGAGTGGTACTGGTGGATGGGGAACCATGAAGGTGGAAGGAAGCGTGAGGCACAGTCCTGAGACGAAAGCCACATGTTGGAAGGACAAGAAGGCCAGTGTGACAGGGGCAGAAGGGAGGGATTGGGCTGGGGATAGGAGATAAAGTTGCAGAGGTAGGCAGGCCAGATCAAGTAAGGCCTTGGTAAAGGGTTTTTATTTGGGGGCAATGGAGGGCTCCGAGCTTGGGGGTGACCTGTGATGGAATGCACCCAGCACACCAGGGGCCTTGATTGGACAGTGCTCTGTAAAACTGTGACATGAGGAGACACTGAAGATGGGCGTCTTTGTCATTACCAGTCTGTCTCCCCTCTAGGCTGAATTCCTCATGCGCAACTTTGTTATGACCCTGGTCAGCCCAACAGCCTAGAGTAGGAGTTTTGCAAATGTTTATTAGGAAAACAAAAAGAAGAGGAAGAAAGAAAGGAAAAGAGGGTGGATAGAAAAGGGGAAAGAGGGGAAGAAAACAGAGATGGGAGGAAGGCAGAGAAGAAAGAGAGAGAAAAGACATGAATCACAGGGCACCAGCACACATCAGAGGAAATAACGACTTTGTCTTCGGAGCTTCTTTGTTATGGCCTGGGCTCGGCTAAACTGAGAGATTTCAGGTTGAGGTCCCTTCTCTGAGCCACAGCCTGGAGCCCCCTGCACTGGGTACATGCAGGCACATCCAGTGAGAGGACCAGCCTGTGGCCCCTCATGCACTGGTGCTGGGGGTGACCCATCTTGTCCCCAGCAGTCCCCAGCAGGGAGAGTCTTCACGGAGCAGGCTGCTCAGTGAGAGGTGAGCTCCCTGTGGCAGGAGGCATTCAAGTCACATGGAGGTAGGGCTTATACCCTTTTGCACAACCTTAAAGGTTCCTCCCCACTGTGAAGCTGCTAGCAGAGCAATGGAGGAGTTGAGACTTGAACTAGATCAAAGAAAAGCAAGGTGCTGTGTTGGCTGGGTTGCAGCTCGGATATTTGGATCAGTGAATGCAAGGTACCCCAGTTGATGGAGGGGAGCTTGCTCTGCCAGCCTTGGTCCTTCAGACTCAAGTGGCAGAAAGCACATTTGGGGGCACCTCCTTTGTGCCTGGCACTTCACTAGGCTGTTTCTGTGATCTTCCAGACAATCCTCTATGTGAGATAGAGGCTGTTGTCCCTGTGAGGCAGATGGGGAAAGCAAGGTTCAGGGCGTGGCCCCACTGAGTCCTGGGAGCTTGGTTCCTAGGGCATTTTCTAGCTTGGGGGTGGGGTTGCAGCATTATTGGTGAACTTTCACCCCCAGATGCTGCAGATACACAGCCACTAGCACCAGAGTGAGCTGTCAGCTGCCACTGACTTCCCAAACTTCCCTGATGGCCAGAGCCCCCTGGAGTGCTGATTAAAATGTGGAAGTCATTGTCATGCAGTCAAGGCTACATGCTTGGGGAAGCGAGGTTCAAATGTGCATATAGACCCTGGGCTGCTGCTTGTGTGTGGAGCATGTTGAGGGGCTGCGACACTGTCCTGGCAGGTTTATTGTGAGGATTGAATAAGGTAATGGCTTCAGTGTCACCTGAGCCTTTACTGGCATTTATTTATCAGGCCCTCCATAGATGTGCTTCTGTTTCTTCCCGCTCATAGTCCCTTAAGAGTATGTGAACAATCCCAGTTGAATTATGCCTTCTTCCCAACAGAAACAAAGAAGAGAAAGCGGAATATTTCTGCTAAAAAAAAAAAAAAAAAATCCCTGCAGATCCTGTAGGTACAGGGGTCAGAAAGCTGTGTCCCTGATCCATGCCCCTGGAGAGCCCAGTGTCCCCCACACACACTTCCCGGGCTTGGGAGCTCTGCTCCTCTCCAGATATTCCCCAGCAGAAGGACACTTGGTTGTCAGGAAATGAAGCAGCGGGAAGGAGAAAGCCGGCCTGACCTCTCTGGTGTCCTGTTAGTGTGCAGCATCCTAGGGAGGCACCAGGAAAGACTCGCCACTCTTCAGAAGCCTATATCCGACTTGGCCATTTGAGAACGCTCACTGATATATAATAATGTTTAGATAATTCAAACCTGACACGATACTCATGCTGCTGCCAAGGTTGGGCAGCTTCCTGGGACTGCTGACACGGCTATGCTGCTCTGGTGCCCTGGGGAACACCTGCTTCCGCTAGACAAATAGGAAGGAGTGGCCGGCAGCCCCAGGGAAGGCTGAGCTGCAGCATTCTTGAACCGAGTTGCAGATGTAATGGTTGAGACCTCCCGGTCTTTATCTGGACCTTGGAGATTTAGTCAAGTTGCCTTGTGTAATCCTGATATTGCTCTTTTCTTTTTAAAACAATCTTAAAAGTCCTCAGGCAGAACAAAGAGCAGATGCCTCAATGGCTGTATTTTTGATCCCAGTTTCCCTTAGGAGGTGCTCAAAAAGCATGAGTGTTTATTTCATCTCTTTTGGAAGAATGTTTGGGTTTAATGTGATTTTAATGATTGCATTTAAAAACTGATTGCATAAATAGAGGGCTGTGCAAATACAGGAGGGGCTGCCTTGATGCAGGGCTTGGACCCAACCCAAGCCGTCCTGAGCACTTAATGAAGGTGTCAGTGACATTTGTTCATTTGTGCATGCAGAGACAGTAGAGGCCAAGGGGAGCGAACAGGAGCTTTGGAGTCCAGCAGGCCTGAGTGCCTCCCTGTCTGCTCCTGTTTCTTTGTTGTTCCTTCTTTTTGTTGTTGTTTGCTATGGGATATTGACAATCTCAACCTTAATTCCTCACCTGTGCACTGAGGATTGCAAAGGGCGCCCTCATCAGTTTAATGTGAGGATTACACGAAATGAGGGAGGCAAAGTGTGGGAGGAGGACGGTCCTGAAAGTGTGGATCTGTGGGCATTGCTCCTCCAGCCCTGGGTGGGAGACCCTCAGGAGCGCGAGCGAGAACTTCACAGCCTGTGGTCTCTCCTTCCCTCACAGAAGTGGTCGACCAGAAGGCCGTGTATTTCTTCAACCTGACTTCCATGCAGGACTCGGAAACGATCCTTATGGCCACTTTCCACTTCTACTCAGAGCCTCCTCGGTGGCCCCGAGCGCTCGAGGTGCTATGCAAGCCGCGGGCCAAGAACGCTTCAGGGCGCTCGCTGCCCCTGGGCCCGCCCGCACGCCAGCACCTGCTCTTCCGCAGCCTCTCGCAGAACACGGCCACACAGGGGCTACTCCGCGGGGCCATGGCCCTGTCGCCCCCGCCGCGCGGCCTGTGGCAGGCCAAGGACATCTCCCCCATCGTCAAGGCGGCCCGCCGGGATGGCGAGCTGCTCCTCTCCGCCCAGCTGGATTCCGAGGAGAGGGACCCGGGGGTGCCCCGGCCCAGCCCCTATGCACCCTACATCCTAGTCTACGCCAACGACCTGGCCATCTCGGAGCCCAATAGCGTGGCGGTGACGCTGCAGAGATACGACCCCTTCCCTGCCGGAGACCCCGAGCCCCACGCAGCCCCCAACAGCTCCGCGGACCCCCGCGTGCGCCGAGCCGCGCAGGCCACCGGGCCCCTCCAGGACAACGAGCTGCCAGGGCTGGATGAGAGGCCGCCGCGCGCCCACGCGCAGCACTTCCACAAGCACCAGCTGTGGCCCAGCCCCTTCCGGGCGCTGAAACCCCGGCCAGGGCGCAAAGACCGCAGGAAGAAGGGCCAGGAGGTGTTCATGGCCTCCTCGCAGGTGCTGGACTTCGACGAGAAGACGATGCAGAAGGCCCGGAGGAAGCAGTGGGACGAGCCGAGGGTGTGCTCCCGGAGGTACCTGAAGGTGGACTTCGCAGACATCGGCTGGAATGAGTGGATAATCTCACCGAAATCTTTCGATGCCTACTACTGCGCGGGAGCATGTGAGTTCCCCATGCCTAAGGTAGGGTTTTTTCCGCCTTTTGTCAGATTCTAAGGCTCAGCTCTGCCGCTACCGTCAAGCCCCTCAGCCTGCAGGACTTCTGTTTCCCATCTGCGAAATGGGAATAACAGTACCTCCTGTCTATTCCAGGCAGGAAATAGGTAGGCATACGTCACCAAGTGGCAGCCCGTAGGGTAGTTGCCGCCCACATATGTGTGAGTTTGGCTGTGTTTTTTGAAGTATTGACTTGGTTGAGTTGGGACTTTAAAATCAGAACATTCTTTTGAAAAGCAGGAGAATCCATGTCTTTAGAAACGCATCTCCACATAGCAACTATCTGCAGAGGTTGAGTAGATGCTGCTTCCTGTACACAGGGCAGGTCCCAGAAGCTCCATCCTCACCAAGGCTCTCATTTCTGTTCCCAGCCTGGACCCCAGGGTGTGGTGATCTGTGACCAGCACAGTGCTAGCCTCAGCGGCTCTCCCACTGTGGACTCCCTCCTTGCAGCTCAGGGCAGGAATCCACAAGGCCTTCACTATGCACAGGGTCTGCAGGACACACAGCACTGGGCTATTCTGTCTGTTGCACCAACCTAAGGCTTTCCAATTCTCACCTTCGCTCCAGCCTGGGCTGTGACTGAGTCCATCCCTGTTCCTGCAGCCTGCCCTGCAGCAGCCTGGCTGTCTGTGATGTCAGCCCTGGGCACTCAGCACATAGTTTCTTCCTGATTAGTTACTCTGCCCAGGGCACGTCATGCCTTTCCCTCCAAGAAAAGAAAGTCAGTGCATAAATCCATTTTGAACTTAAATAAATCAGTCAGCTGGGGAAGTCCAGACCCAGACATGGGGCAGCAGTAATGTGTTTGGGAATTAAGTGGCTTCTCCTCAAAACCGTGCATGTGCAAGAGGGAGGGAGGTGCCTGACAGAGAGACAGGACCTGCTTAAAGGGTCTAGCAAAGGCCCAGGCAGATGCAAGCCCGGAACCCTGAAGGCTTGCAGCTGGTCAGCCATGCGCTTAGCTTATCACCTGGCTTGCTGCCTCCCCACCTTCCAGGACACCAGCCAGAACGTTGCAAATGCAGGGGTCCCTACCCTGCTCCCCTCCCACTACCCCGACACAGGAGGGCTTCCTCCTCAACTGCACTACATATAAAAATCTCTGTTTGGCTGGTGATGCACTGAAGTGGATGCCCTGGTTGGTTCATCTTGTCAGAGGTGGGCACAGTTTTCCAAGCCAGCTCACTTTCTGACTGGGGGTCTTGATCAAGTTACTCAGTCATTTTAAGCCTCGGTGTCTTCCCAGTAAAGTCCAGGGAATACTCACCCCATAAAATTGCTGAGCTGACAAAAAAAGGGGTGATGCAGGGGAGGGCAGCCCCTAGGAAATGTCAGTGTCCAGCCTGTCACACTGCCACACACATGCCAGGCTTTCCCTTCAGTGACAAGAGCACGACCTCATGGGAAGCATGCTTGCCCTCCTCAGACTGCGAGATCAGGGCCGTGCTGGCATCTCGCTGTGTTTTCCCTCTGGGCAGCTTCTGCCTGCTTCCTGGTGCTCTGCGGGGATGTGTGACACTCAGGCGCCCCCATGTGGCCCTGCCGTGTTGGGGACACAGCATGCCTCAGGGAAGCCAATGGGCAGGAAGGCCTGGGGCCTCTTGGAGACCTCAGCCTGGGACTCAGCATACATCTGATTTTAGAGGAATCGTGTACCCCGCCTTGGGATCTCGTCCATTCCTCTAGGTGGATGCCTCTTCTGCGGCCTCAGCTGGGGAACAACAGCAGAGCAGTATGGCCTGGGACTGTGAGGACAGCATGGGTGGGTGGATGGGTGAGGGCAGAGCTGAGGTAACCCTACTCCTTTCCTGCCTTGCAGATCGTTCGTCCATCCAACCATGCCACCATCCAGAGCATTGTCAGGGCTGTGGGCATAGTCCCTGGCATCCCAGAGCCCTGCTGTGTTCCCGATAAGATGAACTCCCTCGGGGTCCTCTTCCTGGATGAGAACCGGAATGTGGTTCTGAAGGTGTACCCAAACATGTCCGTGGACACCTGTGCCTGCCGGTGAGACCACTCCAGGGTGGAAAGAAGCCACGCCCAGCAGAGCCGCCTTCTCGGAGCCTTCTACAGCCAGGACATAACTTGTGGTCAGCTGCAGACACAGAGCAGAGCTCATGGGCAACATTACTGGGGCCCAGAGAGAGCTGTCCGCCAGTGCATCATTTGGGGGTCTTTCATTGCTAGTGACTAGCCCCTTAAATGCCAGCCTGAGTCCTTGAAGGAATCTGGGAATTAGCCCTGGCCTGAAAGTGGCCCATCATTCATACCCACTGTTCTGAAGGCTTGAAAAGAAAACGTGTCCACGACATTGGCTGATGTGATCATCATCTCATGACTGAGCAAGAAGACTATGCAAAGCTTAGAGCGCTCGCTCCCTGCCCACGGAAAGAACTCTGTTTAAATGCTCAGTTCAGAACACTTTGGGCCACATAGTCATTTTGGAAAACAGGATAATCGTGGTGTAAATGGGTGTTTCCTTTCAAATTTCACTGCAGAGCTTTTATTCATACGGTATGCACATGTAACCAATGTTGGTTTCTTTTTCTTAATATATATATTTTATTTTAAAACAACAAAAAAGGAGGGCGTTGACAACATTCCCCAGAGAGATAGTCACACTGAGTGTGGGTTGTTTAAACATGCATATTGAAATAACACATATAGTAAGGTGGGAATACTAAAAAATAACCAAGATTTTATATTTTTGTAAATTATACTTTCTATACTGTAGATTGTGTATGTTATGTGTTTTTATGGAAAGCTAATAAATTAAAGGTACAGTGGTATCTTGAAAAACTTAATGTCACCCATTTCAAAATCTCACTGACTCCCCATCTGTAAGTACACCGTCTGGTGGTTGCTGGGGACTCAGCCTCTTTTAGGGTCGCTGAAGTCCCCTAGGCCATCTACATACTCTCTGGTGTCCGTCCAGGCTCCAGAAACCCAGACTTTCCCATGCCTTCCAGGGGCCTGTCCCACCACTGGTTCCTGCAAACCCAACCTAGGCTGATGTCGAGAATGGACATGGCCCCAGACAGAGACAGTGGCCTCTCGGGGTTTCCCCTCATCCCCTAGCCTCAGGGACATTGATTGATTGGGAGGTACCTGGGATGTTTAAAGGAGCATCTATGGTTGCCTGGTCAGAGATCTTTTACTGCTGATAATTCATGGAGCAAGAGATTCAATATAAGTAGGGGTCTCTCCTGAGGTCCAAGGACTCATGAGGAAGTGGATGGGCCATGTGGTCTTCTGCACCTGCTTCTCCTTAGCTTGTGTGTAGAAGGGTCACCCAGCAGCCCTGTTCCCAAATAGCCACCCCAAATTGTTACCTTATGCCCTTCATTTATATTGCCTTACGATGGAGTGCCTGAAGCTGCTTAACCAGCATTTCTAAAAGAGAATCTGGGTCCAATTTGAGACAGGTGTATATATAGCAGTCCCATCAGTTGGGACCTACAGATGACACGGCCCCAAGTCTTAGAGGAGGCTGCAAAGCCACAGTGGTTTTCTAAGAGGGGATGTCCAAGGAAAGAAGCAGCCCTGGTGTCTGTCTTGGGCCTTAGGCTGGACTCTGGACACCAGGATTCCTGTGCGAGGGACGTATAGGGGAAGTGCTCCCAGGAGACGTGGGCAAGGGCGGGGCAAAGCAGAAAAGCAGGCTAGGAGCAATCCTGTGGGGAGCTTTGGAGCTTACTTACTCTTCAGGGCAGTATGGCCTCAAGCAAGGCAGCTGGGTGTTCAGGGCCTCTTGGCTTCCGGCCGCCCTGGGAAGGGAGATGTAAAGTTCCAGTTCCCTGGCCTTCTGCACAGGCAGCCACAGTGATTCCAGGAGCCTAGGTAGCATCCAAAGAGTGGCAACTCCTGGAGGCCAAGTCACTGAAACTGGAGAATGATTAGCCAGAACTGATAGGTGGGGGGATGTGAGGGGGCCAGAGTGGAGTCCTGCAGCTTCTGCTCAGCATCTCCTATGAGGTGCTTCAAGTGGCTCTGGGACACGTGCCTGAGCAGCTGCCGTGGGGGCCCCCGCCTGCTGGGCACATGGCCCTGACGGCTGACAGAGGTCAGGGGAGGGCTGGGATGGTCCTCCACACTCACCACCTTATTCTGTTACTCCCACAGGAATTGGACATGGGACCAAATTGTTCCCCTCAAGCTGCTGTAGGTTGCTGGGCTGGAGCAAACTGGCCTGCACTTAGTGCTTGGTTTGCAATGTCTAATTCTTTTTGAAACATGGCAAGATATAAGTTAATAGCAAAATAAGTAAAATATTGGGGCTTGATAAAACTCCAAGTCCCTTCCTTCCAAATATTCCATCCCTCATTTTCTTCTCATTCAACTGCCCCCTTTCTATTTTTGCTAAACATGGGCTGTCCCATAGTAGTTTTATCTTACTCTTTCTGGCACTTGCAGTTTCTGGGAGACCTTCTGGATTCCCGCCAAATACCTGCAATGCCTCTGAGTCCTCATGTCTGGCTTGCTGGGGTTGGGGAGGGCAGGCCGGGACACTCCCCTGGGTCCAGCCGTAGGCATGGGCTCCAGGCCTGTGCCTGGATGGAAGGTGCTCAGTAGTTGCCATCTTTCCTAGGCATGCCCTGAAGACCTTGGAATGTGAAATGGGGCAGGTCCCAAGTGGAGACATGACATGTCCCAACTCTATGGTAGGAGAAACTGGTATCATAAGTTAGCCCTCCCATGTATAGAAGAAGTTATAGGATCTTACTTAGCCTCACAATAACCTTGCAACTTACTGCCCAATTGGAGCTGCAGAAAAACAAGCTCAGAAAGTATAAGTAACATGTCTACTGATGTCTTGCCAAGACCACAGAGAACATTAAGTTTGATGCTCAAGGCGGCCTGATTCAAGGCCTACATGATTGGCACTGACCCTGAACTTCCTGGCCAGTGATCCCCAGTCTACTAGGGTTGTCCCAACAACACTGAGGTTGGGACACAGTAAAGTGAGGTTAAAAAGAAATGTGTTTATGAAATAACTTGTTTTTCCCTTAAAACAAAAAGTGTCAACATTACGTTGTCGTAAGAGCCCATCATACAGTCTAGACATGGTTTGCTGATGTCACTCAACTGGGCCTGTTTCATTCTGGAGGGAGCAGGGTGGTGGCCTGCAGCTGGGCCCCATCTCTGAACTTACACATCCTCTAGAAGGGCAGGGCCTCTGATAGATTAGTTCATGTGACAAACATAAACAGTACCACTGACAGCGAGAAACTTGAGGGCTGGGAGAAAACTTCAGAAGGCTTCCGATACAACCTTTATACTTGAGAAATGGGGAGACTTGAGTCCTGGTACTACCAGGTGTTTGGCCTGGGGTGTCCCAATAGGTGCCTCTTTATGACTTCATAAAATGTCATCAGAGCAGAAGCTTATAACTCATGCTTTTTCTGTGGCCAGGATGGAGACAAAACTGTGCCTGAGGAACTTATGGATGTCTGAGGTGGGAAGGGGAGGGTGAGAGGAGGAGACTCTGCAGGAGGAGGAGGAATGGAGATGACTCCACAGAGAGGCTGACTTTGAGACCAAGCAGGACGAAAGAGCTGGGCTTGGCTGGTGGAATAAGAACATCACAAAGAGCGTCTGCAGCAGCACATGCCAGGGAGGGCTGAAAGGTAGTTTCAGTGAGAAACCAGGAAGGCAGGCCAGCTGGCCAGCTCTGGCTATGACTTGTGCGCCAAAACACCGACATTAGAGTTCAAAACTATTTCCCTTTACCAAAACCTGGAAGCATAAGATCCTTAACAGGCTCTTCTGGGATTTCCATTCCCCTTCTCTCTGCTCCCTGAGATAGTGATGTCCATGCATCCTCTATCTACCCTGCCTCCAGTCCGCCTCACTCACGCTCAGCCCAACCCCAAGCCACACTCATTCAGCATCTCCCAGGAGGCTTGTTTGTATGAATTGGGGATAGGTGGGTTGGATGTAGAAGATACATGTTTATCCAATTACGTAGCATTTACTATGTGCCAAATACCATGCTAGGCAATGTATTCATGTGTTTTCTCTTGGAAGGGTCTTATGAGTTCCCTCTTTTGTCAAAACCACTGTGCAAAATGCCTATCAGAGTTGCCTGGAGAACTTGATATAGTTGGGCCCCCTAGCATTGTCTCTGATTCAGGTTGAGGCTTTATTTCCATCCAGTTCCCAGGCACTGCTACTGCTGGCTCCAGGGCCACGCTTTGAGAACAGGATTTTTAGTGATGTCTCCTGGGAGGGAAGGGGTCCCTGATGCTCTGGAGTCATGGTATAACAGAAACTCAGGTGAATCCTTTCTCCCTCCATGAAGGAACGCTGAAGTCAATGTCACCTTTTTGGAGGAATGGGCTTCAAGGATGCTTGAAATAAACGGATGAGTCAAATTTACTTCTCTTGTTCATTGAATTGTGCTTCTTCCATAGCAATTGCAGTAATGCCATGATTTCTGTAATCCAAAAGTCCTGAGATTTGTGACCCTATGGAGGTTTTGGTTAAAAATAACAACAGCACAGTCATGTGAAACTGTCTGGGTATTGAGAAGAGACAGGAGGACACGGCCGAGGTGGCAGAACCGGCACCTGACCAGCACCCACCACAGAGCACGCCGAGGTGTTCAAAGACATATGCAGAGACAAGCATGGGAGGCCTGCCCTGGAGGAGCCTTGGCTGGCTGTGAAGGCCAGGCAGACTCGCTAGGCTGTCAAATTGCTGACCGCAGAGGAGCAGCCCTGGGGCGCTTTAGTGGTTGTTAGATGAATCCAACTGTTTCTTGGAACACAGAGGTTGTGTGCTGTGGGATTCCTAGGCAGGTACTAAAGGGCAGTCAGAACTGACCCTGGTGGAGGACAGTGAGGAGGGACAGGAAGTAGTCCTGGTGGAAGAGCACAGCTCACTCTACAGCTCCACGGAAAGGAAGGGCAGAGCTGTCCCAGGGGTGGGGGAGAGAGAAACAGTCACAGAAAGATCATATACTGACAGGAGCAATACTAATGACTAGTTATTGCATGCTTACCCTGGGCCATATTCCTGTGGAACACCCAGGAATCTGTGGTGCCCTTTGGCCCTCTCCCTAGACTCACAGCACAGTAACAAATGTGATTCTTGAGTATGGCCCTAGACCAGCACCGGTGAGACCTGGCCACTGCTATAACTCCTTGGAGGCTGAAGCCCAGATCCTGTGGTTTGTCTCCTGAAAAAGTAGAGGAAAATATAGTCCAGCCTACGGAGCAATGCAAACTAGCATTTTTGTTGCTGCTGTTCATTAATTTGCCAAGGATTAGAAAGAAGTATTGGTAACAGTGTGGTAAGATGAGTTCTTAGGCTCAGCTGAGAGTGAATATTTAAAAAGCATTTCTGGAAAGCCGCTTAGCAATGCTTACCAAGAGCTTTGCAAATGTTACGTGTTCCTTGACCCAGATATTCCACTTCCAATGACCTGTCCTATAAAATAATAATAAAATAATACAAAATATACACTATAACAATGTAAGATAATGTGTCTTGCAACATTATCTTAGTAGTCTTGATTGTCCTACCATCGGAAAATATTTGAATAAATTAAGATATGTCCATACAATTGGAAAATGTTTAGTCATTAAAAATGAAGTTCATGGGCTGGACGCAGTGGCTCACGCCTGTAATCCCAGCACTTTGTGTAGTAGATGCTGGCAGATCACTTGAGTCCAGGAGTTTGAGACCAAACTGAGCAACGTGACGGAACCCCGTCTCTACAAAAAATATAAAAATTAGGCTGGCGTGGTGGCTCATGCCTGTGGTCCCAGCTACTCAGGAGGCTGAGGTGGAAGGATCACCTGGGACCAGAGAGATCGAGGCTACAGTGAGCCATGATCACGCCACTGCACTCCAGCCTGGGTGACAGAGTGAGATCTCATCTCAAAAAAAAAAAAAAAAAAAATGAAGTTCATGAAAAGTTTTTCATGACATGGGAAGGTATTTATACAGTCCTTCCCCAGTACCTCCTCCTAGTGCCCAGATCTAGACCCTTCTGGGGTTCATGCCAACCTGACTCTCTCCCTGTGCTGTCTGCGCCACTCCCATCCCAGGGTCCTAAGCCAATCAGGACATTCAGGACATTGCGTTCCCCCAGCCGCAGTGATTGGCGGGAGTGTTTGCAGATTATCCAATCAGGGTCAAAGAGACACCATGAGACTCCTTAGGACTTTCCGGAAAAGAGGCTTTTGCTCCTCTTTGACCCCACCCAGCCCCCCATGTGAAAGGGATACAGGCCGGCTGCAGTGACTGGCCACCTCGCCAAGACACAGAGAGATGGAGCATGAAGCCAACACAGTGGAAGGCAGGACTGAGAGAGGAGAAAGCATGGCTAGAACTTTGCCTGTCCTGTAGCTCAAGCCATGCTAAAGCCAAACCGTTGCCAACCCAGAAGTTTTCATTAGTCAGGTGCAATCCACTTTGCTTAGGCCTGTTTGGATTCTGCTTTTCTGCAGCCTGTAACAAAAGGAATCCAAATGACAACATTTAAAATTTTTTTAATTAAAAAAATTTTTTTCAAAGAGAAGCCCATACATATCAAACCTTGTATACCTCAAGTGGCTTCGAAAGTAAACCTAAGGCAGAGATTGAAGACATTTTAGTGTACATTTTCTTAAATTTTATGCCGGCCTTTGCTTTATTTAGGTATAGACACATAAGACTACCATAATTCAGATCTTTAGTCTTTGAATAATCATGTGGATAGACCTCCCTGGGAAGTCGGTGAAGAATTAGAAAGTACACAGTTTGAAGGAGGAGGGGGCAAACGAGAGATAAATAAGACCTTCTGTGGTTCAAGTGAGGCAGCTCCTTCCTGAGACCCCAACAATGCAAAGCTGGTGATAGCAGAGGGAGGGGTCCTTCTTTAGGAGGGAACACCCAGGGTCTGTTTCCTCCTGGGAAAATCAGAACAAGTTTGAGACTTGTTCCCTAAGACTCAGAGTTAGGGGGATTTTCTCAGATGGACCAAGGTCCATTTGTATGAAAAGGTAACCAAGTCCCTGAAATCACCACCTGATGAAAGTGGGAGTCCCTCTGGTGACCTAGGCCACCCGTAAGAGCCTAGAAATTTGAGAAAGGGCAGGTTAGAATTGGTATGTGACCATAGCTGGCCTCTTCTCTCCACCCAGCCACTGGCCACAGAGGCATGCATGCCGGAGGTGGGTAAGACCGGCATATGTCTAAGAAGACTGTTACCTTGTTGCCTCATGGGGCGCACCCCACAGACCTGGGCTAGAGGGCGTCCCAGCAGCTAAGAACAAGCAGCCGTTTAGACATGTAGGACCAGTGCCCAACAGCAAAGCCAGTGTTGTTGAGAAGCAACAGCAGGTGGGACCCCTCTCTCCCTCCCGCTTCCCAGCGTGAAGAAGCTGCACTAACACCTTCCCACACCATCTCCTTTGGACTTAATTGACACATGGGGCACTTGGACTATTCAGGAAAGGAGAAGACCAGACTTCCTGATGATATGGATCAGGAAACCTCAAGCAATCCATTTAAAACAATAAAAGAGATGTGAACATATTGATCCCTTGAGTTTGTGAGGCAAATCATTTCAGATATACACCGGCATGTTGCATTGCACAGCTCCAGGGAAAGCCATCCATGTCAGAGTCTGTGTGACCAGCACCCACAGGCAGCTGTGATGACCTGGATATAGTCAGGTCCATAGTCCTTCATCTGAGACCCCCAAATAAAAAACCATCTAAGAACCTAAAGTTTCTTTTAATTCCTTTTCTGGGAAAACTTGACCTGAATGGACATTTATGGCTTTATTTGTTTCACTGCAGAAATATTCATGTGTGTCATTATAAGGTGTCGTCTCTGACCCCTTTGGGAATGTTATTGCATATACACAATACAAAATCCCCCAAATCTGAAACTATCGAAGTCGCAACACACTCTTGGCCACAAGGGTTTCAGATATAGGATTGTGGAGCGGATGTGTCTCAAAATGCTAACCATGAGCATCACTGGATGATTAAACTGTAGGTTATTTATTTTCTCTTTAACAATGTTTTCCATTTCCCAAGCTTTCTGCACTATAGACTACTGTTATAACTGGGAAAAAATGTCACATTTGAAAAATAACATCAGGTAGCAGCGCCTTGCTCCTACTAGAGCACATCCAGGCCCCTAGGCTATCCATACTCTGCTCAGCCTCTCATGTGTGAAAAGCTCCTGGTCAGACCACGATGCAGGCATCTGCCCTGTCCTCAATCCTCCCAGACCACACCCCACTCTGCATTTGCAGCTCCATTTCTTGGGCATGGCACCCATTTATTCATCTTTTCTCTGCCCCATGGAATTCTTGCGCTGAGCTGGATCAAAGCCCAGCGCACTTCCAGTCCTCTTCCCAAGCAGCATTTCTGAAGCAGCACGCTTCCCGTCTTCCCCTGGCCCATGTCATCAAAGGACAGAGATAGCAAGTTCTGTCCAGGCCCAGCCATTCAGGGGCTCCTGATTTCACCCATCCTCCTCTGCAATCTGACCACAGCATGCTGTGGCCCCTCCTGCACCCCACTAAACCTGCTCAGCTCTCTGCAACCTCTCCCCGACAGCCTCACCAGCATGGAGCATCTTCCCCAGAGTAAACCACCAGGCACAGCATACCCTGGAGTATTTCTAACCATGCTCCTTCTTTGCTGTACTCAAAGCCACACATGATGGAAATGGACAGAGTCTAAGTGTGGACACACTGCTCTTAACACAGTCCCTAGGGCCCTTTCCTGGGCCACAGCTTGTCAGCCTCCAAAGGCCAGGGGATCATCTTCTTGGCATGTACCAGTCTCAGAACAACTCACCTACTCCCCTTTCTACCAGATTGCGTGGTTCTCCCTGCTGATGAGTGTGGGCCAGGTGGCTGCCAAGTCAATGTGAGCTAAGACCACCCCACAACAGGCCAGTGCCAGAGCTGGGATGCAGGGATGTGGGGAGCTCCCTGCAGGCTGCAGTGTGTTGTGGAGCTCTGACAGAGCAGGCTGGGGGAACCCGGGGCTCCAGCTCAATCAGGTGTGGGCTGGAGAAGGGGCATCCAGAATGCTGCCACCAAGCCAGCCTGGGGCACAGCATCCTCTTAACCCCTACAACTATCTTCTGAATGGGAGGCTCGTAGAGTGCGGTGACTTGTTCCAGGTGACATTTGCAGGGAATCGGTGAGGGAGCTGAGATCCCAGCCTCTGTCTAGTCTGACTTATCACCACACTAAATTGCACGAGAGCCATATTCACTCGTGATCTCTAATGCTCAGCAATGCATCCCACCAACAGAGCAGGGAGCCTTGCTCGCAGGTTCCGACTCTGTAAGGAGCAGGCCTCTTCTGAGCCTTGATGTGGTCCCCACACTCTCCCCATCTCCCCAGCCCCCACAGTTCACTGTGCTCTTGCGCTGTCCTTTCTATATTTGGAGGGCTTCTTGGTCTTGTTTCCTGGATTCTTCACTACTGTGGCCCAGGAGATGGAGCATATGTCACCCTGCCTGGAGATTCTTCTGAAGAGCCCTGGCAAGGAAATGAGAAAGGATCCTAATTAGGGGGCAATAACCCCCTGGACAAGCACAGATTCCTTACAGTAGGCCGTGTCCTTCCCACATGCCCTGTGTGTTTGTCAGATGTTTATAGAGCCTTCATTAACGGAAGGCTCCCTCAGATAAGACGTCGGAGCGCGGCATCGAGGACCAGATAAGCACAAGTGGAGGACAATCCAGCCCGGCAGCGGGCGAAAGTGGGCGCTGGCCAGGACGGTTCCTTCAGAGCAAACAGCAGGGAGATGCCGGCCCGCTCCTTCCCGGCTCCTCCCCGTGCCCGCTAACACAGTACGGCCGCCTGCAGTCTCCTCTCTGGGTGATTGCGTGGGCCCAAGATGTGTCCTGGGGCACTATGGGTGGCCCTGCCCCTGCTGTCCCTGCTGTCCGGCTCCCTGCAGGGGAAGCCACTGCAGAGCTGGGGGCAAGGGTCTGCTGGGGGAAACGCCCACAACCCACTGGGGGTGCCTGGAGGTGAGCTGCCAGAGCACACTTTCAACCTGAAGATGTTTCTGGAGAACATGAAGGTGGATTTCTTGCGCAACCTTAACCTGAGCGGGGTCCCTTCGCAGGACAAAACCAGGGTGGAGCCACCGCAGTACATGATCGATCTGTACAACAGGTACACGTCTGATAAGTCGACTACGCCAGCGTCCAACATCGTGCGGAGCTTCAGCATGGAAGGTAGGGTCTCCGCTTGCACCGGACGCGCTGGGGTAGGACTCACAGGTCCACAGCTGCTTTCACCAGGGTGGAGGCCGCTGGTCATAGGAGGCTCTTCAAGCTTCCATTTAAATTAGTTACAATGAAATAAAATTAAAACTTAGTTCTTTAGCCTCACCAGCTTCCTTTCAAATGTGTGGCTAATGGCTTCCCTATCAGGCAGTGCAGACTGCAGAACATTTCCATGGTCACTGAGAGTTCTACTCGGCGCTTCTGCTCTGAAGGATTCACCTTCCCCAGGCTGTGTGCCACATTTCACACAGCAGGTGCACAGGGATGCCAGCTCCCTTTTTTCCACCCCTTCTGTTTACTCTCCTCTTCTTTCCGTCTCTCCCCTCTGATTCACTTCTCTTCCTTTTCCCCTTCCCTTCCTGTCCCCTTCCTACTTCAAAACAGAACAGACAACCTATTTCACCTCCAACTAACTGGTATATTTTTAAACTTTGAAAGCACAGTTATTCCTTTCTTGTGAAAGGGTTTTAAAAATCAGATGAAATTCTTTGACAGAGAAGTGTTGAAAGAGAACCTAATTGTTTTTAAATAGAAATGTATCTGATTTAGAAGGACTAGAAGATAACAAACACGGACCTAGGACCTATGTCCTAACTCAGTCAAGCTCACATGATGCAGGGGGAAATAAGTTTCTGAACAGTGAAACTGTTCAGTCAAAACTTGCAGCCACCAAGGGTTCCCACCCATGTCACCTAGGAAGTGTTAAGCCGCTGGATTCTGACCCAGGCCTGTCCGTCTGCACAGCCGGCTTTTCCTGCTGCTGCCGTCTCCCTCTGAATGTCCAGGAGCACAGAGCCTCTCCCCTCCTGGGTCTGAGACTTGCAAATGGCTTAGGGGCCTGGCTCCATACCACATCCAGGCCAGAGCTAACCAGTCTGCAGAGGCAGGACTGGCACTTCAAAACCTGCCAGCTAGGTTTCCCTATAGCACCGGGTCTCCACACATGTGGGCGCATAGCAAGTGCCCAGAAAATGCAACCTCTTTTCCCTGTCTGTGAACCAGCCATGGTATAGCAGGAGTGTGCTAACGACAAAGTGTCAGCCCAGGATAAATGGGATATTGAGTTAACTATGTGGCTAAAAGGCAAGGCCCATTTTTGCTTGACATGACAAAGCAATTGAAGCTAATACATTTTTTTCCTGAAACACTAAAACCAATTAATCACTTACGCTTTGTTCAGAAATTACAATTTCAAATGATGCATACACTGTTTAGAGGCTGAGATTTTTGATATTGTCTTAATATTGGGATTTCACTGTCCCCACCCAGGATCTTGCCTTTAAATTCATGTACTCAGGATCTTCACTCAGGATCTGACAGTGAGTTTTGCTGTTTTCTTTATGTACTCACTAGCTGTGTGCTAGTAAGTCCCAGGATACTTAACTAGCTGCGTGCATTTTGGCAATTAACTGCCTTGAATCCCAGTCTCCACATCTGCAAATGTGGAATAATAATTAGATCCTCCCAGGGTGAGTGCGAGGATTAAGGTGAAATTTACACTGCAAAGCTCCCAGTGTAATGCCTGGCACACAGTAGATGCTCAATAAACAGTAGGAACTGTCAATCCCAATTAGAGGCATCTCCTGCCTTTGCTTTTCTTTGGAAGATCTTAAGTGTACCTTTGAAAATACTCTTATACCTTAAGGGCTTGGGTGAAACCAAATAGAGATAATACAGACCAAAACTGTTATCCCAGATGCTCTTCTGTCTAAACCCTGAGACTCAGCTTCAGTGTCATGGAAACAGACCCTTCGGCAGATGCCCACCAGGTGTGTTTGCATTTCAGATGCCATCTCCATAACTGCCACGGAGGACTTCCCCTTCCAGAAGCACATCTTGCTCTTCAACATCTCCATTCCCAGGCACGAGCAGATCACCAGAGCTGAGCTCCGACTCTATGTCTCCTGTCAAAATCACATGGACCACTCTCACGACCTGAAAGGAAGCATGGTCATTTATGATGTTCTGGATGGAACAGATGCCTGGGATAGTGCTGCGGAGACCAAGACCTTCCTGGTGTCCCAGGACATTCGGGATGAGGGCTGGGAGACCTTGGAAGTGTCCAGCGCCGTGAAGCGCTGGGTCCGGTCTGACTCCACCAAGAGCAAAAATAAGCTGGAAGTGACTGTGGAGAGCCACAGGAAGGGCTGTGACAAGCTGGACATCAGTGTCCCCCCAGGTTCCAGAAACCTGCCCTTCTTTGTTGTCTTCTCCAATGACCACAGCAGTGGGACCAAGGAGACCAGGCTGGAGCTCAGGGAGATGATCAGCCATGAGCAAGAGAGTGTGCTCAAGAAGCTGTCCAAGGAGGGCTCCACAGAGGCAGGTGAGAGCAGCCACGAGGAGGACGCAGATGGCCACGTGGCTGTGGGGTCGACTTTAGCCAGGCGGAAAAGGAGCACCGGGGCTGGCAGCCACTGTCAGAAGACCTCCCTGCGGGTAAACTTCGAGGACATCGGCTGGAACAGCTGGATCATTGCGCCCAAGGAGTACGAAGCCTACGAGTGTAAGGGTGGCTGCTTCTTCCCCTTGGCTGACGATGTGACGCCGACGAAACACGCTATCGTGCAGACCCTGGTGCATCTCAAGTTCCCCACAAAGGTGGGCAAAGCCTGCTGTGTGCCCACCAAACTGAGCCCCATCTCCATCCTCTACAAGGATGACATGGGAGTGCCCACCCTCAAGTACCACTACGAGGGCATGAGCGTGGCAGAGTGTGGGTGCAGGTAGTACCTGCCTGCGGGGCTGGGGAGGCAGGCCAAAGGGGCTCCACATGAGAGGTCCTGCATCCCCCTGGGCACAACAAGGACTGATTCTATCTGCATGCCAGCCTGGAGGAGGAAAGGGAGCCTGCTCTCCCTCCCCACCCCCCAACCAAAGCATACACCACTGAGCTCAACTGCCAGGGAAGGCTAAGGAAATGGGGATTTGAGCACAACGGGAAAGCCTGGGAGGGTTGTTGGGGTGCAAGGAGGTGATGAAAAGGAGACAAGGGGAAAAGTAATCCAGAGTCAACAGAAAACAACAGCAGTGAGCCAGAGGAGCACAGGCGGGCAGGTGACTGCAGAGATTGATGGAGATTAGAAAGGTGGAGGAGGCTGGCTTATTCCAAAACCCTTGGGGAGTAGAGGGAAGGAGCAGGCTGCACGCCACACCCATCACTGCATGTTATTTCCTACAATCCAGTTAGAGGGGCATGGCTTCCAATTTAGAGACAGAGAGACAGAAACACAGGCAGATCAAGTAGCATTGGTCAATGGCATGATTCCAACCCAGAGTTGTGGGACACCAAAGCCCAGGATCTTTCCAAGTGCCCCGCTGCAGTTAAGCAGGTCCTCTCCAGCTAAAGAGCAGTGAGACATTGGGAGCCCAGGAGTGTTGAGGCCGGGCCCGGCTAAGGCCCATCAGTCACAAGTGTGACTGGGCTACTTGTCACATACAGGGCGTGGTCTGGCCACTGTTGCAAGTGCTCACTCAGCGGCCAAATGCTTTTTAATATCACCCCTGAGGCACTGAAAAACTAACCCCAGGCCAACTGCAGGACAGAGAGAGAGGTCAGGACAGCAGCCCTGTGGGCTGCATGATACACTGTGGCCAGAGCTATTGTGACCCCCTGGTGCAGTGCTCCCACGGTCAATGGTGCACACGGGGCCACTCACTGTCCATGGACTGATACCATGTGACCGTTTGAGAGGGCTGGGCACACTTTCTCCTGAGGGAGGGGGTAGCCTGTGGCCAGCACTTCTGCAGTTACTCAGCATAGCCAGACCACCAGGATGTGGTGCCCAGGGTGCCCCCCAGCGACAACCCAGGGGAGACAGGCCTGGATTTGAATTTGTTGGAATTAAATGTGCTCTTGCTTTGGTCTTTGAAACATACCTATTTTTAATCCTTGGTGACATGTCCTCAAGTGACAAGACTCCAGCCTTCCTGGGCGAGGCCTCCCCAGCCCCGGAAGAGCTGCAGTCCTTATCCGCGATCACTGGCTCTGCCTGCATTTGCCGGCTCTCTTGAGTCACGTGCATCCCAGCGCCCCGCCTGGGCTCAGATTGTGGGACCAGATTCAGCCTCCCCGAACCCAAGGGATGATAAGGCTTCCATTTGCTCTGTGTTTCACCCTCTCCTCTGACTCTCCTGGCCACACATGGAACGGGGCAGTGTGAGGAAGAGTCTGAAAGTGATGAAGAGTGCACCTATGGCCCTCTGACCTCCAGCCAGAGCAGGGCCTAGGGGAGGCTTAGAGAAGCCAGTGCCTCTCCCCATGGTTGAAGCTCCCATTTATTTAAAAAAAAAAAAAAAGTGGGGGGTGGGGAAAGCGTTATGTTAAATGTTTACATGGAACCAATGAACAACTTTAACACAAATATACAACACAACATTCTTGTTTAATTACTGGTGTTAGAGAAAATATGAATTCCTGCTACATGCCGGGCAGTGTGGTGTTACAATGCTATTCCATGTTGGGTGTTGAGCATCTTCTTTCAGTCCTGGTGCTGTGCTTCTGTGCCTGCTTGAAAGTTTCACTTGGAAATAAAGTCAAATGTCTAATTTGCAGCCCCTCCTGAATGTGAGAGCCGATCTTGAGGACCCTGTAGACTCACACCCTGCCTACCCCACCCTCCGACCCCACTGGGATGGGCCTCCTTTTCCTAAGGAGGCAGAGGGGAGGGGACAGGCAGCCGCCTCAGGGCTGGGTGGATGCAGGTGGGTGGTGTCTGCAAACTGGGTGAGTGATGTCGTGCGTGCACACTAGGGTGAGCGATGCAGTGTGTGCACACTGGGGTGAGTGATGTGGTGCGTGCACACTGGGGTGAGTGATGTGTGGGCACACTGGGGTGAGTGATGTGTGTGCACACTGGGGTGAGCGATGCAGTGTGTGCGCACTGGGGTGAGCGATGCAGTGTGTGCACACTGGGGTGAGTGATGTGGTGCGTGCACACTGGGGTGAGTGATGTGTGGGCACACTGGGGTGAGTGATGTGTGTGCACACTGGGGTGAGCGATGCAGTGTGTGCGCACTGGGGTGAGCGATGCAGTGTGTGCACACTGGGGTGAGTGATGTGCGTGCACACTGGGGTGAGTGATGTGTGTGCACAATGGGGTGAGTGATGTGGTGAGTGCACACTGGGGTGAGCGATGAGGTGCGTGCACACTGGGATGAACGATGCAGTGTGTGTGAGTGATGTGGTGCGTGCACACTGGGGTGAGTGATGCGTGTGCACTCTGGGGTGAGTGACGTGTGTGCACACTGGGGTGAGTGATGTGTGTGCACACTGGGGTGAGTGATGTGGTGCGTGCACACTGGGGTGAGTGATGTGTGTGCACACTGGGGTGAGTGATGTGGTGCACGCACACTGGGGTGAGTGATGTGTGTGCACACTGGGGTGAGTGATGTGCGTGCACACTGGGGTGAGTGATGTGTGTGCACACTGGGGTGAGTGACGTGCGTGCACACTGTGGTGAGTGATGTGGTGCGTGAACACTGGGGTGAGTGATGTGGTGTGTGCACACTGGAGTAAGTGATACAGTGTGTGCACACTGGGGTGAGTGATGCGTGTGCACTCTGGGGTGAGTGACGTGTGTGCACTCTGGGATGAGTGATGCGTGTGCACACTGGGGTGAGTGATGTGTGTGCACTCTTGGGTGAGTGATGTGTGCACTCTGGGGTGAGTGATGTGTGTGCACTCTGGGGTGAGTGATGCGTGTGCACTCTGGGATGAGTGATGTGGGTACACACTGGGGTGAGTGATGTGTGTACACACTGGGGTGAGTGATATGTGTGCACTCTGGGGTGAGTGATGCATGTGCACTCTGGGATGAGTGATGTGTGTACACACTGGGGTGAGTGATATGTGTGCACTCTTGGGTGAGTGATGTGTGTGCACTCTGGGGTGAGTGATGTGGTGTGTGCACACTGGGATGAGTGATGTGTGTGCACTCTGGGATGAGTGATGTGTGTACACACTGGGGTGAGTGATATGTGTGCACACTGGGGTGAGTGATGTGTGCGCACACTAGGGTGAGTGATGTGTGTGCACTCTGGGGTGAGTGATGCGTGTGCACTCTGGGATGAGTGATGCGTGTGCACTCTGGGGTGAGTGATATGTGTGCACTCTTGGGTGAGTGATGTGTGCACACTCTGGGGTGAGTGATGTGTGTGCACTCTGGGATGAGTGATATGTGTACACCCCGGGGTGAGTGATGCGTGTGCACTCTGGGATGAGTGAGGTGTGGGCACACTGGGGTGAGTGATGCGTGTGCACTCTGGGGTGAGTGATGTGTGTACACACTGGGGTGAGGGATATGTATGCACTCTTGGGTGAGTGAAGTGTGTGCACTCTGGAGTGAGTGATGTGTGTGCACTCTGAGGTGAGTGATGTGGTGTGTGCACACTAGGGTGAGTGATGTGGTGTGTGCACACTGGGGTGAGTGATGTGCAGGCACTCTGGGATGAGTGATGTGTGTGCACTCTGGGGTGAGTGATGTGAGGTGTGCACACTGGTGTGAGTGCTGTGTGTGCACACTGGGATGAGTGATATGTGTGTACACTGGGGTGAGTGATGTGTGTGCACACTGGGGTGAGTGATGTGTATGCACACTGGGGTGAATGATGTGTGTGCACTCTGGGGTGAGTGATGTGGTGTGTGCACACTGGGGTGAGTGATGTGTGTGCACACTGGGGTGAGTGATGTGTGTGCACACTGGGGTGAGTGATATGTGTGCACACTGGGGTGAGTGATGTTGTGCACACTGGGGGAGTGACGTGTGTGCACTCTTGGATGAGTGATGTGTGTGCACTCTGGGATGAGTGATGTGTGTGCTCACTGGGGTGAGTGATATGTGTGCACACTGGGGTGAGTGATGTGTGTGCACACTGCTGTGAGTGATGTGTGTGCACTCTGGGGTGAGTGATGTGGTGTGTGCACACTGGGGTGAGTGATGTGTGTGCACACTGGGGTGAGTGATGTGGTGTGTGCACACTGGGGTGAGTGATGTGTGTGCACACTGGGGTGAGTGATGTGTGTGCACTCTGAGGTGAGTGATGTGGTGTGTGCACACTGGGGTGAGTGATGTGTGTGCACACTGGGGTGAGTGATGTGGTGTGTGCACACTGGGGTGAGTGATGTGGTGTGTGCACACTGGGATGAGTGATGTGTGTGCACTCTGGGATGAGTGATGTGTGTGCACACTGGGGTGAGTGATGTGTGTGCACACTGGGGTGAGTGATGTGTGTGCACTCTGGGGTGAGTGATGTGGTGTGTGCACACTGGGGTGAGTGATGTGTGTGCACACTGGGGTGAGTGATGTGGTGTGTGCACTCTTGGATATGTGATGCGTGTGCACCCTGGGGTGAGTGATGTGTGTGCACTCTGGGATGAGTGATGTGTGTGCACTCTTGGGTGAGTGATTTGTGTGCACACTGGGGTGAGTGATGTGTGTGCACTCTGGGGTGAGTGATGTGGTGTGTGCACACTGGGGTGAGTGATCTGTGTGCACACTGGGGTGAGTGATGTGGTGTGTGCACACTGGGGTGAGTGATGTGTGTGCACTCTTGGGTGAGTGATTTGTGTGCATACTGGGGTGAGTGATGTGTGTGCACTCTGGGGTGAGTGATTTGTGTGCATACTGGGGTGAGTGATGTGTGTGCACTCTGGGGTGAGTGATGTGGTGTGTGCACACTGGGGTGAGTGATGTGTGTGCACTCTGAGGTGAGTGATGTGGTGTGTGCACACTAGGGTGAGTGATGTGGTGTGTTCACACTGGGGTGAGTGATGTGCGTGCACTCTGGGGTGAGTGATATGTGTGCACTCTTGAGTGAGTGATGTGTGTGCACTCTGGGGTGAATGATGTGAATTGTGCACACTGGTGTGAGTACTGTGTGTGCACACTGGGATGAGTGATATGTGTGCACACTGGGGTGAGTGATGTGTGTGCGCACTGGGGTGAATGATGTATGTGCACACTGGGGTGAATGAAGTGGTGTGTACACAGTGGGGTGAGTGATGTGTGTGCACTCTTGGTTGAGTGATGTGTATGCACACTGGGGTGAATGATGTGTGTGCACTCTGGGGTGAGTGATGTGGTGTGTGCACACTGGGGTGAGTGATGTGTGTGCACACTGGGGTGAGTGATGTGTGTGCACACTGGGGTGAGTGATGTTGTGCACACTGGGGGAGTGACGTGTGTGCACTCTTGGATGAGTGATGTGTGTGCACTCTGGGATGAGTGATGTGTGTGCTCACTGGGGTGAGTGATGTGGTGTGTGCACACTGGGGTGAGTGATGTGTGTGCACACTGCTGTGAGTGATGTGTGTGCACTCTGGGGTGAGTGATGTGGTGTGTGCACACTGGGGTGAGTGATGTGTGTGCACTCTGGGGTGAGTGATGTGTGTGCTCACTGGGGTGAGTGATGTGGTGTGTGCACCCTGGAGTGAGTGATGTGGTGTGTGCACACTGAGGTGAGTGTTGTGTGTGCACTCTGGGATGAGTGATGTGTGTACATACTGGGGTGAGTAATGTCTGTGCCCTCTGGGGTGAGTGATGTGTGTGCACACTGGGGTGAGTGATGTGCGTGCACAATAGGGTGAGTGATGTGTGTGCACTCTGGGGTGAGTGATGTGGTGTGTGCACACTGGGATGAGTGATATGTGTGCACTCTTGGGTGAGTGATGTGTGTGCACACTGGGGTGAGTGATGTGTGTGCACTCTGGGGTGAGTGATGTGGTGTGTGCACTCTTGAGTGAGTGATGTGTGTGCACACTGGAGTGAGTGATGTGTGTGCACTCTGGGGTGAGTGATGTGGTGTATGCACAATGGGGTGAGTGGAGTGCTCAAGTATGGGCTTCTGTGTGTAACGGGGTTTGGGACGTCTGTGTGTAGCGGTTTGCAAGTCAAAGATGCCACTTACTTCCCTGCCTTCCTCTACCTCCCCACATGTCAGGAAATGGGGGCCCTGAATTGCCCTGAAAAACAATCCTTAAGTCCTCCCCTCCTCTCCAGCCTAACACCACCTTCTTGTTCTCTCCATGCCAACGGGGCTGCCCTGCTGGCCCCACTCCCAGCCCCATAGCTCCAGGCAATCTTCTGGGTGGCCCATCTCTAGTGCCACCACCCCAACCCCCTCCTAATGCTCCTGATAGACCACTCTGGCTTTGAGGAGGGCCACAATGTTCCTCCTACAAGGTCATCATTGGCCTGGCTCTGAGAGCTGCTGACATCTTGAGTCCCCTGGGGAAAAGGCCTGTGTGCTTCTCACCTTGGTCACTCCTGGAGGGCCAACATGATTGGAACAGATGTGCAGTGACAGGATGTGCAAGGAAACACCCGAAGCATGTTCCCTGGCCTCCGTGTCACTGGGTGATTCTTTTGATCACATTTCCTCTGCCTGATGACTGCCATGTTCCAGGCTGCATTTATAATGTTTCCTGAAGTATTTCCCTTGCATTCCATCAGGATGGTGATCTTATCAATGTCACATGGATGAAGAAGTGGAAGTCCAGCAAATCCAGGGGCCTGTCCCCAGCCATACACTGAGTTGGCAGGATGGCCAGGCTGTCCTCTGCCCCTGATTGTGACCTGACCTCTGTACCACAGCAAGTGGAGAGAGGCTGGGGAATGCCATGTAGAAAGCAACAGCGAGACACATGGAGAGACAGAGGCAGTGAGACAGTGGGGATGCAGAGAGGCTGCCAGGAGCACCTCTGAGCACCAGCCATGGCCCAGCACTGCCTCCAGTGCCTCTAAATAACCAGCAGATGAGCAGGAGTCTTTATCCTACCTTTTGCAAACACATAGGAGACAGAAGCACTTGGAGCCCTCACACTTTGCTAGAGCCATAAGCCAGCAACTGCTGGAGCCAGAATTTGAGCTCTAGTTTGTGACACCAAGCCCAGATTCTCTCTACTGTATGGACTACTGTCCTGGTGCTTTCCTCAGTGTCAAGGTTAAAGTCACACTCCAAGGAAAAATCAAAACAAGGGCATAAAAAAGATAAAACAAACACAATCTATGCTCTCCCGGGCAAATGCTGCCCTACCAGGGTGCTGCCCCGTCTTGGGCTCTGCCCACCCTGGGTTCTGCCCTCTCTGGACTCTGCCCTCTCTGGGATCATTCCTCCCTGGGCATTGCTGTCCCTGGGCACTACCCTTCCTGAGTTCTCTCTGCCCTTGATTCTTCCCTCCCTGGACTCTCCCCTCCCTGGGCTCTTCCCTACCTGGGGACCACTCTCCCTAGGCATTGCCTTTCTTGCCCCGCCAGTGTGAGAATCTCTGGTCAGCCTGGCACCTGTAGGGCACTACTCACTTAAGAAGGAGAAGTGCTGTTAGCAGGGTCACTGAACACTAGGGCTGTCCCGCTCTCAGAATTCTACCAGAATTGGAAGAGAAGAATCCCTGGTCAGTACTTTTGGGAGCGTGCAGCCTTCTGTTTTTCAAGCCTGGCTTAACTCCACAGCGCAGGTGGAAGTGGGAGGCCCCGCCCCACTGAACTCAGAAGCTCTTTTTCCGTGTGGAGCACCAAGGCTTTTGTTCCATATTTGGTTCTTCTGATCTGCTCTCTCTGCCCTGGGCATCAGCTCCTCCTCAGAATCTTCCTTAGATTGCTGCCATGCCTACCCCTGGGGCCTCTTATTCTGGGCCCCTAAGATAGGCCCACTTGGACCTGGAAGGCTCCACACCATCATCTCCGGTGGTCCTCACAGCAGCCCTCAGAGAGGTGGGTTTGCTCCTCTGCAGATGAGGAAGGGAGGTGGAGGAGGCAGTGCTGGGCACACAGCAGCGGAGCCCGGACCGCTGTCACCTCTGGAGGTGCACTCCCTTCCCTGACAGCCCTGCAGCAGGCCTGGCCTCCAGCTGTGATGGTGCAGAGATGGAGGAGAGGCCAGTAGGACCATGCTGGCCTTTCACCCACAAGGGGCCTGGCTCCGAGAACGCTACAGAGCTCGCAGGCTCGGGTGTGTGGCCCACTAGGCGCCCAGGCTCTGTGCTTGGTTTCACGGTCTGCTGTTGCCATCTTGAAATGTGTAATTAGTTTAGAAGAAGGGCCCACGTTTTCATTCTGCACTCAGCTCCACCAACGATACAGCCGATTCTAAATGCATGTAGGGGGTGGCATCTTGGTTTCTCAAGTCCCAGACATACTTGGGGGCTGTTTCAGTCCTCAGGACTGACTTGGACCTGGGAAGACAGGAGTCTGAACGTTGCTGCCAAGAGTTTGCCCAGGAGTCCAACAGCCCTGCCTGCCTCCTCAGGAGCAGGGTGAGGAAGCCCTGAGGCTTCTCCATTGCGTCAGCCAAGGTCAGAGAAACTGCTCATCTCTCAAAGGCCAGCCTGTGACATCCGTGCAGCAGCGCCTTGGGGGAGGGGGTCGGAACTGCTGCCACTTCTTCCCTGGCCTTCTCCTGAAGCACCAAGGAAACCATGCCCAAGGCAGGCCACATCTCAAGCCAGCGGGGAACACAGGTGGTTTATGCAGGGTCATACTGAACAAATCTTTAGAACATTTTTCTTTTCCTTTACAAATCATAGAATCTGAGCCTTGGAAAAAAGCACCTACTCCAGGCAGAAACCTGCACAGCAGTGGCCTCAGCTTGCCTGGAACACTTCTGGCTCAGCCTCTCACCGCTCTCCCAGAAAGCCCGTTCATGTGAACACGCCCATTTATCTGGAGATGTTCTCGAGCTTGAGCCAAAGCCTGTCTCTCCACAGCACCCTCCCATGAGCTTCCGCTCTGACTCCAGAGTCCCCTTGGTCCTAGAGAGCCGTGACATATGAGCCATCTCCCTGGAGGGTAGAGGGGGTTAGGCTTGGGCAGAAATGGACAGGGTTCTAGCCAACCAGGGACCCAGGGCTGGGTCACTTTCTGGATCAAAGTGAGAAAAATGAAGACGATGAAATATTGTTTGTAAAAGCCAAATACAGTTTTGGGAGTGTTCAAATATCTTCCTACATTTTATGAAATAATTGAGACAGTAGGTAATAGGTTCGTGGGGTTTGTTTTAATAATGTTCAGACTTGGCAAAATAAAATTGTGACAACTTTGCATTGATTTTCAAAATGATTATTTGAGACATTATTTCAAAATGATTATCTGTTGCCCAGGCTGGAGTGCAGTGATCTTAGCTCACTATAACCTCTAATTCCGGGGCTCAAGCAATCCTCCCTCCTCAGCCTCCCAAGTAGCTGGGACTACTACTACTACACAAGTTCTGACCGAATCCCAGAGGTGGGAAGACGAGGTGAACACAGATGCTAGTCGCACGCACACGTCGGCACTGGCATGCTCTGAGCCCTTAGTGAAAGGCAGCTGCTCTACTAACCAAAGGAATGAAGATCAGATCAACAAGAAGTTTCTATTAAAGAGACCCCAATACTCACACTCGCTGAAAGAGAAATCTTGACTCCAAGTATGTATCTTCAAAATCAATATTTAATATGGAAAGATTCAGTATATTAATTTTAATTAAATTAATTTAAAAAATAAGTTTAGCTTTAATTTAGTATAATTTGATGTTAATTGAGCATTGCTTTTCATAGTGAAAAACAGGAAACTATCTAAAATGACCCACAATAGGAGAATAATTTAATGAACTGTGGTTAGTTCCCTTCCTCTTTCTTCCTGGACCTGATTTGGGGTGAGGTTAGAGAGCATCCAGTTTTTCTCCAGAAGTCACCGGGGCAGAAGTCACGGCTGAGGGGCAGCAGGAGATAGAAAGATAACAAGACTGTGTGTGTCTTCAGTTACCCCAGAGACCAGCCTCTTTTTAAGCCTCAAACAACACAGGTTTGAATTGAAGCAGAGCCTGACCAGCTCCCTCACCCACACCCGTCCTAGACACATAACTGGGTACACATGTCCACATGGACACACCACACACCACATGTGGACATGTCCACACATGGACATACCATATATGATTTAATATATTACATTATAACTTAATATATTCAATCTTTCCATATTTCATATACTTTTTAAGATAGAGGCTCTGAGTCAAGATTCCTGTTTCAAAGAGTATGAGCATTGCAAGACTCTTTAACGGAAACTTCTCATTGATTACATACATATCACCTGTGTGCACACATGGACACATCACACATTAACACATGCCTGTATGCACGTGTGTGCATGTATACACATGTGCACCACACATGTGCACAGCCGCACAGGCTCACACATACATGCAACAGGAATTTCTGATGCATTAGGGCAACTTCTGAAACTACTAAAAGGCTCAGAGGAAACACCCTCTTTTTGGGCGAGCTGAGGCAGAAAGAAAGGAAGAGAAGAAGGGGTATCTGAGGATGCTGTGGTTTACAATCAGGGCCAAAGTCAGACGTAGAAGAGAGAATTTGCATCAAAGTGTTGTCTGTGTGTGTGCTTAGCCTTATTTATAATTATGGAAAAGCAAATGGAAATGATAGCAAGATTCCGTTCTATACTCATTAGATTTGCAAAAATGAAAGCATGTGACAATACAGCATATTGGCACCGGTAAGGGGAGGAATGAGCACTATCATCAGTGGCTGGTGGGACTGTCATGGCTTCAGTCATCCTGGAGAACAATTCGGCAGCATCAAATAGAGATGAAACACCTAGAAACTCCATTTACTTATGCCCATTCTGGAGACACGCTTGCACATGAGCAAACAGGCACTGTGGAGAGAAGACTGGAGCATTACCTGTAATCACGAAAGGCTGGCCATGGCCTCATAGTGGGTGCCGAGCACCTGCCCAGATCAGGACCCCTTCCCCTGGAATTGCTCTCAATAGCCTAGAGGGAGCAATTTGCCCAGGTCCCATTCCGGGGACCTGATTCTGCGGACAACCTCCATCCGAGAATGGCATGACAGGCGTGAAGGCTTGGCTCTGGCTTCAATTTGGGGTGACTTTGAAGAGACAACCCCATTCCCCTTGGAACTGGCTGAGGTCTGTGGCAGCTGCATCACTCTCAAACTTTCCTTCTCTCTGTGCAGTCCAAGGCCCTCCCCTCCTGACAAGTGCAGCTCCCTAGGGTGCCACCTTCATGCTTCCTTCCTGTAGCCAGTCCCATCTCAGTCTGTTTCACTGGAAACCAGAACTGTGACAGACCAAATATCCATCAGTCACTGACGAGCTGACTAAAGAGTGATATATGGCTATATCATAACGTAGAGCCATTAAAAATCATCCTAGTTGACGCACACCCGCATGGCTACATGTCAAAAATACAGTGCTGAGCAAAATGAGCAAGTTGTGGAGTGGCATGTGTTATCTGGCACATACATAAAAACCCACAGAGCGTCTGTGTTCCAAGGATATGCTTATATATAAAGAAGTAGTTCATAAAAGGACCAGAAAGACACACGGCAAATGGCAGGAAGGAGAAGAATGTCAAAAATGAATTGATAATGGTCTTTTTTACTTCTGTGATTTTGTAAAATCCATACATGGAAACAAGAATGGAAGTGAATGAGCTGGTGTTGAGAGTAGGTTGTTCTGGGTGATTTTGTCCCCCCATTGCACTGACACCTTCATGCCTGTTGTCTCTTACTGACCTGTCAGCTCTTAGGAGAGCGTGTAGGCAGAATGCTAGTGAAGAGAGGTCTCAAAGTCCGTCCGCACTCCCAGTCTCCTGGTGTTCTGAACTTGCACATTGACATTTTGCCTTGGTTGGTGGGGGGTGACATCCCTAGTACTAAGGGCATTAGGAGGTCTCAGCATAAGTAAAATGAAGCTGACCCTGGAAATGACTCTTGGAAGCAACAGGCTGTCCCCGGGCCACACCGGACCGGGCACTCTGAGGCTCCGCAGTGGACACAAAACAAAGGGAGATCCAGCTCAAAAGGCACAGAGCTGCAAACCTTTCTCAAATCGCCGACAATGTCTGAGGTGCGACCACCTCATGTGAGCCAGGTGGTGAGTGTGTGAGTGCTCAGGACCCCCACATCACACTCAAATCCTGGAGGTCATGCTGCACCCCAACATCTGGCACCTTTTGCGGTCATCCATGTGCGTGCTGGACCATTCTTCTTCCCTTCTCTGGACAACGCTTATACTAGGCAGTACTTGGGCCACCTCTTCCTCTGGCTCAGTGACCATCGTCCTGGTTTGCCTGGCATAGTTCTGGTTAATGCCGCTGTTCCTGTGTAACTAGTACTAGGGTACTGGATGATGTTATGCAGTATCCCCAGTCAGGGGCAGCTCAGGAGCCAATAGCAGAGGCCAGCTGGAAGCAGCAGAGTGGCTGGCAGGGCACGGGGGGAGAGTTGGCCCCCCCGTGTTCAAATCCTGACCAGGTCACGTGCTGGCTGCATGCTCACAGCCAGGGGACATGGCTCACTGGGTCCTTGCTCATCACCCACAAAGTGCCACATACACAAATGTTTCCTGGGCTCTTGCATTTCTGTCCTTGCCTGCTTCTCTTTGTGTGTAATGCTCAGGAAAACATTTGAACCACCGGGTTCTCTGTCACCTGAAACCTTCATTTTATTCCTCATTCTTTTTTTCCTTCCTCCTCTTCATTGTCTTTCCCTTGCTCTCCTAGTGCCGTCGGCCTTTCTAGTCATACCTGAGTTGGAAGTTGCTGCACGCAAACCCCCAGGCCCTCTGTCTGCCAGGCAGCCACAGCCTCCTGAAGGCGAGCCAAGTGCCTCCGGCTCTCAGGAAAAAGATCCTAACGCCTGTTCATAGCTGGGGTTCAGACGCATGCACACGTCTGATGGGCTTAGGAGAAACAGCAGGAAGAAATGCAAAGAGAGAGGCCACATCATGAAAGAACTTTCCTAAATGAGGATGGCACCCCACATTGCTGTGACTTAGAGTTCAGGCACAGTGAGAGGAGGAATGTATGCTTTAGAGAAACTCTAGTCATTTACACAACGTGTATGTCTGCCATCAGTGAAGTGGTAATTTTTTCTGGAACCTACTTGGAGTTCTGAGAACTCAGGTGCTCCCTAAGCCCGGACTGTTCTCAGAACAGAAAGGCTTAGTATGGGTATAAGAACGGAGTGCCCTAAGGAGCCAGCTTCCGGTCCAAGTGTCGTTTTTATCCGCGAGCTTTGAGATGTCATTGACAAATAAAATTGCATATATTTACGGTATACAATGTGATGTTTGTGTACACATTGCAAAATGATTGAATCAAGCTAATTAACATATACATCACCTCACACTTTTTATGGTGAAAATATTTAAAATCTACTCTCTTATAATTTTCAAGCATACAATACAGCATTATTAACCATAGTCACTAGGCTACACAGAAGATTTCTGGAATTTATGTATCCTTTGTACCCTTTGACCAACATTTCCCTTTCCTGACTCCTCACCCAGCACCTGATAATCCAGTTTATGTTTAGACTCTGCTACTGACTGTGCTTCTGGAGAAATCTTTTAACCTCTCCAAGCCTCAGATTCTTCTCCTAAGAAACGGCAACCACACTACCTGTGATGACTGATTTGATGTCAACTTGGCTATCCTGTGGTGCCAAGCTGTTTGGTGCAGCACTAGTTTAGATGCTGCTGGGAAGGTATTTAGTGGGTGTGACATACTTTTGCTACCAGTAGCCTGTACATGAAGCAGATCACCCACCATAATGCGGGTGGGTCTCATCTAATCAGTTGAAGGCCTTATGACCAGTTTCCTGAGAAAGAAGCAATTCAGCCTCAAGACTACAACAGAGAAACCTTGTCTGAGTTACCAGCCAGCTGCCTGCCCTGTCAAATTTGGTCTCAAGACTACAGCATCAGGCCGGGCGCAGTGGCTCACGCCTGTAATCCCAGCACTTTGGGAGGCCGAGGCGGGCGGATCATGAGGTCAGGAGATCGAGACCATCCTGGCAAACATGGCGAAACCCCATTTCTACTAAAAATACAAAAAAATTAGCCAGGCGTGGTGGCGGGCACCTGTAGTCCCAGCTTCTAGGGAGGCTGAGGCAGGAGAATGGCGTGAACCCAGGAGGCAGCGGAGCTTGCAGTGAGCGGAGATCACGCCACTGCACTCCAGCCTGGGTGAGAGAGCGAGACTCTGTCTCAAAAAAAAAAAAAGACTACGGCATCAACTCTTGCCTAAATTTGCAGTCTGCTGGGGCTTGCACAACAGATTTCAGACTTTCCAGCTCCCACAATCACAGGAACCTATTCTTTAAAATAAACATCTCCGTTTTACATATCCCCATAAGACTCCTTAAAGGGGGGATGTAAAATGGAGATGTTTATTTTAAAGAATAGGCTTATGATATCTCTGGGTTGTAATGATTAAATGAGAACATGGTGAGACAACTGGATTTCCATATGCAAAAGAATAAATTTGCTTCCTTACCTCATAACATATACAAAACTTAACTTAAAATGGATCAAGGACCTAAAAATAAGACCTAAAACTATGAAACCCTTAGAAGAAAACATAAGGGTAAGTCTTCATGAGCCTGGCTTTGGAAAAAGATTCCTAGATATGACATCAAAAGCAAGAGCGATGAAGGCAAAATTAGATAAACTGGACTTCATCAAAATGAAAAACTTTTGTGCTTCAAAGGACATCATCAAGAAAGTTAAAGATTAATCCACAGAGTGAGAGAGAATCCTTGCTAATTTCATATATGATAGGGGACTTGAATCTAGCATATATAAAAAACTCTTACAACTCAATAATAAAATGATAAATAACCCATTTTTTAAAATAAGCAAATCATCTAAATACAGATTTCTGCAAGGAAGACACACAAATGGCCAATAAGCGCATGAAAAGACGCCCAATATCATTAGTCATCAGGCAGTGCAGATCAATGCTGTAATGAGATACCACTTCACACCCACTGGAATGGCTATGATCAAAAAGTTGGATAATAATTGTTTGCAAGTTTGTGGAGAAATCAGAACTCACACATTGCTGGTGGGAGTGCAAAATTATACAGTCTCTTTGGAAAACTGGCAGTTCCTCAAAATGTTAAACATAGAGTTACCATATGACCCAACAATCCCATGCCTAGGCATGTATCCAAGAGAAATGAAAATGTATGTTCACACAAAAACTTACACAGACATCTTTATAGCAGAATTATTCATAATAGCCAAAAGGTGGAAAAAAGCCAAATTTGTATCAATTAGTGAATGAATAACAAAATGTGGCAATATGCATAGAACGGAATATTATTCAACCATAAAAAGGAGTGAGCTTGAGCCCAGGAGGTCGAGACTATAGTGAGCATGATTATGTCACTGTACTGTAGCCTGGGTGACAGGGCAAGAGGAAGACCTTGCAAAAAAAAAAAAAAAAGGAATGAAGTACTGAAACATGCTACAACATGGATGAACCTTGAATACATTTTGCTAAATGAAATAAGCCAGTCACAAAAAAACACACATTATATGATCCTACTCACATGAAAAATTCCAGAACAGGAAAATCTATAGAAATCAAAAGTAAATGAGTGGTTTCTTAGAGCTGGGAGGCAGGGATGTGGATGTGGATAGTGGGTAAGAGCTGAAGGTTACAGGGTTTTATTTTGAAGTGATGAAAATGTTCTAATATTATTGATTGTGGTAATGGTCGTACATTTCTGTGAATACTAAAAAACATTGAATTATATACTTTAAATGGGTGAATTGTATCTCAAGAAAATCTTTTTTTTTTAAAAAAGATTAAACGAGACAATCTTCATGACAGGGTACAAACAGAAGCGGTAAGTATTTTCCAAAGCCATTCTGCCTTTGTCCCAGCTACTCCTTCCCTTTTATGAATCAGAGCCTCTCCTCCAATCCCTCACGGTTAGGCTGTCCTCAGATGCAAGACTCCAGGCTTTTCTTCTCAGAGACAGACCCACCAGCGGGGAGCCAGATGCCCCTGTAGACCAAGTCCTCCCTGCAGCAAGGCTCAGGACACACAAGCCCAGGTTTCCAAAGCACAGGACTGTCAGGGGAGCACCTGGCACAGGGCTTCGTGGATGTGGTGCTCTGGTGAGATACCTACCTCAGCATCCCTACTCAGTTTCTAGAAAGTGCCTAGGGTGCTGATGAAGGAGGACACTCAGGGAGGATGACTCCTGCAAGTGCCTACTAGGGACCTCCTCGCCTTAGACCACCCTGAGCCCCTGGACCAACATCCCCACTTCCTTGAATCAGTTCCACATCAGACACCTTAGGCAAGAGAGACAGAAGGCTGCCTCCTGTTGCCTGGCCATGCTTTGCACACCCTGCTCCCTACATACTCTGCCTTGCCCAGAAGTCGGTCCTCATGCTGAGCCCACATCCCGATGAGTGGACCCAGCCTCGCTCCCTGGACTTTGAGCCAGTCCTGGGCCCTGAGCCCTCTGGGGTCTGCTCCGCTCCCTGCTCTCAGCCCTCCCCGGCGAACCCTGCTTCCCAAACCCTGCAATGTCCTGCTCTCAGATTCCCAAGGCTGTGTTCCACTAACGACTCTCAAGCCCCCTGTGTCATCCCACCTAATGGCCTGGATTCCTGAAGGGCGCCCGGGGTTCTCTGCCTGTTGGATTCAGCCTTCACCCCTGCATCTGTCAGTGCGGGGTCCATCTCCTTCATCTTCCCTAGACTATTGCCCTGCAGGTACTGGAGACACAGCCTTGCCACAGCCGCAGGGGTCCTAGCCCCTGCTGGAGTCTCTCTCCCCACCCCACCCCACCTCCTGCCACGAGTCTGTGCCTGGGATTATGACACCAACAGTAACCAAAGCTCACAGGAGTGTGTGTGGAATCCTCTCTCCCTTCAGCAGGTCCATGGCTCCTTAGCTCTGTGCTCTTGAGAAAGTTCTGTGCTCTCCCTGAGCCCCAGCTTCCTCATCCCCAAAGTAGAAGGAGCAGTAGCTTAGGAGAAATGGCCTGGGTGGGGAGTGATTAAGGCATCATCCATAAACATGGCACATTCCCTGCAGATGCAGGCAGCAGGGACCCGACTCCGATCCTGGGTCACTAGCCTTGTGGCCTTACTTTCCTGTTAAACAATGTCATTCATGCATTCTCTCCAGATGCAAATTGCTTCCTCATTTCTTTGTGCAAATCAAGCCTTCCAAACCCCCTAAGGCCCCGCCCTCCTGTGTTCAGTCTCTAGGATATCTCTGGCCGAAATTTACTCTAATTGTCTGAAAACTTGAATTTCTGTCCTCACTGCACAGAAAAGGTGTGGCGCAGGGAGGGCAGGACAGCCATGTGCTTCCAAGGGGCTTCCATCCTGCAGAGAACAGGCTTCCATCCTTCTACCCAACCACTGTGTGGGTGATGGGCCCCTGGCTGTTGGGACCTTGGTCACTATTCTGGGCCCCTTACACACCTCAGAACTTATCCAGGTTCAAAGGCCCTGGGCTCCGTTGCCTGACACACAGCACCCCCTGGAGGCAATAGTGGGTAATGCGCCCTCATGACTCCAGCTCCTGCCTTACATCAGGCAAGTGATGTCATCTTTGAGGCTGTGAATACTTTCTAATATAGATCATTAACAGCTGGAATAATCTATGTTCTGATACTTCAGTTATCTTTTCCTCTGATGGCACGAAACTGTGAAATGCTCAGTTGAAAAGCAGGAATAAGGTATAAGCACAACCAGCCCTCCTTACATGCTTAGCACAATACTTCTCAGACTCTCAAGTACTTGAAACAATATCAGTTCCATAAAAACTTTTCCCAGCAAACAGAAAGAGGAAGGAATAGGAAGAGAAAAAAATTACTTTCCAACATTTTTATGAGGTAGACGTTACCTTGATATCAAAACCAAAAGAAAAGAAAACTTGAGAGCGATATTCCTTATAACCATGCAAAAGCCCTCAACAGAATTCCAGCACATTAAATCCAGGAACATATTCAAAGGCTAATACATCATGAACAAGTGAGATTTAACCCATAAATGAGTGGCTGGTTCGAGATTAGATAACCAGTCAATATGATTAACTATGTTAACAAACTAAAGAAGAAAAAACATCATGTTACTAGATGCATCTGACTATATTCAAAACTCATCATGATTTTTAAAAAATTCTCAAAATACTAGCAACAGAAAAGAATTTTTTAACTGATAAAGAGCATCTACAAAAAAAATCTACAGTTAACTTTATACTTAATGGTAAACTGGATGTTTTCCCCCTAAGATCATGAACAAGGCACTAGAGACCCTAGCAAGGGCAATAAGACAAGAATAAAAAATAGCATCCATAAGTTGTCAATCAAGAAATGCAACATGAACACCCTTTTAGAAAATTCCAAGGATTCTTCCAAAAGTATACTAGAATAAATAAAGAAGTTTAGCAAGTTGCAAAATATATCAAAACAGAAAAAATAGCTGGACATTAAAATGTAAAGAAAAAAATGCCATTTACAATAGCACCAAAAAATATCCCCACAAATTACGTGGGTATAAACCTAGCAAAATATTTGCATGATCTATATAGTGAAACCACACAACACTGATAAATAAATCAAAGAAGCCCTAAGTAAGTAAAGAGATATAACATATGCTTGGGTTGGAAGACTCAGTATTGTTAAGAGATAAATTGTCTGTCAAACTCATTTGTACATTCAACTCAATCCCAATCAATAGTCTGATTGTAAAGTCAATGATTTGAATCAAAAATTTATATGGATAATCAAAGGAACTAGAATAACCAAAATGATTTTGATAAAGAAAAACAAAGTTGGTAGACTCAGATTACATAATTTCAAGACATATTATAAACTGTAGTAAACAAGAGAGTGTGATGTGGGTAGAAAACAGACAAATAGATGAACGCAGTGGAATAGACTGTAGAAATCGGCCCACACAGATGCGATCAATCACTTTTTTATCAAGATGCCAATACAATTCACTAGAACAAGGAAAGTCTTTTCAACATCTAGCATGGGGTCAACTGGATATCTAATTAACTAAAAACAGATCATAGACTCATGTGAAACCTAATGCTATGGAAATTCTAGAACAAAATACTAAAGGAAAGATTTTGTGGCCTTGAGATCAGCAAATATTTCTTAGCTGTGTCACTAAAAGCATGAATCATAAAGGGAAAAAAATGATAAATTTGGATTCATCATTTTAATCTTCAAAAGGTACTGTTGACAGCATGAAAAGACAGGGCGTGGACTGGAAGAAAATATTTGCAACACATATATCAGGTAAAAGATTTACATCCAGAATATAAAAATAACTTTTACTTCATCAATAATAAGACAAACAACTGCCTCCCTTTCCCAACAAATGGGCAAAAGATTTGAACAGCGAATTCACCATAGAAGACATACAAGTGGCAAATGAATACATAATAAGATGCTCAACGTCATTGCAAATTAAAATCACAATGAGATGCCACAACATACTTATTTGAACGCTAAAATGTAAATGTCTCCCCTTACCAATTGTTGCCATTGATGTGGAGGAATTGGCAGTCTCTTGCTGCTGGTAGAAATTTAAATTTTGGAAAACAGTTGAGTCGTTTCTTAAAATGTTAAATATACATTCCTATCCTAGGTATTGTATTACTCCAGCCAAAAAAAAAGACATACATCCACACAAAGACTTGCACTCAAATATTTGTATCAGCTTTCTTTCTTTCTTTTTTTTTTTTTAAACAGAGTCTTGCTCTGTAGTACAGGCTGGAGTGCAGTGGCACAATCTTGGCTCACTGCAACCTCTGCCTCCTGGGTTCAAGCAATTCTGCTTCAGCCTCTCAAATAGCTGGGATTACAAGCATCTGCCACTAAGCCCAATTAATTTTTGTATTTTTAGTAGAGACTAGATTTCACCATGTCAGCCAGGCTGGTCTCGAACTCCTGAACTCAGGTGATCAGCCAAAGTGCTGGGATTACAGCTGTGAGCCACCATGCCCGGCTCATATCAGCTTTCTTTGTAATATTCATACACTGGAAGCAACCTGAAGGGCTCTCGACAGGTGCATGGATAACAAATTGGGGTCCATCTGTGCAATGGAAGGCTACCCAGCAAACAAATGAACTATTGGTACATTCAGCAATCTGGGTGAATCCCACAATCATTATGTTGGGCAAAATAAAACAGATAAAAAAGCAATACACATGGTATCATTTCATTTATAGCAAATTCTAGAAGCTGCAAGCTGATCTATAGTGTTGGCAGCAAGTAAATCCATGTTTGTCTGGATATGGGAATGCAGAGGGGACTGGGGAGCAAAGGGGCACCAGGAAGACTTGAGGGCGACAGCAGTATAAGTCGCCCAGGTGGTGGTGAGAGTTTTGGGGGGGTACGCACATGTCAAAACTGACTAAATGATACACTTCAAATAGGTTCATTATATGTTAATTATACATCAATTAAGTTGTGGAAAAAAAAGGACACACTTATTAGATAATTTAAAAGGTACCGAAAAAACACAATAAAGAAAACAAACAAGTGTGTATGCCCTTTGGCTCAGCAAGACCAGGTTTGGGAATTTATCCACAAACGAAAAAGCACCTTAGGCCCTTAAGAACATGTGTTCAAAAACATTTATCACAATATCGCTGAAACAATATTGAAGCAAAAACAAAGACAACTTAAAATATGCCTCACAAAGGGAACAGATCAGTAAATCATCAAGAACTACTGTAGGATGAGTATCCCTTATCTGAAAGTTTTGGAGAAAGAAGTGTTTTAGATTTCAGATTCTCTTTGGATTTTGGAATATCTGTATGTACATAATGAGATATCTTGGGAGTGAGACCCTAGTCTAAACACAGTATTTATGCCTCATGTATGCCTTATACGCACAGCCTAAAGGTAATTATATCAATATTTTAAATAATTTTTTGCATGCAACAAAGTTGGTGTTAAGTACTTAAGTGTGAAGTTTTCCACTTGTGGTGGTGTGTCGGTGCTCAAAAAGTTTCAGGTTTTGGAGCATTTCAGATTTCAGATTTTTGGATTAGGAATCCCCAGACTATATGTAGCCATTAAAAGGATGAATTTAATGAGTATACTTCAACTAGGAAGGATGTTTATGTTGTATGTTTAAGTGAGTAAAACAAAATGCAAATTACCATCTATGCTAATAAAGGGCTGACAATAGGATGGACAAATGGATGGTCTGCCTATAGATGTGTGGATGGATCTCTCCTATACGTGCACCTCCCTGCGTGTACGCAGAGACAGGTGACAATGGCTACATATTCAATGCTGATTATTTGTTACTAAAGGAGGCTGGATTTTAAAAGACTTGGGAAAGGTTTGTTTGCACATTACTACAAAATGAGTATGTTTTACTCCTCTGATTTAAGAAAAATGTAAAATGAAAATAAAGTAAAATGAATAAAAAGTCAAGGTTCAATTTGCTTTGAAGTGCATTAAAAAATGTGTTGGCTTGCAGAGGAGAGGAGGCTTGCAGGGTAGAGGAAGCTGGTAAGGCAGAGCTGAGATGAGAAAGGGGTAATAAAATGTTAGTGGTGGAATCTAGGGAGGCAGCCATTAAACTAAGGTAACTCTAATGCCCTGATTTTCTACAAGAGCAAATTGAAACCTAACTCAGACTCATTTCCTGTAAACAGCTAATTTAAAAGAACCCGAAGCTTAAGCCCAGTCAATCACTGACGGCCAACTGGACATCAGTTACATGGTCTCGAACTTTCCACCAGGATGTTCCAAATCATGCAAGGGCAGAAACGCTAAGCAACCAAAGCATCTGTAATATTTATTCCACTTTCGCCTTCACCCTGTGGAAGTCTCCCCTTGTGCTCCGTTGCAGAGCCCCAAACCACCTCTTGTGGGGAGCTACCGGATTCATGAATCGCTGTCTGCTCAGATAAGTTCTTTAAAATGTGAACATGTCAAAGCGTTTCTTTAAATGATAGTATATAGATATTTGCTGTACCACTTGAACATTTCCATTATAAAACACTGACGGGAAAACTAACATAAAACAATAGACAGACATAAAACAACAATACACTGAAAAGACAACATCTGTGATGCAGTAGGCAAGTCGCTCCTTCCTGTACTGCCCAGCTCCGCATGCTCCCTGACCATCCCTGCAGCAGCCCTGATGTGTCATTGTCCCCCTCTTAACCTGCGCTGCGGATGCTGCAGGGCTGGTCTCTGGAGCCTGGGTCTGGGCATTTCTCCTTAGATATGTAGAGGCCCAGGAAAGGTTTGGAGCCTAAGAAGCCCTAGGACTCCAGGTCTCCAGGGCAGCCCCAGCCTCTTGGAATGACTTTCCCTAATACCACAGGGGTGTTCTAATCCCAGGCAGAGCCAAGCTGCCCGTCACCAACTCCTATGTCCTCAACTTCCTTTCAAAACTTTTAGGATGGTAAGACCTAATCCTCCAGCAATACTGAGGCTTTTCTCCTTGTTCTGTTTTTCCCTTTTGAAGAAGCCAAGGCTCAGAGCAGTTGAGTCACCTAATCATGGTCTCATGTCACCTTATCAAGGTCTCACCCACTCACCTATTCAGTTCTCACCAGTTCAGTTCAGGGTGGCTTCTAAGCTGCCCTCCACAGCTCTGCCCACAGGACATTTGTATAAGTGAGGGGGTGCAGGGCCTTCCAGCCCCCTCCAACTCCGAAACTCAGCCCCCAAGATCAAATGGACTCTCTGAACCCACCCTGGGCCTACAGTTGTCGGGGACTGGATGGGAAGACGTAGAGCTCTAGGCTTTCACTCTGGGGACTTACCCAGAACATACTCTCCTCATGAGCTAAGGAGGCCGGCCGCCATCGGCTTACATCCCCCCACAACCCCTGGAGCTCAGAGAACTCTGAGGACAGAACTTGCCCTTCCACCTGCTTGGGCCTTACCCACAGGAGATGCACTGCCTCTCTACCCATGCCCCTCCAACTCAGGCAGCCCAGGGACTTGCAACAGGCTGATTTTTTCTCATGTCCCTCTTAAGGCTCGGGGCTAGCCACACAAATCAAATCCCAGTGATAGGTCCAGACATCCTATCCTGAAACTACATCTAGTAAGACTACAGTTAATCCTTTCCCCAAAGACAGTCTTACTCCTGTTCTCCCCCAAGCCCTTCCTGGGCCAGAAGCTTTGCCTGGACTCAAGCAATGGCAGACAAGTGCCCTCTGAGGACACGGAAGTGCATGCTCAGAACTGTGATTCTCCAAGTGGAGGCAGAAAGGCCCAGCCTTCCCACCAGGTCTAAGGATATGCAAGGAGTGCATTCATCCGGAGGTGTTGGCAGCATCCCAGCCCCGCCCCATTCTCATAGTAAATCAGGCTCACTTCCATTGGCTGCATACGGTGGAGTGATGTGACCATATGTCACTTGAGCATTACACAAATCCTAATGAGCTAAAAATATGTTTGTTTTAGCTAATTGACCTCTTTGGCCTTCATAAAGCAGTTGGTAAACATCCTCAGATAATGATTTCCAAAGAGCAGACTGTGGATCTCAGCTGTGCAGAGAAAGCCCACGTCCCTGAGACCACCTTCTCCAGCTGCCTGCTGAGGCACACAGGCGTGCCTGCCTGCTGCCCGCTCAGCCAAGGCAGTGTTACCGGAGCTAGCTTGGGACAGCTCTCCCGACACTCTGCCCTGGCCTTGTGACCACTGTCTGGGCAGTAGTTGTCTGTCTGTTAAGTGAGGGAAGTGCCCATTTCCAGGGGCATTCAGTGGCAAAGCAGGGCTTCCAGGTTCTGACCCCATAGCAGGACTTCTTGGATTTCTGCAGCCAGTCAGTTGCAAGCAGCACCCACATTATTTCTATGAGAAGTGGCAGGAGCTGGGATCTGAAGAGTCCAGCAATCTACCTTTCCCTGTTTCTTGTGCTCTATGCATTTGGAAGGAATGATCTGGATTCCATGTGAAGCCTGGGACCACAGAGACCCAAGACTTCCTGCTTGATTCTCCCTGCAAACTGCGGGCTGTGGGTTGAGCCTTCGAGAATCAGGAGTCACCTCTAGCCATTAACTCTCAGAGCTAACCTCATCTGCATGGGAATACTAGTCCTGTGACATCTGGAAGGTGGGCGCCTCTATACTCCACACCCTACGTGATGGTCCAGACACATCATTCCTAGCATTAGAAAGCTGTAGGGGGACCCCTTCTGTTCCCTGGAGGCATTAATGGTACATAGAAATAAATCTCAGGCTCTGAGGCTGATGCCAGCCTCAGACTCAGCCTCTGTACTATATGGGCCAACTGTAGCCCCAAGGGCTTCTTCTTGCTGCAACCCCTATCTGTCCCCACCTAAAACAATGGGCTTCTATTAGTTACAAAACTCTCTGGCCTGTTTTTTTTTTTTAGCTATGAAACAGAGATAATATCTAATACAGAGAACTTGCCAGTAATGAGTGCTTCCTACTTGCTGGGTACTGGGAAGAAGTGCTTTACACATATTTTGTCACTTAATCTACACAAAAAGTAATTAAGACACTTCCCTGAGGCCACGGGAGAGACAGTGGCAGAACCAGTTCTCCAAGGAGGACTTGCAAGTTAATAACTGGACTCTGCAAGGCTCTGGTGGAAACTGTCAGCTTGTAAAGGATGGAGCACAGTGTCTGGCATGTGGCAGGAGCTAAAATAATGGCAGCGATTAATGTTGTGATATGCAGACGCAGCACAGCAAGATAAGATGCAATGTACCTTCTGGGTCAAACCACCCTGGCCACTCTTCCCCGATACCCAGGGTTGATGTGATTGAATTAGACAGGATTAAAGGCTTACTGGAGCTGGAAGCCTTGCTCCAACTCAGGAGTTTAGCCCCAGACCTTCTGTCCACCAGCTGAGGAGGACAAGGGCAGAAGGCAGCTGCACAGAGCAGGGCCACGGCCTTGCATACAGTCCAGGGGGCTTTTGTGCAAGAGCCAGGCCTCCCCCTGGGTCCCATGATGAGAGAATGGGTTCTGCTCATGTCTATGCTGCTCAGTGGCCTGGCTGGCCCCACACACCTGTTCCAGCCAAGCCTGGTGCTGGACATGGCCAAGGTCCTCTTGGATAACTACTGCTTCCCAGAGAACCTGCTGGGCATGCAGGAAGCCATCCAGCAGGCCATCAAGAGCCACGAGATTCTGAGCATCTCAGACCCGCAGACGCTGGCCAGTGTGCTGACAGCTGGGGTGCAGAGCTCCCTGAACGACCCTCGCCTGGTCATCTCCTATGAGCCCAGCACCCCCGAGCCTCCCCCACAAGTCCCAGCACTCACCAGTCTCTCAGAAGAGGAACTGCTTGCCTGGCTGCAAAGGGGCCTCCGCCATGAGGTTCTGGAGGGTAATGTGGGCTACCTGCGGGTGGACAGCGTTCCGGGCCAGGAGGTGCTGAGCATGATGGGGGAGTTCCTGGTGGCCCACGTGTGGGGGAAGCTCATGGGCACCTCCGCCTTAGTGCTGGATCTCCGGCACTGCACGGGAGGCCAGATCTCCGGCATTCCCTACATCATCTCCTACCTGCACCCAGGGAACACCATCCTGCACGTGGACACTATCTACAACCGCCCCTCCAACACCACCACGGAGATCTGGACCTTGCCCCAGGTCCTGGGAGAAAGGTACGGTGCCGACAAGGATGTGGTGGTCCTCACCAGCAGCCAGACCAGAGGCGTGGCCGAGGACATCGCGCACATCCTCAAGCAGATGCGCAGGGCCATCGTGGTGGGCGAGCGGACTGGAGGAGGGGCCCTGGACCTCCGGAAGCTGAGGATAGGGGAGTCTGACTTCTTCTTCACCGTGCCCGTGTCCAGGTCCCTGGGGCCCCTGGGTGGAGGCAGCCAGACGTGGGAGGGCAGCGGAGTGCTGCCCTGTGTGGGGACACCGGCCGAGCAGGCCCTGGAGAAAGCCCTGGACATCCTCACTCTTCGCAGCGCCCTTCCGGGGGTGGTCCACTGCCTCCAGGAGGCACTGAAGGACTACTACACGCTGGTGGACCGTGTGCCTACCCTGCTGCAGCACCTGGCCAGCATGGACTTCTCCACGGTGGTCTCCGAAGACGATCTGGTCAGCAAGCTCAATGCCGGCCTGCAGGCTGCATCCGAGGATCCCAGGCTCCTGGTGCGAGCCATCAGGCCCAGAGAAACCCCTTCTGGGCCCGTGACCGATGCTGCAGCTGAAGACCCACCAGGGGCAGCCCCAGAGTTGCCTGAGGACGACGCTATCCGGCAAGCACTGGTGGAGTCTGTGTTCCAGGTGTCGGTGCTGCCGGGCAACGTGGGCTACCTGCGTTTCGATAGTTTTGCTGACGCCTCCGTGCTGGGTGTTTTGGCCCCATATGTCCTGCGCCAGGTGTGGGAGCCGTTACAGGACACGGAGCACCTCATCATGGACCTGCGCCACAACCCCGGAGGGCCATCCTCCGCTGTGCCCCTGCTCCTGTCCTACTTCCAGGGCCCCGAGGCTGGCCCCGTGCACCTCTTCACCACCTATGATCGCCGCACCAACATCACACAGGAGCACTTCAGCCACATGGAGCTCCCGGGCCCACGCTACAGCACCCAACGTGGGGTGTATCTGCTCACCAGCCACCGCACCGCCACGGCCGCCGAGGAGTTCGCCTTCCTCATGCAGTCGCTGGGCTGGGCCACGTTGGTAGGTGAGATCACCGCGGGCAACCTGCTGCACACCCGCACCGTGCCGCTGCTAGACACGCCGGAAGGCAGCCTGGCGCTTACGGTGCCGGTCCTCACCTTCATCGACAATCACGGCGAGGCCTGGCTGGGTGGTGGAGTGGTGCCTGATGCCATCGTGCTGGCGGAGGAGGCCCTGGACAAAGCCCAGGAAGTGCTGGAGTTCCACCAGAGCCTGGGGGCCTTGGTGGAGGGCACAGGGCACCTGCTGGAGGCCCACTATGCTCGCCCAGAAGTCGTGGGCCAGACCAGTGCCCTGCTGCGGGCCAAGCTGGCCCAGGGCGCCTACCGCACAGCTGTGGACTTGGAGTCTCTGGCCTCTCAGCTCACAGCAGACCTGCAGGAGGTGTCTGGGGACCACCGCCTGCTAGTGTTCCACAGCCCTGGTGAGCTGGTGGTAGAGGAAGCACCCCCACCACCCCCTGCTGTCCCCTCTCCAGAGGAGCTCACCTACCTTATTGAGGCCCTGTTTAAGACAGAGGTGCTGCCCGGCCAGCTGGGCTACCTGCGTTTTGACGCCATGGCTGAACTGGAGACAGTGAAGGCCGTGGGGCCACAGCTTGTGCGGCTGGTATGGCAACAGCTGGTGGACACCGCTGCGCTGGTGATCGACCTGCGCTACAACCCTGGCAGCTACTCCACGGCCATCCCGCTGCTCTGTTCCTACTTCTTTGAGGCAGAACCCCGCCAGCACCTGTATTCTGTCTTTGACAGGGCCACCTCGAAAGTCATGGAGGTGTGGACCTTGCCTCAGGTCGCGGGCCAGCGCTATGGCTCACACAAGGATCTCTACATCCTGATGAGCCACACCAGTGGCTCTGCGGCCGAGGCCTTTGCACACACCATGCAGGACCTGCAGCGGGCCACGGTCATTGGGGAGCCCACAGCTGGAGGGGCACTCTCTGTGGGCATCTACCAGGTGGGCAGCAGCCCCTTATACGCATCCATGCCCACCCAGATGGCCCTGAGTGCCACCACAGGCAAGGCCTGGGACCTCGCTGGCGTGGAGCCCGACATCACTGTGCCCATGAGCGAAGCCCTTTCCACAGCCCAGGACATAGTGGCTCTGCGTGCCAAGGTGCCCACGGTGCTGCAGACGGCCGGGAAGCTGGTGGCTGATAACTATGCCTCCGCCGAGCTGGGGGCCAAGATGGCCGTCAAACTGAGCGGTCTGCAGAGCCGCTACTCCAGGGTGACCTCAGAAGTGGCCCTGGCCGAGATCCTGGGGGCCGACCTGCAAATGCTCTCCGGAGACCCACACCTGAAGGCAGCCCATATCCCTGAGAATGCCAAGGACCGCATTCCTGGAATTGTCCCTATGCAGGTGAGACCCAAGGGAGACCTGGTTGAGCCCAGTCCCGGGAGTGAGTTGGCCCATTGTCTGCACAGGCCGGGCTCTGTGCACAGTGCATGACAATGGCTTTTAGATTTGTTCTCATGTTTAAGTTTTGACCAGTCAAGTCCTTTCCTCTTTCTCAACCTGTTCCATCCACTCTCTGTGACCCTGGGGTTGCTGAACACCTCTGTTGAACATGCATATTAGGTTGGTGCAAAAGTACTTTCAATGGCAAAGCCTGCAATTATTTTTGCACCCACCTCACAGGAAGCCAGTTTGAAAGCCAACCAATACTCACAGGAAGCCAGTTTGGAAGCCCCTGGGATAGAAGGCATTTCAGCCTTGGCTGGGTGGAAGGTGAGTGATGGCAGGGCTTCTCATTGTCAGTGTTGGGGAAGAGGCCAACACCTGGCAGAGGTGGCCGTGGGCTTCACCAAGTGCCCCACCGCTGGCCGAGAGTTCCACCTAGGCAGCACTCACACCTCCACGCTGTTCTACCTGTGGTTTTGCTGCATCATCACGATTGTACAGGGCAGCATTTGTCGTGGGATCCCTTGTGAGGAGGGTCTGAGACCAGGGCTTGAGTGCAGGCAGTTTGTCTGGGAGGCCATTGCTGAAGCAGGTGTGAAGGAGGGAGCAGGGAGAGTGAGACGGGAAGCTGACAAGCAGATGCCTCAAAGCTGTTCTGCTGAAGCAAGGGCACTGATGAGTGTGGGGATGCTCCCAGGCACAGTCCTCTGCAGGTGGGGCCCAGTGGCTCCTGTCCCACATTGGCCAAGAGTTGCCCTGAGGACATCACTCAGGGTGGGGCAGGCTCCCCCTTCTTGGAGAAGGCCTGAGCTGAGGGTGAAAAGACAAGGCTGTGCTATAGGAGAGCCTGTCAGTGGGGCCGGGGGCAGCTGAAAGCAGAGGGGGCTGAGAGTGCCAAAAGCATCTGCTACAGAATTGTCATCCCCATTTTTCACAACTGAGGCCCGGAGAGGAGCAGAGGAGAGTGGCCTGGGGCCAGAGAGCTGTGACTGAGGGCGGGGCAGGGCCTGGAGGGCGGTGTCTCTGTCAACGAAGGCTCCTGGTCCCAGTCAAGCTCACCAAGTCCTGCCTCCCTCCAGCAGCCTTAGAGAGGGAGGAGGAAGTGCATCCACGTGGGAGTAGCCTGTGCTAGGCTTGCAGGATCCCCGATTTCCAAATCAACTGCTCCTTCCTTTCCAGTAGAGCCAAGGTTCACGATTTGGGGTCAGATGTAGATTCAGATTCTGGCTCCACCACTTACTGACTGTGTGACCTGAGACTAGTTACTTAATCTCTCTGTGCTTCAGTTTTTCCGTGGAAAAGATGGGGATCATGTTATCTCCTGCACAGGTGGCTGTGAGGATGATGATAAGCTCTACAAAGTGCTTAGTACAGGGCCAGGCGCCTGGTACAGGTAACTAACATCTTCCAATCCTGCCCCAGTGGAGGGGAAGGTGAGCTTGGAGGCATTAGGAAGTATCTGGTGAGGTTGGAGAGGTCAGAGGGGAGACCATTTCTGGGCCTTCTAGCTCAGGACATCAGGGCATGTGGGTGGCAGACAGGAGCATCCTCTGCAAGGAGGCTGCTCATGGATCACACATGTCCCAATGGCATGTCACATCTCACACATGCCACTGGGAAAGTCCCTGGTATCTACTAACTCCTTCAGAAATGTCAGTTCCTGTCCCATGCCCTTAATATTTCCCATGACATAAAGGTGATCCGTGGTGCCTGCTTTCCTGGACTCTAAAACCGGCTGCTCCTCCTGACACTGAGTAGGACCTCCAACTCTTACAGATCCCTTCCCCTGAAGTCTTTGAAGAGCTGATCAAGTTTTCCTTCCACACTAATGTGTTTGAGGACAACATTGGCTACTTGAGGTTTGACATGTTTGGGGACGGTGAGCTGCTCACCCAGGTCTCCAAGCTGCTGGTGGAGCACATCTGGAAGAAGATCATGCACACGGATGCCATGATCATCGACATGAGGTCAGTGGCCAGGGGTCGGTGCTTCCCAGCCAGGACGCAGGACTGCCGGGGGACAGTCAAAGCTATGGGCCACGGCAGGGAAGAAAAGGAACTCTGCAACACAGCAGAGGGCCTGAGGGGGGCCAGGCCTCCTGCCTATCAGGGCTCCAGCCAGTTAGCCCAGGGGTTCTTGTTTCATTGCAGGCGGGGCCCAGCACTGGTCGTTTTTGTAAACTTCTCCAATTCCAATGTGCATTCCAGATTGAGAATTACCCCAAATTTGCCTGGTCATAGGATTCAGTGGGAAGGAGAGGAAGGAGACGTTAAAAACACTGATTCCTGGGCCCCACTCCTCCTTTACTGACTCAGAAGCTCCGGCGGACAGGCCCGATAATCTCTATTTGACAGGCATCCCAGGTGATTCTGATGGCCAGTGGCATGTGAGACAGCCAGGCCTCCCACCTGGGAAGGCGCCTCACGTCATACAAAATCAACTCATGACAACCCTGGTCACATGAATCGTCATACAGGCAGAATTTGGAAATCGCACAGGGAGAATTTAGAAATTAATCACTATTGTTATCAAAAGAATTCTTTGCATCACCAAATGATTGTCAGAAGGATGTCTTCAGCTAGCCACCTCCCCTCTGTTTCTGTAAAACTGTGCCTCATATGTCGTGAGTTTACATCATGGACCAGGGTAGGAGGTGGATGAGCACCCTCAGGCAGTGGCCAGACCTGGCATCCCGTGACTCTGGGGTCCATTGGTGGACATGCCCCGGCACCCTCCATGGGCAGGCTGCCTTCCTCAGACGGGACCCTTGCACGCTCCTCTGTTGTCTAAAAGAAGTGGCAGGGGGTGGCAGAGCAGGAGCATTCACCCAGCTCCAGTTCTCTAGCCCTCAGTGCTCACTCACATGGTTCTTAGTGGTCACTAGGTGGCTCTCAGTCCTGCACCCACTGCTTCTCCTCCCTGGGAGAAGAAAGAACATTAAGGCTAAAACATTAGCCCTGGCTCCAGTTCTGTGTGTGTTCACAGCCCGAGCTTGAGGCTCCTGTGGTCTCTCTGATCATTTTTTTCTTTAGAAGTTCTGTTGAGCACCCGAATGACACTCATGTTAAGTCCCTTTCTTCTGAATATGCCATTTACACTTTTTAAAGAGGAGATGGCCCCAACCTGCAAGTGCACTTTGCTTAAAGACCCTTCCACCCCTGAGGTTTGTTTGGAGGTTCAGACACTGACATCGCAGGCCCAGAACCCAGCCAGGTCATCCCAGGCCATCAACTGGATGAGGCTGCTTAACATGTCACTAGCCCCAGTGGGGAGACAGGGCCCCAATGAGGTCACACAGTGGGACAAATCTAAATGGCCTGGGAGAAATGCAGGCTCCCTTTCTTCCAATGTGGCTCCACAAGCCTGAATATTTCAACACACTAAGTGCCCTGTTAAGACACCTGAACTAAGACAGCCGGTAGGTGTCATAAGATTGTCACAGAATGCAACCGGGAAAAACAATGTTTCCCAAAATGTGTTCCACTCATAGGCAGATATGGGTGCAGGGGAGCAGTCCATGGTCAATAAATGGGGGAAACTGATCAACAAGTTTCTGACTGCAGGACTTGTCAGGGCCTTTTATATACACACACACACACACACACACACACACACACACACACATATATATATATATATATATATATATATTTTTTTTTTATTGAGATGGGGTCTCACTCTGTCGCCCAGGCTGGAGTGCAGTGGCGCGATCTCAGTTTACTGGAAGCTCCGCCTCCCAGGTTCACACCATTCTCCTGCCTCAGCCTCCCAAGTAGCTGGGACTACAGGTGCCTGCCACCACGCCCGGCTAATTTTTTGTATTTTTAGTAGAGATGGGATTTCACTGTGTTAGCCAGGATGGTCTCGATCTCCTGACCTTGTGATCCACCCACCTCAGCCTCCCAAAGTGCTGGGATTACAGGCATGAGCCACTGCACCCGACTGGTCCTTTAATATATTAACATGTGTTAATTATATAGCAGAAGGAAAGGATAACATATTTGACCACAAAGTTTCTTGTTCTCAAGAGACTAGTACTCTTGGAAATACTCTGGAAAATGCCAACCCATGGTATTCTAAAGGAGGAAGAGGCAGTACATTGAGGCTGCCAAGAATTAGAACCGTCCATGGGACAAAGATCCTGGCCTCCCCGAGGGGCACAGAGGGCCTCACTGTGAGCTCAGCCCCTGAACAGGCTCCGCTTCCCGTCCCTCAGGTTCAACATCGGCGGCCCCACATCCTCCATTCCCATCTTGTGCTCCTACTTCTTTGATGAAGGCCCACCAGTTCTGCTGGATAAGATCTACAGCCGGCCTGATGACTCCATCAGTGAACTCTGGACACACGCCCAGGTTGTAGGTACGTGGAGAAGCTTTCCCCTTTCTACTGTCATTCTAGAAGCTTCTGGGAAACCAGGGAAAGACAGCTTGAGTGTAGGTAAAAGTCATAGTAACCAGACTGTAAAGCCCTGTCCTAGTCCAGGCACTAGATGTGCATGATCTCGAATCCCTGAAAAGCATGTATCACTATGCCCGTTTTCTAGAGGAAAAAACAGTGGGGATTGACTAGGTCAAGTATCTTTTCTAGGGTCATGCAGCTAATAAATGGAACCCAAAATGTGAATATTAGTTTGTCTAATACCAAAATTTCCCCCAGGCTTAAGCACTATGATCACCAGCCTGCGGGACAAATGCAGAATTTGAAGGATTCTCCCCGCCCCTTACCAACCCCAATGGGCATTTCCAGTGCTCACCATACTTGAGCTCTCAGCTGCAGTGCCACAAACTTGCCTGGAAAGGTCATGATGCTCATCAGGCTTCTGTTAACTGCCCTGGACACAGAGCTGTGGCTACAGGAGCAAAGGCAGGCCCTGAGCTAGCTTTACAGAACCATGACTCTCAAAGCCCCATTCCAGGGTGGACGGCCTCCATCTATCTTCCCTGCCCAGCGTGTAAGACCAAGGAACTTGTGCTCCTGTCCAACGAGAAAGGACTGGAGAGATCAATGGGGGTGTGCCTGTGACCGGAGAAACACCCCATCATTTTCATGTCCATGCTTCTGTAATACACAGGCATTTTGCTGTAGCTTCTAGGACATACATTCAATAATATTACGAAGTGTAAATACAAATCAGAACCAGGTGAATTCTAAATTCAAATAGATGTTCAAGACTGGAAGTTAAAGATAGACTCAATTCTACAGATAGTGAGGTCCCAGAACTGTGAGGTCCAATATGGGAGCCACAAGCCACCTGTGGCCACCGAGCATTTGAAATGTGGCTCTCCCAAGTGGAGATGTGCTGGAGGTGTAACGTGCATACCAGATTTTGAAGACATTACGAAAAAAAACCTCATTAATAATTTTATTTGATTACATTTTGAAATGGATGTATTTTGGATACATTGGCTTAAACAAAACATGATTAAAATTAACACCGGGGATTTCTTTTTGCTTGCTCAACATGGCTACTAGGGAACCTAAAATGACATCTATGGGCAGCATTCTGGCTCACGTTGCATTCCTGTTGGACAGTGCTGTCCTAGAGGGTTGTTCTTATGACATCACAAATTGGGTTTTTCTGAGTCCAAAGTGAAAAGGAAGTCAGGTCAGTTTAAGTGTTTTCATTATTCATGAAGAGAGAGGACGTCCCTTTCTCAGGAGAGTCAAGTCTTTCCTATCACTTGGCATAAAAAGGCCTCGTTGGGAGTTGTCAAGCACTGAAATCCTCGTGATTAGGCATGTATTCTTGTCCCCATTTTACGGATGCAGAAATCAAGGCTCAGAGAAGTCAAGTGGCTCACAAGTGGACACAAGGGCACAGACCGAAACCCCAGGGCCTCCTCCATCACTGCAGGCCCAGGCAGGATAGAGAAGACAGGTGCTCCAGGGTCCTGACATGACCCCTATCCTGAAGGGCCTTATGTCTTCCAGGTGAACGCTATGGCTCCAAGAAGAGCATGGTCATTCTGACCAGCAGTGTGACGGCCGGCACTGCGGAGGAGTTCACCTACATCATGAAGAGGCTGGGCCGGGCCCTGGTCATCGGGGAGGTGACCAGCGGGGGTTGCCAGCCACCACAGACCTACCACGTGGATGACACCAACCTCTACCTCACTATCCCCACGGCCCGTTCTGTGGGGGCCTCGGATGGCAGCTCCTGGGAAGGGGTGGGGGTGACACCCCATATGGTTGTCCCTGCAGAAGAGGCTCTCACCAGGGCCAAGGAGATGCTCCAGCACAACCAACTGAGGGTGAAGCGGAGCCCAGGCCTGCAGGACCACCCATAGGGAAGGGCCCCGTAGGCAGAGCCCCAGGACAAACAGAACCTCTGGGATTCACACCAAGGGCACTCCTGCAGGTGGCCCGGCCTGAGGTTCCCAGGGGCAGCAGAGGGGCCTACTGAGCTCTGGTTAGGCTAGAGCTGGAGGTGTGTATACGCACACACACACACACACATACATACACATATATATGTGTGTGTGTGTGTGTGTGTGTATATGTATATATATATGGCTTTCCAATAACAACCTAAATTTTAAAACAGGTTCCTTCTAGGTGGTAGAACTTGCGGTGGTATTTTTACCTTTCTTCTTCATACTTTGCTCTTTTTCTTAAATACTCAATAATGTGCATATATCATTATTTTCAGATGCAGTTGTCATTATTCCAAAATATAAAAAATAAAGAAGATAAAATAAATTATATAACTGAGCCATTAACCACAATTTAGTGATCACCAGTGGTTGTTAAATCTCTTTTTTTCATGGGTTTTCCATTCACATTATTTGGATCTTCCGGATCTGCCCTACTGGCCTCTATGGACAGCTGACTTTGTTTAAGATGTGGCGCAAGATGCTATGGGGTCAGCAGGTGGCAAAGGTCCTGTGGATCTTAAATAAGGAAAGGGCTGGTGCAGCCCTTCTGCTGGTGATGTACACATGCTGGCTGTGTCTCTTCTGAGCCTCACGCCGGCTGCATAGCTGGCCACTCTCATCTTCTACCCAGGAGCCAGCTGAGACACAGACAAACTCCGCAGCTCACCCAAGGTCACACAGCCAGCACGGTGGACCTGTGTCCTTCTTTGGGCCACCCAGCATTTGCAGCACCTTTGGGTGATCAGAGAATCACTGCCCATAAGAACTGGTAGGAAACAGTGATGTCAGCCCTGCCTGGGTGGGAAACCAGCCCGGCCACTTCCCCAGCTGAGTGGTTCTGGGCAATTTGTTTCACTTCTCTGGGCCTCAGTTTCTTCATCTGTTCAATGGGAGAAATAATAATACACTTGGAGTTGTGAGAATGAAGTGAGTCAATCTAGTGCCCAGCCAATGTTAGTTGTCATAATTTCTCCGCTACAAAGCTGAACACCCTGGAAGCCCACTGTTCCAGCCCTCCTGGCAGTAGGGCATGGGCATGTGGTCCTGCCTTGGTCAACCAGAAGCTCCTATGCAGAACGTTTAATCTGGAGCAAGTGGCCAGGGAGCCTGGGCGGTGGCCATCTGCCAGAAGCCTAGTGTATAAGGACAGCACAGCCATGCCCTATGCTTAGCGGGGACAGCAGCAGCACCCTCAAGAGGTGCTTCCCAGACTTCCCGGTGTGACTTTGGCTGTGGTCCTGGTGGAGTGACCCATTGTCCCTACCCACTGCTCAGCCAGGTCCCCCAGCCCACCCATCTAGGACTGGGCACCATCCGGGGTCTTTCATGAAATCCCTGTCTGCTTCCATCCACCAAAGACTTTTCTGTAATAAACAGCACAGTCTGGTGCAGCGGGTTAAAGGGTAGGTGGGATTTGAACCCATCTCTGTACAGTTCCAAAGATCCTTCTGTTTCCACCACATCATGAAGAGGCCCTGGGCCTGATCTGGAAAGGGGGTTTGAGATAGACAGGAGCGAAAGTCCTCTGCATAGCAAAGTACAGGTTCAGCCTTCCTAAATGCAAGCCTTCTTGCATTGCTACCTGCTTGCAGGCACAAGACTGGAGGAAAAGGAAAAGGAAAACAAAATCCCATCAGGTCTCTTTTCTGGTGGGACACCCAGATGGCCAAGAATTGCCTAGAAGTCTCTGTTCAGATGAGCCCTGGGCCCCTTCAACTCTCTATGCCCTGGTCTGAGCTCATGGCCTGCACCCTGCCAAATCCTACTTACCTCCAGCTCACATCTTGCACATAGCCACACCTCCTTCCAGACACTCGGATTCCCTCCTCTCTGTCCCCCACACCTCTCACCCAGTGTCCACAGTGATCAGGACCCAAGGTAAGTTAATACCTGAGTTAATGTCACTCTGCTCTGCACCCAGCCTGCCATCTTCTTTGCCTTGTCTTGGGGTCCCAGTTTTGTGCCTAAATCCCTGACATAGCTTCCTGCCCCATCTCTGTGGCCTGACCTGCAGCTAGGGGTTCATCTTCACTGGAAGGGCATTGTTAGGTGATGCAGACACTTCTGGAAGGTCATCTTTATCTGTCTTTCTTGCAGATGTGATGGAGAGGTAAGTCAACCAGGACCAAGCAGGGGTTCATTTGACTGGCATCCAGGGGTGCTGGAGTGCCCCTCGGAGTCAGCTCAGCTCAGTATTGTACATGACAGCATGTACAATAAATGGATTATAAAGGCCCTGGCAGGGACTCAAAGCTGGCTCTCTGGGGCAAGACAGGCCGAGGAGTTTCCCTATTGTTTACCATCAAAGGCCAGGCCACACTCTGGGCAACCAAGCCAGAGCCATTGGGTAGAGAAAGGAACTCAGGGTATACTGGGTCCATCTCTCCCTGCCTTTCTTTCCCCTCCAGGGCAGATCCTGAGGATGCCAGGCTAGCCACAGGGCAACTGGTGGAAACAGAGCTGTCTCAGACCTGGTCCCCAACGCCAGAGAAGACTTGGGGGACCAGATGTTAGCAGCAGGGGCAGGGCATGGGCACAGTCCACTCATGGGCATCTTTGCAGTCTGACCAGGGACTGACAGCACAGAGCTGGGGGGCATGGTGGGGGTGGTGACTCTGGGTGCTGGGGGCTCATTTCCAGGTGCTCTTAGTCAGCAACAAGCCATGCCTCTGCCAGGCTCTGTAAGGAGAGGAAGGAAAAGGTGACCTTCACCTCCAAGTCCTTGCTGGAGACGTGGTGACCCCCATCCAGGGAAGGAGGAACCAGGGACTATTGCAGTGATATGCTTCATCCATAGGGAATGCAAAGGCGCCACCTGGGGACCCTTGTGGGCCTGCTGCTTTCAGGCTGGACTGAAGCAATAAGGGAGGAGCTTCCTCTTCCTGTGTCCATGTCTGCCCCGCACAGGCCCACACAGTAGATGGCCCTGACTGTGTGCCAGAGGGCCCTGGTTACCCACACAGCTGTGGTGTGGTGAAACGATGTGACTCAGAAAGAAAAGCAACACAGCCGGTTCACACTCCGGGCCAGGAAACCCACCGCCAAGATCCCCGCCTGGGGGCACCCACCTCCCATCTCCTGGTTCCTATGGGATTTAGCTGCCACCTGGCCTAGGTACCCTCTCTGCTTTGCTGACCGGGGTGGCCAGCACTAAAAATAGCCTCGTAATCCAAGCAGTTTAGAATAGCAATGGGATCAGACGACAGTGGCTTCCTCCGTCTTGCCCCAGGAAAACACGAGATGGCAAGATGAATGGAAAGAAAACGTCAGAGAACCCCTCCCATTCTCCCTGCAGGCACTGCCTCCCCTAACCCCTTTCATAACTGGGCGCGGTGGCTCAGGCCTGTAATCCCAGTACTTTGGGAGGCCGAGGTGGGCAGATTACCTGAGGTCAGGAGTTCAAGACCAGCCTGGCCAACATGGTGAAATCCCGTCTCTACAAAAATACAAAAATTAGCTGGGCGTGATGGCGGGTGCCTCTAATTCCAGCTACTCAGAAAGCTGAGGTGAGAGAATCACTTGAACCTGGGAGGCTGAGGTTGCAGTGATTTAAGATCGAGCACTCTGGCTTGGGCAACAGAGCAAGGCTCCGTCTCCAAAAACAGAACAAAACAAACAAACAAAACGGTTTCTGAAACTTCTCTCCTAGGAAGTATCACAACCCAACACATGTTGGAGAACAGCTTATTTTTCAAATAAAAGGTTTATTCTATGAGGTTCTGATCTTGCTATGCCATCTGTAGACCTACCACATGACTTCTAAAAACACAACAAAATTAGGCAAATGACAAGGGTGCCTGATTCCCTCTTTCAAGGGAAGAGGCCTGTAGGAAGGCCTGCTGCCTCCAGATGGTGCCATCATTTTCCAGGGGTATGAGGAGTGCAAGGCTGGTCTGGGGGCTACTGTGGTCGACTTTCACCCCTGATAAAGGCTCTGTCTCCGTGCTCACAGGAACAGGGTGGTACGGCTGAGGTTAGAAGCGCTAGGCCCAGCACCGGCCTGTTCCAAAGCTGGGAGCATAACAGAGTTAAGGGATCACCGGCTGGTGGCAACCCTGAACCATCACCACCACTGACATGCTTCCATGAATCCATGCCACTTTGGTTATCCATCAGTGCTTGCAAAACTCTTGAGTCAGTTGACAACGAATTTCATACAAAGACCTGAACTCTGGCCTTTCTTGAGGCCTGCATCCAGCCTGGCTGTGCAGTCTTCACCCAGGCACTGAGCTCCCCACCATTGCCACTTACAGGCAGGTCCATCCACTCATTAGCCTACTTCAATAGACTTTTGAGCTTAGGATGCCTGGCCTAGAGATGCAGGAATTGGCAAGAAGTTGAATTCTAGGAGCCCAACTTTGTAGTGGTTTTACTTCTCTCCCAGGTAACAACAGAAAGAAAAGCTGACCTTTGTTAAAATTGAGAACCAAACTGAATCTGAATTCAGAATGTCTTAGTTTAGCCTCATTAGCATATTTTGAGGACTTTTGTAAATCTGAATTGAATGGCTGTCACTGGGAGATAATTTATTATGATAGAATTTGCCATGTTTCCAGCTATTGTAGATAAAACCTCCTCTGTTCCGCGAGGTCAGCCAAGACTTTCTGCTCATCGACTCAGTGTCTTTGGGTCACATGCCTACCAACAGCTTTGCCAGAAAGCCACCAAGGCCCTAGACCCTAGGAGAGTGGAGGAGAGAGGCAAAGCTGGCCAGAACAGCAAGGGGACACCCTGGGGCACCAAGGGACAGGGTACGATCTTGAGGTGGGGCATTGAGGAGCTTTTGTGAGCTTGAGAGTCAGGTTAGGAATTCAACAGTGACAGGGTGAGTATCTCACCAGGACCACAGGATGGGGTGCTGAGCTGATTCAATTAGACGTAGAGAATTTAAGGAATGCAGTAATTCTTACCCAGGATTGTAAAATTAATATCTGCTGATGTGATATATTGTGGCAACATTTCATGCCAACTCTTAACTGGCATATAGAAGGTGCCTGCCTAGTCCATTCAGGCTGCTATAACAAAACACCATAAACCGGATGACTTATTAACAACAGAAATTTATTGCTCACAGTTCTAGAGGCTCGGAAGTCCCAGATCAAGGTGCCAGCAGCTTTGGCGGTTGGTACCATCTTCCTAGTTGGGAGATGGCAACTTTAAGCTGCATTCTCACAAGGTGGAAGCAGGGAACTAGGTCTCTGCGGTTTATTTTTATTTTTTAGAAATAGGGTCTCACTATGTTGCCCAGGCTGGAATGCAGTGGCACAATCATAGCTCACTGCAGCCTTAAACTTCTGAGTTCAAGTAACTCCCCCACCCACCCCACCCATCTCAGCCTTCTACGAGTAGCTGGGACTATAGGCACACACACCACCTTATTCAGCTAATTCTTGTATTTTTTGTAGAGAGGGGTGTCTCACTATGTTGCCCAGGCTGGTCTCAAACTCCTATCCTTGAGCAATCTTCCCATCTCAGCCCCCAAAGTGCTAGGATTACAGGCATGAGCCACTGTGCTCAGGCACTGGGGTTTCTTTCTTTCTTTTTTCTTTTTTTCCAAGATGGAGTCTTCCTCTGTCACCCAGGCTGGAGTGCAGCGGTGCAATCTTGGCTCACTACAACCTCCACTTTCCGGGTTCAAGCAATTCTTCTGCCTTAGGCTCCCAAGTAGCTAGGATTACAGGTGCCCACCACCACACCCAGCTAATTTTGTGTGTGTGTGTGTGTGTGTGTATTTTTAGTAGAGACGGAGTTTCACCATATTGGCCAGCCTGGTCTCGAACTCCTGACCTCATAATTTGCCCGCCTCGGCCTCCCAAAGTGCTGGGATTACAGGTGTGAGCCACTGCACCCAGCCTCTTTTGTAAGGGCACTAATTCCAACCTCCCAAAAGCCCCACCTCCTAATACCATTACCTCGGGGGTTAGGACTTTAAATAAATTTTGGGAGACACAAACATTCAGACCATAGAAGTGGTAGAGAGAGCTTGGGCAAAACCATGATTTACCATGTCTACTCTCCAGTAGATACAGGAGGGCAGAAATGAAGAAGGGCTAAGAGAGAATTTGACTCCCAGACTCTGGGAACCCAGCCTGGTGATAATTAGGGACCACAATATTAACAAGCTGTAAACCCATCGCTTCCACAAATCACTTTTGAGTTTGTCCATTTAAATGGCTGTGAGCAATTTGGATCTACATCCATTTTTACCAAAATTAACTCCAAGTTAAAAATCAGAGTTGGGGGAAGATAGTGTGCTGTTTTCTATAGCTTCAAGTTTTCCTAAATGCCTATCCTGCTTGGGAATGGTATAACTGGTCGAGGTTAGTAATAATTGCATGTGAGGCCGTTCTATTCACGTGCAATGTAAACCGTCGCTTGGTGTAGCTGAGGTTCCTCACAGATTGTGGATGGGGCAAGGTCCAGACCTCTCAGTGGTTCTAACCTTGGCCTCACCACCACTTGCCCTGCAACACTGAGCACATCAGCTCATGTCTGTGGACCTCAGAGTCCAATGTTGTACAGGGAGGGGGTGGTCTAGAAATCTAAATTCCCTTCAGTTCTAAGTGTCTGCATGTCTTGGCATATTTCTGTCTTTCAAAGAGATTTCACAGAAATTACAAACCAATCAATTAAGCCAGAGAAGGACAATTGTGCACAGCGTTTGATAGATCCTAAAACCCTCCCGAGAAGCTGATTTGAGATGTGGCAAGTGCCAGGCCAGAACCAGGCATCTCATTCATTCATTCATTCGACAAATGTCTGTTGAACACCTACTATGTGCCTACATTATCTAGATGCCAGCAATGCTGCAGGTAAAAAAAAAAACCCACCAAAAATCCCTCACAGAGCTTACATTCTAGTGATAGGGGACACGGTAAGCAAGATAAATCAGTGAAAGAGTTAGTATGCAAGATAGTGAAAGTGCTGGAGAGAAGGGCGATAGGAAAGTGTGTGTGTTTACAAGTAGCGAGTATGAGTTGGAATTTGAGACAGGGAGCCTACACCCGCTGCTGTCCCAGTTCCTGAACCATCCACAATGCCACATGACCACACTGGACTGGGCAGACAGGTAGCAGGCTGAAAAGGACATGAAAAAGCTCAATCTGGGGTCCTGGAGTCTTATTCTTGCACTGATGCTCCTGAGCCCATGGTCTTAGGAACGTCCTTGACCTCTTGGAGTTTAATGTCATCTGCAGTAGGTGGGAATTATTAATAACAATCTGCCTCCCGGCTGCTGTGTGTCAAGTGCATAGTGTGGGGCCTCATGCCGAGACCTTGAGTTGCCCTTTCCTGCCTCACCCAAGACAGCACACAGGGAGGCTCCCGTAGCTTCAGCTGCCTTCTGTGCTCAGCCTCTCTGTGTGTAAATGATACCCCCACACAGCACCTAAAGGGGCCGGCAAGGCTGAACTTTCCTTGTCTTGTCTTAGTGAGCAAGGGACCTCCCAGTGTCCCTGTGGGAATGTGGATGCTTTATTGGCATCTGTAGGGAGCACCCTTCCCTCTTCTAGATGTGGAAGACAACGAGCTGAGGGGGTCCAGGCTCCCTCCTCCAGGCCACACTCCCCACTGCAGCTGGAGAGCACCCCCAAAGTGCCTCTCCGAGCCAAGCCCTCAGCCCCCTTGGTCCAAACTGCTCTCCTGTAAGGCCCTCCTACCCTGCCCCGCCATCTCCTCCTCACACCCTGACACAATTGCAGACTCTGGACTGATCTTTCTCCTCAGCCACTGCTCCCCTGCCTGCATCACCAAATCACCAGCACATACTTGTCTTTGAGGCTCAGCTCAAAGTGCCCAGGGTTGCTGGATAAATGAATGGAAATGGATCCACTCACTCAATCCCTTGCCAGGCCAGGGAGACAGCGTAGGTGAAGGAAGCTCAGTACACATGGAGGCTTCCAGCTACATGGCAGCCTCCTGCGACCCTCCACAGCCAAAGGAAGATTGCACACATATTCAGACCCAGCTTCTCACACAGAAATTATTTCCACAATATTTATTATGCACCAACAGTACGCCATGCCCTGTTCTGGGCACCAGGGATGCACAGTAAACAAACCAATCTCTACCCCTAAGGAGCTGACAGTGTGGCCGCAGCAAATCAACAAGACAACAAACAGAAAGATGGTTGCAGATGGTGAGACATGCTGTGAAGGAAGCAACAGGGTGATGCGGCTGGGAGTGACAGAGGCTGCAGGGCTGCTTTACAGGGAATCTGGGAGACTTCTCTAAGGAGCTGACCTGTGAGAAGAAGCCCTGTGGAACCACAGCAGGAGCGGCACCACGAAGAGCTAGAGAGAAAATGCTGAATGAAGCCCAGGCTTGAAAAACGGCATGAGAGCTGCGGTCAGAACACGGGAGCAGACAGCAGAACAGCAGCGAGGTGGTATAGCGGGGTGCCCTCTGCCCACTGCCACCTGTGGGCCTCATAAGGGCAAGCTCAGCCCATGAAGGTAACAGGCATAGCTTCAGGGGAGTGTCAGAAACACTGGAAGTGTTATAGCATCATCTGCAATTGACTCATTGTAGAAATGGAAAGGAAATAGCTCTTGCCTCCCAGGGCTATGATAGGACTCACTATAACATCTGTATTCTTCCAGTGCTTATGCTATTGCGTGGCACACAGGGACGTGAAATGAGTGTTTGCAATTAACAACAGGCAAGGACTTGTTTGTGAAGCAGCTGGCAGGTCCTGCTGGGGCCTGCTGGGTCCTTAGGCCTGTAAGTGTGAAGGGCAGCCACAGGGTTGGAGGCATCATCTGAGTTACACGTTCAGAAGATGATCTGGTTGTGTGCATGTGGGCAATGGATGGGAGCATGGCGAGAGGCAGGAATGGAGGCAGCGAGGACATCAGAGCAGCCAGATGGGAGTGCTGCTGCCTGGAAGGGTGGACAGAGGAGAGCAAGAGAAGAGGTGCAGTCTGGGAGGCTGGCTGAGATCCCCACCTGCTCACCCTGGCTTATTCCCAGCCACAAGCCTGAGCTCTGTGCTGGGGGGCTGGAAACTGCACATCCAAAGAACAGTATCTGACAGTGAGGTGGAAACCAGTGCAAAAACGACACTGGCTTGGAAACTCCCCACAAAGGGCTTTCACGCAGACTGACCTGTGCAATGTCAAAGAGTACAGCCTGGGCTCCACACATCCTTAGGAACAAGGGCCGATGCGGGTACCTACAATAGCTACTGACAGAAATGCAGTAGATAATAAATGGTACCTAGAATGCTCCCCAGCTTCACAATCTGGAAGCCTAGTTTTTGCACATGTCCTATTCTTGGAAGGTAAAAGGGCATGTGTGTAGGTGGTGGGGAGGGGGTTCTATTTCCCTCTACTCATATACTCACAACGTAAAGAACTATGGACCAGGTGTTGGCTGGAATTACCTATTCCAATTCTTCACCCTCCTGTGGAGGGGATGGATGCTCACTCCCGTGTCACAGCTTCATCAAGGGCAGCCTACGCTTTTCCACTCCTCAGTATTGGGCCTGGTTCTGCCACTTGTATGGGCTGAGAGGACGTTGGCAATGCAAACCAAGCAGAGGCTTCAAGTGTGCTTGTTAGACTCACCCTCTTGTGTTCTTGGCATAACCGCGAAAGAAGCATGCCCGCTCTGGGTAGCCCACCAGCCGAAGAAGAAAACGAACATGACTTGATCAAATCTGAGACTTGCTGCCAAGCCCAGCCAAGCTCAGCTTAATCTGAGCCAACCCACAGACTCATGACTGAGACAGATGCTTTAGCTTGTATGCCATGGAGATCTTGTTAATGACAATAGCTGACTAGTACAGACATCATCACAAACCTCGTTGACTCAGTGCTCAGGGTCTGCAGGCAGAATGCTGGCCACTTTCCGCACGCCTTTCATGTGACCTGAATGCCAGCCTGACACAGTGTTATCATCTCCACTTCACAGACGAGAAAATGGGGACTCAGCAGGTTAAAGCTCTTTGTCTGGGGTCACAGCCGGTATGTGAAAGAGCCCAGATTTGAATCCAGGCTTGGGTGCCTCCAAAGCCCATGATGTGTGCCAGGAGTCGCCCCCGCTTCTGTGCTTGTTAGGGCCTTTACCCTGGATTTGCAAAGCCCATCACTTTATTTCAGGACTTCATTTCCCTCAAAACACATCATGTAGGTGTGGCTTTTTCAAATTATGCCTGAGCTGTTTATCTATGAATGTCAAAGGTGGCAGTTCTGCAAAGGACCATGACATCCCCCTCAAGGCAGGCCCAGGGAGCCCCCTTCGGCCAAAGGCTGGCTGCCGCACCCAGCAGGTCACTCTGCGCCCACCTGCTAGCTGTGAGAAGTCATGTGCCGGGAGAGGTGGTGGCGCTCCCGGAAGTGCTCCTGGCACACAGGGCAGGCGAGGGTCTCTTCTCTCTGCTTCTGAGAATGTGTATCAGGCCCTGCATGCTCCTTTTTGTGGTGGGACCGCATGTGGAAGACCAGGTCGGACGTCAGGCGGAAGGACAGGTTGCACTTTGCACACCAGTTCTGGGTAGACAAGCCCAGGGAGGTGAGGGTGGGTGGCAGGAGGGCCCAGGAAGTGGTGGAGGATGACGAGGGTGGGGGCACCTGGGCCTGGGTGTGCTCCAGCCACAGTGTGGGGGCACCCAGGAAAGTGCTGCAGAGTGGAGCATTCTGTGGCAATGCTTGCAAGTTCCAGAAATCACCAACCAAAAGCTTGGGAGTTGAAAGTCGACCCCAACAAGCGAGGTCTGCGGTGTTGAGGAGTCCAGACAGCTCCCCCAGGGTGTCTGCACATTCCCCTGCAGGGAAGACTGAGGTTGGCCCAGGCCTCTCTGCTGGTCGCTTGGTTGGTTTGCTAAAGGCGCTTCTCTGCTCACCTCGTGCTCTGCTGGGCCACACAGAGAAGACTTTGCTGCCGGCTGGGCCTCTGGGGACGTCCTGGGTCAGCTGCAGGACGCCAGGCTGGCCTGTGGGGTCATCATGCTCCCTCTCCTGGGCCTGAGGATCCACCTGCCAGTCCTTCATCCTCGGCAGCTCCGTGAAGGCACTCTGACTCTGCTCCCCACGCGCCTTCAGGGGCAGTGGCTTGCCAGGCAGGGGCTTGCCTGGGGCTGCCAACAGTGCCAGCTCCACACTGCCCACATCCCGGCCTGCCCTGCCCACAGCAGCCTCGGGGCCCAGGCGGTTTGTCTTCTCCAGCAGCACTGGCTTGCAGCCCCGGCCCAGCTCAGGTTCGCTAAGTCGCCATCTGTTTTCAGCCGATGGGCTCAACGGGACTCCCTTCCCAGCTGCCATGGTGATCACCAGGGCCAGGGCCACAGGATAAGCAAGGTGGCCACTCTGGCAGCCATCAGTCTTTACGGGTTTGGGGTTCTGGAGGGCTTGGCCCAGCAAGGAGCCATGAGATGTGGAAGCTCCCTGTGACACTGGGCTGGACACACTCGGCCACAGGGCCCTGCAGAGAGAGGAAGTGACAGGCAGTGAGATGGGCATCCATCACTCAGGCACAGTGCATCATGAGCTGGCATCAGACAGGACCCTGACGCTCAGGCCTCCTCCGCGGTCTGTGGGATGGGTGTGCTGACCACACCACCTCTGAGGAGACAAGGAGCATGGATGGCACCGTCCTCCAGGGCCCACCTCCCTGAGGCAGAGTGGGGACAGGGGTCTCTGCTGAAAATGCCCAAGGGCAGCGGCCCCTATAGCTCAGCAGAGAGAAATGTAGGATTCCCCTGTCAGAAGTGGTTCCTGGGGACTAACCAGCATGAAATGGACAGTCTGGAGGTGAATGGAAAGAGCCTGCTCTGGGGACTGCGTTAGGGCCTTAGGGGTCCTCCAGAAGTTTCTGGGTCATCTGTCAACAAGTAGACTCCATCATGAGGAAGCCACGTGCCCTCAGCCCCTGCTCCATGCTCAAGCTCCCTCTGGCCCTGGCTGAGTGTTGAGGGCACAGGGAGGCTGCAGCATTAGGGCCGATGTGTTGGAGGATCATGGACTTCATGGTCTTTGCTCCTCACGCAGCCCTCTCTGTCCTGACCCTAATGTCAACCCATTGCTCCTCGGGTTACCAGACCTGCCTCCGGGCCTGGCGGCCCCTTTGTCCACATCACATTCCCTGTCAGCTTCTGTATGGTCTCCGATTTTCTCAGAGCCATGCTTCTTGTGAGAGTCATGTGTCCCCACTCTTCCCCCAACTCCCAAGTACATGTGGACGGCTTTATTCCCACCATACCTGTGAACTCATTCCAAAATGCACCTCAGGCACAGCCTCCCCTAGAGGCTTCCCCAGTGCTCTCAGACACAGATAACACTCCCTCCTCCATGCCGCCACTGTCCTGGGCACCAAAGGCCTGCATGCACCACGTGCAACATTGTATTTACTTGTTTGTGGTCTGCTAGAAGGCAAACTCTAAGAACCCAAATATGTCAATTCGCCTTCACATCTGCAGTACTTAATCATGCATGCAACAGGACAGGAGCTCAGGAAGCCTTTGCTGAATGAATGAGTGAATGAATGACAGGACAGCAACTGTTAGAAAGAAGTCAACTTTGTCCTCCCAAAGAGTGTGGCCTATGACCTGCTCCTGCACAGAGAGGAGAATGTGAGCCCTCCATATTCCCACAGGGCCAAGGGAGGAGACATCCGCATGGTGAGAAGGGCGACGGGCCGACTGCAGCCTGCCTCCTAGCTTCTCCACCTCCTGCTCCTACCCTGTGCTCCCTGCCAGGCACTTGGCCCTGCCCAGTCCACGGCTCAGGCGCAAGTGGGGAAACCACTAGCTGTGGCTGAAGGATGCGCTTTGCTTTCCAACTCTGAAGTAAGATCAAACTATGAAGCCCCACCAAGGGCATCCAGCCTCTTCCCATTTCCTTATCTCCCCTTGACCCTAGTTCCAACCCCAGTGAGAATCCGCCCAGTTTTTCCTTAGGGAATAGCCCACCAGCCTGTATTCTCAGAGTTCTCTGAGAATACAGCTGATTGGCCTGTGGGCGTCAACAGTCACCTTAAGGGTGGGGGTCACACAAGGGCCTGGAACTCCAAAAGTACCTTCCCTCAGGCGCTGGACTAACAACAGTCTGACCATGGCTAGGAGAGGCAGGCTGAGGGGTCAGATCTGCCTAACAGGAGAAGGAAATGAAGTATGGTTTATAGTAGTGAAAGCAACAAGCAAATAAATGCTAACTCCAGAGACATGGTTAACAAAGCAGGATGCATACGCAATGCGAAGCACTGTGCAGCCTTGGACAGTGATGCTCGCTATGCTTATGATCAAATGCTGATCATGGTTTATAGTGGTGGTTTATAGTGGTGAAAGCAACAAGCAAGTAAATGAGTAACTCCAGAGACATGGTGAACAAAGCAGGATGCATATGCAAAACGAAGCACCGTGCAGCCTTGGACAGTGATGCTCACTATGCTTATGATCAAATGCTGAGGAGGCAAAAGGACAAAAAGATTATAGATTTGGTGTTACCTATTCTATGCACACACACACAAAATGCATACACCAAAGGAAAAACCCCAGGAGGAAACAGAGAAAACGACCACCAGGTCATTTGTTCATTGATTCCCTCTTCCGTTCATTCCGCAAGCATTCGCTGAGAGCACCCAGCATGCAGGTCCTGTGCGAGGTGCGGTAGTGACAGTGGTGATAAGGCAGTCCTGAGTTCAGCTGTACAGAACACAGGGACCTGCACATGTGCCAGTGTTGCAAACAGGCAATGGTGGCATCTAAACTGAGCTCTGAGGACCCAGAAGGGGCTGCCCAGGGTTCACAAGAAGCTTGCATGGGGCCTGCAGTGTGGAGAACCTGAGGGCTCTCTGGGGAACTGAGCCTAACACAGTTCTGCAGTGGGAGAGTGCTCAGGGAGGGGCAGGATCTAGAAGCCAAAATAAAATTGACCTGACTGTTTTTAGAAAGAAATGATTCATGTTTTAAGTGTGGCTATAAAGACTATGCAATAGTATGGGAAAAAACGTTTAGAATACAATGTTAGTGTCAGATATAAACATGTTGTAAAACAAAACAGGAAAAAAGCCTATCTACCAAATAAACAGAAACATGAAAGAAAACATACCAAAGCAATACGTATGTGAAAAATAATTTATACTATGTACATACACTATATAACATATAGTATACATAGAATGTATACATAATACACCATATAATATGCTATATATGTAATATGCTATATACTATGATGATGCTAGTATTGGAATTTGGGGGAGTTTTTTCTTAACTTTCCAATATTTTCAAACTAGTCTTATTTTAGCATTTTGTTTTGTTCTGCAGTCAACTGTTTTAAAGGGGGCAGTGCCCTTTTCTGCTTGGTTGGGGTCAGAATTCTGTAAGGGATTTTCACAGCCCAGTGGAGCTGAAGGCTCTGTGACTTCAGAGATGCTACTTTCGTAACTGCTCCAGGAAATAATTCGGAGGTGAATTCCCCCTGCTGTCTACTCTCCCTTGGAAAAGAGGAGTCCTAGGCCCCACACTGGAGTGCTCTGGCTGGAGTCTCCTGGGAGCGGAGGGGCCTGCCCAGAGGGCAGGCTATTTCTCATAGGGGCTTCACAGTCTGTTTCATGCCGCCTAGAGAGACCTCACCTCTGCCAAGCCTGGAACTGAGCATTCCCTGGGCCACAGGAACAAAAGGAGAGCTTCGGAAGAAGGGTGCCTGGGCACTCAGATCAGATCAGATCAGCTTTTAGGCAAAGTGCATTTCATTTTCTGTTCATTCGCTCAGTAAACATGCACAAAGCACCTACTATGTGCCAGGCTCCAGACTACATAAGACTGGTGACTCTCAAAACTGAATTCTAAGTAGTTGGAAACGGCTGGAGAGTAGGGTGAGTGTGCAGTGTGGCCTGCGGCGTGGCCTGGAGGATGCATGTGGAATTCAGAGCAGGAAGGTCCCCCGTGGAGGCCCAGAGAAAACTTCAGGGCTGGACGCAGTCCTGAAATAGCAGCCCTGGCCTTGCCCATGCTTGAATGCAGGAAGAGAACCTAAAATGTGGAGACAAAGAGTAACTGGCCGAGAACAGAGCCAGTGACGCTCAGGGGAGGGACACTCTCCTCTTGGCCCTCCCCACCCACCCCTGCCGTGCACTGGCCTGTCTCCAGTAATATGTGGCAAGGTCTTTGCTGGAAGCTCAAGCCTCCTCTGTTTTCTGAGCATGGAGAAGACAGAGACCAGTGTGAAGCATAGGTCAAGAAAAAAAATAAAGAGAAGGAGAAAACAGAGAAAATGCATAAAGATTCCCAGCTAAAAACCTTCTTCCATCTCTATCACTGCCCCAAATTTCTCCAGCGCTCTCTGTCATGAAAATTTCAGAAAGTGCATGACAAAACTTTGCAAATGAAGTCAGGGGTCACAGGCAGGGGAAAGTACTAGTTTCAGACTAGGCCAGATAAAGAAAAATATCAAAGACATCAGCAGAGCACCGACCTCGCCCACGGGACGCCTGCTGCAGTGAGCTGCCACACGCCTGGCCCAAGTAAGAGGTGGACACACTCCCCTGGCAGCCACCATCTGGGCGTTCTACCTCATCTGTGTCCAAGGCTCTTGATGGGTGGGAGGGATGGGCAGAGGCTGCTTAACATTCCCCACTGGAATCAGGCACCTCCTGCCAGGTGTTGACACAGATGTGAGGAAGGAAAGAGGCCACACCTATGGCAGACTGAGCTCTGTGGCTTACTCCGCCTTGGCATGTCATGGAGCCACTGACCCCCATCACACCAGATTTTTCCAACCCCAGCAAGCATGCAGAACTCAGCCACCCTCAAGAAGTCTCAAAAATAAAGCCTGTATTGCTTGGCAAGTGAGAAATTAGGTCCATGCATATGGCAAAAGTTAGACACAGTGAGCTTTGCTGGTCTTTCCCTCTGTTTTCCTTCCTCGAGAACACTCTTAAAAGAACAATCAAAATAGCAATTAAACAAAAATGTCCCTGTTATCCTTCAGAGAGCACGATACCGTATTTGCTTTACTCTAATGACTATTGCATCTATTACCAAGCTTCAGACTATTAATAATACACAGGAATACCAAGAAGCAAAATAAAACAGAAAGGCACAAAAAGTAGAATGGGAAAGACGTGGGTTCGAATCTCACCTCCATGCACTTATTATGGAGCTTCAGCTGCGTAATGTAACTTCTCTGAATATTGGGCAATCGTGAAATGAGTGGGAAAATAATGCATTTAAACAGGATAATAATATCCAGAAGGAGGCTCCCACCTCGCCCGGCCCATGTCAGGGCCTCAGGAATGTTCATTTATTTCTTTGTGGTCAAGGGACAGGAACAAAATGAATGACATGGAGAAGTAAACAAAAGAATCAACGACTATATAGAGCCATGCTGCTGGGACACGGGACACCCTCTCCAAGCCTATGATGGAGACAGACAAAGTCTTCCATAGACGGAACATCACTCTCCTAACTAAAATACTTGCATTCTCAAAGACACAAAATGTGCCACTTTCTTAACTGAATAAACGCAGGCAGCATGGTGAGGAAGGACGGCCCAGCAGGCCTTGCCCAGTATACCCTAAGAGAACACCAAACATTCCGCTCTTAGGTGTTCCACCCACCTACACTGTTTTATTCCCACGCCTTCACCAGATGTTGAAACGTGCTGCCAAATCAAACCTAGACATAAGACAAACCAAAATAACAAGGAAAGCTTGCTGGTTAAGACTGAGAAACAGCGTGGGGTGGGCAAAAGTTAAGACACTCGGGTATGAGTCTCAGCTTCAGTGTTTCGAGAGGGCCTTGGACAGGTCCCTGTCCTTCAAAGACCTTGCTCAGCTGCAAAATGAGGAGGCTGGACCAGGTGGCCTCTATGGTCCTAAATACCATAAGGCGCCAAGTGATATGTTTATGTGGCATTATGATGCATCTCTTGTGATCAATCTGGTTTTTTAGACATTATTTTGACAAGCTAAAGGGTAAAAAATGCAGATCTAATAATCAACTGTGCAATAGCCTGATACTTCTGTCAGCCATAGCCATACCCAGACTAAGCTGCTCTTCTAACATTCATGAATATTCAAACACAAACAGGACTGCAGACTCCTTCTAAAAGAGGTGGATTAATAGGCCCCAGGAGCAGATCCCTGGTTACCTTGACACTCCACAGTGATTTCTCACATCCCTTAGGTTCCAGCAATCAGGGCTTCCTAGCTGCAGACAGCGACCTCTACCCAGGTAGTTTAAACAGAAAGGAACTTATTAAAGGGTATCATGCAGCTCATTAAATCTCTGTGAGAGACACAGACCAAGTTTGGGTGCTCTCCAAGGGTCAGGATAGCCAGAGAAAAAAGCCTAACCATGCCCTGGCACTGTCTAGTAGAAACTCTGCTGGTATCAGCACCTATCACAAGGGATCAAACTCCTACAAACTCCACCACAGCCACCCCACAAGACCAGATGTCTCTGCCACTGTGAATGACAGACATCACCTGCCTGCCAAAGACTTCAGCTCATGGGACTCGACTGCACATCCAGGGCTGGGTGATGTACCTGGCTGCTTGTGGGGATCTATGCCAAAGGCCTGCATCCCGGATGCAAAGGAGTCTGGGAAACATGGATTCAGCTTCCCAACCTCTGCAGTGCAGGAAAACCAAGTGTGATGGGGTTAGAAATGGTTGTTGATTGAACCAATGACAGGATCTGTTACTGTGGCACTTAATAAAGCTCACCCCCTGAGGAAACTGAGAGGACACAGTCATGCAACTCTGTCTGAAGATTTTCCTCTCTGCCTGCAACTTGATTTTCTTGGCATGTGGCCAGTGGTGTGCTGGAGCCAGCTCACATTGGCTTGTGAGATGATCAGGAATGTTTTGAGTTAGCTGTTTTAACTCAGACATTATTCAAAACTAAATTATACAAACTTACAGTCATAGAAATTGTATTAAAAACACAAGTAATACATAGTCAGAACCCACCACTTCCTAGGCATTCTACTACACATTCCGGTTGCCTACGCTGTGGACGCCGCTCTGCCTGCCGGTGCGGGAGCTTGCCACTGTCCACTCCTCGTCACACCACATCCAGGGATATCGTGAGTGGCCATAAATCAGGAAATCAGTCAGAATGGGATCATTTATGGAAATGCTATAAATCAAGGCTTGATTTCTTGTTTTGTTCAGTGTCTGGACTTAAGAAAGTAATGGGAAAAAAATTGTCAATAATGCAGATTAAACTGAAATTGTTGTCTTGTCGATAGCTGTTATATTGTGAATAGCTCACAAAAAGCTGAGGGACTATTCTTCTAGTATTCTGAAACTATTATGTGATTTACGAAAGAAGTTATTTAGATCACTGACAAACAAGTGAAGTTCTGACATATGTTCATTGTTCCACTTTCATCTTACACTTTATTGTACATGAAAATATCACCCAAAATTCATGTTGGAGCTACATGCTGAGAACCAGTTGTTAAACACTTACCAGCACACCACAGCGTGTACCCCATATACTTTCTAATTCTGGGCACCAGAATAATGAGAGGCCCTCCTGGAAGAGGCAGGAGGCCTCCAAAGGGCAGACAGATACAAAGAAAAGAGAGAGCAGAGAGAACGGCACACACCAATGCCAGGCATTGACAAGAGTGGGTTAGACGTAAATCGAGAGTGTGAGGACTGTTTACGGGTAAGACCACATGGTCTAGCCACAGGGAGCCAGACCATATCTCTTAGGGGAGACAGTCATTCATTTATTCTGTTGGTTCGTGGGGAAGAGACAGCCTGTGTCTGATCTATCTCTGCAGCCCCCACAGGGCATCTCAGGAAGAGTGGGGTGGACTGCAGGGTCCCCCTTTGCCCAGGTTTTTAAACCAGCTGTCAGGAAAGGAGGAATACACAATCTCTATGACGAGAACAGTCAGATGGCTTGGTTCTGTTTTATGCTACTCAGCATCCTTCCTAACCAAACCCAGTTTCAGTTTGAGAAGCTGCTTATGTGTGCCTGGTACTGGAACTCTCTGAATAGCTCAATCCTGGTCTTTTTTGAGCTTATTTCTCCAGTTCTCCCTCTGACACTGTGATCTACTTGCCACCATAACCTTCTAATTAATTCCTTCTTGACAAAGTTGGCCAGAGTCCGTCGCTGTGGTTTGCATCCAAAGAATCCTGATTGCTATGAATGTGACAACTCACCTCAGCTTGGAGCGCTATGCCTCCAGGACTCTCTCACGGAACACACACACACACACACACACACACACACACACACACACCACATACGGCTGCCACCCAGAGGCGCTGGCTCAGCCCTGCCCCTGCACCTGTCAGCATCTAGCAGCAGCTGCCACATTCACAGAGCACACAGGGCTTCCGCCTGCCAGCTCTGACTTAATTCGACTGTGCTTGCACCCTGGTTGAGGGCAGTTTTCCTTCCTTGCTAGTTGCCATACTCATTTTCTCTCCTGACCCTCAGGAGTGCCAGGCCACTTCAGGCACCTGGGGACAGGGGCTCTGCAGGCATAGGTGCACAGAAGGACAAACGTTGGAGCAATGCACATGCAGGCTTGGCAGGATGGGTCTGGCTGTGCCTGGCCCCCACCCGCACACTAGGGGGCAGTCACCTGACCACCTGGCCCTGCCCCTAGAGACAGCATGTGTAACCTCATCTCCACTCACCAGAAGTGCTCACTCTTGGTTCTCCCCACACATGAATCCACTCGCTTCTCCTCTGCTCCCCTGTCAGAGGTTTGTGAACTGTCTGCCTGTGCCAAACTGGACACCGATGGGTGGACCAGCTTTCAGCCTCACCCTGGAAGTGCCCATGGTGTGGAAGGGAAGACATGCAGTGACCACATGTGAAGGTGCCACCCATGGGGAAGTGGCATCAGCCAGCTGGGATGCCTTCATCCCATCCCTACCCACCCTCACCAGCCCCACCCTCAAGTTCTGGAAACCAGAACTCAAGTTCTTCCAAGTGCCCCCATCGCTGGTGAGCGGTACTGGCAAAGCCAGACCCCACTCAGCATTCCAGAATTTTCATCCTTAGAAAATATTTATCCCAGGGTTCAGGGAGAATCTAGGAGTGGATGAGAGCCTTATTCAATGGGGCCTCCATGGCTTGCTATGCATAAATATAACCTGGGCCAAATCAGCTTCTTCCTCTCCCTGCTTCCTGCCCACCCATGAAAGGATGTACCTGTGTCCAGTCACTTCCTGCAGGAGCTCTCAAGGAGACGAGACAGAGAGGCCAACCCTCTCACAGAGTGAAAGCACAGGCTAAATCAGAGAGAAAGCAAGAAAAGTGAACACAAAACCTCAGCGTGCCCTTTTGTCACAAGCTTTTGCCCAGCTCCTGTGGAACATCGCCACCCCGCCTTGCCCTGCAAACCACCCTGTGTGACTTCTGGAAGTCCAGGTCCTTTGTCGCATGGAGAGGATGCAAACCACACGCGGCAGCAGGCTCTGCACCACTCCTGATGCCCTTTTTGAGTGGATTCCTCAGAGGTGGTGCCCGACGTCAGAGATTAATGTCAGCCGGTGTCTCCCAAAGAGGCAGAGGCAGAAACATCACTCCTCTCTGTGACCCCGAGCAAAGCGCTCAACCTCTCTGAGCCTCAGGTTTCCATCTGTAAAATGGGCTCGGGCTAAGCTGTCTCTCCAGTCCATCCCAGACCTTCCCATGTGTGACTAACGGGATGAAGCCAATCTCCTTTACAGCAGGATGGAACATTTGCCATCAGGATGCTTCAGGGTATGAGAACAGGAGTCACCATTTATCGGCTACGTAAGTGTCGACATGACAAACGATAGTATTAATAAATGAAATAAGGCACCTTGTTCATTTCATTTTCATAAAAACCATATGAGGGAAGCTATGTGTCTCAGTTCAGGTGCACTTATCTCCAATCTGCCAAATGCCATCCTGATAAACTCAGGGCAGCATCTCAGCTTTTAGAGACCATTGTGGATCTGGACACCGCCAACTGCTGAATTAAATATCCCACCCAGCTTCATAATCCATCAATGTTAACATCCAGATCTTAATAAGAAGGAGCAGGAGGATGGAGAAAATGAGGAGATGAAACTGGGAACTATCCGGGGACCTTTCATCCCACCCGGGACCCGTGAGGGTCACTGCTGTCACTGCATCAGCACCGCATGGAGTAAGGTCAGAGAGGCCAGGGCACAGGATGTCCTCCAGAACCCCGACAGAACAAGGGCCAGACTGAAGACCTGCAAGGTGGAAAATGACATGAGTCTGGCATGACTTGTCCCCAGGGAGCCCCTGCCAGCTCCTCATGCCCGTCTCTCCTTTGCCTACAGACTCACAGCCTTTTTCTTACTCTATGATCTTTCCCAGGGCCAACATCAGATTTGAGTCTCATCCACCTCCAGGCTTCAACTTCAACACCTCTCAGACAGCACCTCAGATGAGGGAATACCATTCCAGGTCACACCATGCCCTGGCCAGGGCGTTCTCTGGGTCAGGGCCCCGAGGCACACCCACAGCAGCCCAGGGCTGCCAGGCTCCTGCTTTCCTCCGAGGACCGGCCTGCACCCTTTGCACCTGCAGATCCTCCTCTGTCCAGACCACTGTGGGCACAGTGCAGCTGCACCTTCCTCCCCTTCACAGACACCAGCTGCCCTAGACGGCGATGGATCTATGAAGCCCTATTCTCCTGGCTCTGAACATGATATGAAAAGATGCTTTGTGGTCGTCAGCTCTCCTCAGTAGGCTCAGTTCACACCCGGGCTCTCGCCCCCTGACACTCTTTACTGGCCCTTGTCACTCTGTCATTGTGAGTGTCCTGGGAAGGGCTCCTCTTGTCCTCCTTGGCTCTTGTCCCTCTGACCTCAGCAAGACATCTTTCTGAGCCACACAGATGTCTCTCATGGCCACCCCATGTCTTTCCTACTTGAAAAAAAGCAGATTTCATTCCAGGACTAACCCACCACTTTCAGAGCCCTCAGATCACGTGAATCACGGAAATCAAGTGATGATCTTTGAAACTTTCTGAAACTGAGCTCCCCAATTTCTACAGGGGATCTAACCATGCCTGGCCTTCCCCACCAACACAGAGCACATCTCCCCAAGGCTCCCAACCCAGCTGGGCCATCAACCAGGATCCCCTATTGCCCAACTCAGCAGGTGCTGCATCCTGGGAGATGAAGCCTCACATACCCCACGGTGTTAAGAGCTTGTGGTTCTCAGTTTATCACCCATCCTCTGGACCCTGACCGCACACTGATCATTCACTCATCTAGGAACCACTGGCCACATTCTCCCACATTACCTGTCTATACCTTAACCAGGTTGTCTCAGGTAACCTTGGAGTCTTCCATCCACATAGATGTTAAGTGCACGGGCTCCAGGGTCAGCTCTGCTCTCTCCAACCTGTGACCTTGGGCAAGGTGTGGGTCCTCTCCAGGCCTCTGTTTTCTGATCTATAAAGAGGGTGACCTTGGTGTTTTCTTCACTGGGTTGTTGGAAAGATTAGAAGAATGAATATAGAGAAAGTGCTAAGAAACCTGTCTCCGTAAACATTAGGGGTATCACTTCTTATCACAGAGTGCAAAGGGATAGAGTCCACCCTATGGCGGCCTTCCCATTACTCCTGAGCTCTCAGGGACCAGCGCACAACAGTGTTTAATGAATGACCACACAGCCTGGGCATTTTTCTCCTTCCCACTACACCTACAGAAGAAAGAACTCTTGGCAAACAGCTGGATAACCTCTTTTTCCTGAGATGTCTGAAGTCACCCCCTGACCCAAGCCAACTAGCCAGCCTCAAGCTGTTCTGAGCTGCAGGTCAGGCACCAGATCTTGTTCAGAGACACCATGTACCCCCAACTCCCCCATGCAGTGCTTTGCTGCATCTGCCTTTCTCTTCAGCTAAAACACACAACAGCAGAAAATGCCTCCTGTCTTCCAATCCTTCGGTGTCCCTAGTCTCTGGAGAAGCTCCAGACCCTTTTGGAAGATTCCAGAGGACAATCATCTATGGGTCTTTTCTGCATTTGGATTGTGAGGTCCTGGGGTTTCCTAAGAAAGGGAATACACCTGTTTCCAGGAATTCTCCTGGCTCTGGCGCACTGAAGAAATTAAACACGGAAGGTGATCCAGGCTTTCCCAGAGGCTGACTGGTGGCACTGGGGAGATGAGCAATTCCTGGTCAGCCCCTACAAGCTCTGTGGCCAGCTATGCCTGGACCCCTCTAGCAGCAATGCCTGCTGCATTCCAGGAAAGCTAAGTGCAGGAGACTGCGGACACAGCCAGTACCCATGGAAGCAGGGAGAGTGGCCCTAGTGCAACATAACTTGGCCATGTGGACCCTCATAGGGGTGGATGCAATCTCATCACCCACTCAGATACCTGAGACTGTGCAGAAGCAGGGCCAGTGAAAGCAGAGGGCAAATCCAGTGCTTCAATGGGGCCCTGCTGTGCAGATGGAGAGTCTACCATGGATATGACTGAGGATGGCCAGGACACAGAACAGGGAGCAGTGTTCTGCCAAACAATGCCAATAGGCAATGGCTGGTGCTGTGTGGAGTGATATTTTAGATGTTACATGTGCCAGGGCTGCAGCAACATGGAAGTCACATAACGGGACTGAATTAGCCCTGGTCACTCAGGCTCCAGGGCACAACTTGTGTTCCAAATCAGCCCTGCTACTACCTGCCTGACCTCAGACAAATACTCTGGGTCTCCATCTCTTCATAAGTAAAACAAGAACAGTGATCTTCACTTCAGGCACTCACGGACGGGACTCAACAGGGCTCTGTACATGCCAGGCAGCAAGAGCACAAGGAACAGCAGCTCTTTTCCTAATACAACTAGAGAATAAAGGTGGAGCCTGAGACGGTGGTCCCAATTCCACTGGCAGCCTTCTGGGAAAAAGTCCATGATTTTACCTCAGCTACTCCTTTTGACATTCCCAGGTTCCAACAATAGCATCATCTAAGGATAAAAAGACAATGATGTTCTTACAGAGACACTGACCACTAATGAGGAACGATCAGTTTAAAAATATTGAAATTCATCCTTTTTTAAAAAAAAAAATTGGTGTGATTACATGTTTCAAACAAAAGTTGCCACTTCTTGGATACCCGAAAAGAAATCTGCCAAGCAAAGCAGACATGATGATTCTAAATCATTTGCAAAGTCTTTTACCCCTCCCCCGAGAATCCTCACATATTGGGGATCAGGGATTAGATATAAAAGGCAATTTAACTTTTTAAACCAGAAAAGAGCCTCACAAATCACAGTTCCACACACATACCTATGAATTTGTCCAAAATATCTAGCACATGCAAATTCTTTCACTGAACACACTGCAATGTACCTTCATCATACTTAATTTCTGTTTAATTCTGTGTGATTTATCTATGGCCAAATTTCCATTTCTGTATCAATCAAAAGTAAATGAGTTGAATTTTCATTAAAGGTCATAATAAACTACAATATCATGTTAAATTATTTCCAAGAAGCAAAAGCTTCAAGCTTTATTGGTAATTAAGATCTTTACAAACAAACAAAGGCTCTTTTATAACTTAGTGCATATATATTATGTATTTGTGTGTGTTTGAACACATAAATATTATGTGTCATAAATATCATTAAAAATTAAATCACATATCTCTGATAAGATTACATTTTAACCAAGAAACAAAAAATTGCCTCGATATAGTTCTATTTTATCCCTCAAAAATGAATGAGGCTTGATTTTCTAGAGTTCGTCCTTTATGCATCTATGACAATCTTTGACACTAACAGGAACTATTTTCCCCTTGGCCCTCCTATTTAATGTACATAAAATCATTAATTTCAAATGCCATAATTACTGCCATAAAATGCCTAACGTCTCCCTCAGGAGTAATTAAGTAAGTTCATTTCTGTACATCAGTGGCATTGGCAACTACATATTTTAGAAATTTACTGTTAATTTCTTATTTCCAGGGGCCCTCAGATGTTTCAGGTGCAAAGCTCTGGCCTCCCACTGTCTTCCCACAACCCTGCTCTGAATCCTGTCCCCTCCCTCCCCTGCACCTGGCATTGCATAACCTGCCCAGAAGGCAGGTGTGGGTGGGAACTTCCCTTAAATGCTTCTGCACGGCTTAGCTTCCTGCTGTGCTGTCTGTGTCTATTAGTAAAGGCAAAATGTCAAGGAAAGGATTCAATCAACCCCTTGCCTCTAAAACCAGGTATGTTCTTTCAGCTCATTCTAAAAACTCAGTATAATGTGATCATTTGGCATTGTTTTGTTTCCCAGGAAAGGCAGTGAACAGGTTACACGTCCAGATCTTTGGATATAATCTGTTGGAGAAAGGATCTGGGGCTGATGCATGGTTCTTACCCTACTGCCCAGCGCAAGCCTGGGCTGAGAATAACAGAGCAATACACGATAAACCCCGGGAGGGGCAGAGGGAGGGATGAAAACAACTGCAGCCTGAAAGTCACCCTAGGAGGAAAAAAAAAATCATAGGCAGAATTCTTGAGTGCTGAAAAAACAGCGGGGAGAGGGGGAAGGTGAGGGAGAAGGATAAAGAAAGAGAGGAAAAGAGGGAGAGGGAGAGAGACTGACACGGAAGGAAATGAAAACAGGAAGACAATAAAGAAGAGATAGAGGAGAAAAAGTGAGAGAGGAGAAAGGGAACAGAAACGGGGATGAGACTCGGAGACGACACGAGAGAGCTAGAGGAAGCTGGCGACATTGGGAAGGAAAGGACCCCACAGTCAAAGGCAGGACTCAACAACCCTGTCCTGGGGAAAGGCAGTGGAAGTGAGATGGACCCGGCCGCCCGCGCCCGCTCGCGGCTCTGTCCCTGCAGACAGGAGGGCGCGCCTCACCTGGGCTCTCTGGAGATGTGAAGCAAAAGGTGCTGGGGCAGCACAGCCTCCTCCCGGCCAAGAGCACAGCGCGTGGCTCTGAACTTGGCGCTGGAGCCCTGAGGGCGGCCAGGTCCCGCCCCAAAGCCGCTCCCGCCTTCAGGGCGTGGCCTCGGCTTCACCCATCCCCAGGGAAGCTCCAGCCTTCGGGGCGGGGCTTGCGGGTGGGCGACCCCGGCGTGGGAGGGCGCTGCTGGCCAAAGAACGCCCAACACCGGGAGAAAACCCCCTTCTGATCCTCTGGGCTGTCCGGCCCTACCCCGGCTCAGCTCCCAGCTGGCTGGTCAGGGTCTGGAGCCAGCGCCTGCAGGAGGGCGAGGGCGTCCTTTGGAGGCGGCGCCTGCTCCCGCCGACCCCCTCTGGTCCTGGGCGCCAGACCTCGCGCTCCTGGGCCCGCGGGGCCTCGGCGAGGCGGACGGGGGCTGCGCGCGGCGCCTGCGGCTCCAGTCTGCGCCGAGGACCCCCGCGGCCTCCAGGCCCTCCTTCCCCGCGCAGCCTGGCGGCCCCTCGAGCGGCACCTCCCCCCGCCGAAATCGCCCAGCTCTCCCCGCCAACCCCCGGGAGCGCCCGCAGCCTCTGCTCCCCAGACCCCAGCTGTGACCACGCAGCGCTCTGCCAGGAAGGCGGGCTCCGCGACTCGGGCCGTGGTGGAAAATGACAGTTCAAGTGCGTTAATATTAAGAACTTATACTTTGATTAAAAAAACAACAAACGGAGTGAAAAAGCAAGCCACACACTGAAAGAAGATACTTGCAGCAATTGATAAAAGATTAGTATCCAGGATATATACTTTTAATGAAGGAGAGGAACACCCAAAGCAAAGAATGGATACAGACATGAATAGGCACTTCGGAGGAACCATTAGCGACCAAAATCATGTGAACGAAGGAAGTCTCTAGAGTAATTAGAAAATGCAAATTAAAACCACAAGGAGATGTTTAATCATTAGGTATAAGTGTTAAAATATAACAATAACAAGTGTCACGGAAGGCATGAAGCAAGAGAACCCTAATATGCCCCCAGCATATAGTAACACCCATATTAGTACAGCATAGAAGTACACCCAATTTCATTGATTATAAAACAACACTAATTTAAGATATTCTATTATACTAAATACAACTCCAAAAGAGGGGGGAAAAACTGACAACCAACCAACTCAATGCTTTTCATCACTTGTAATTTTTAACTTATATAAAGAAAGATATATTTTAGACTGTATTAATCCATTCTCACACTGCTATAAAGAACTGCCTGAGACTGGGTAATTTATAAAGGAAAGAGGTTTAATTGATTCACAGTTCAGCATGGCTGGGGAGGCCTCGGGAAACTTACAATTGTGGTGGAAAGGGAAGCAAAACAGGTCCTTCTTCACAGAGTGGCAAGAAGGAGAAGAATGAGTGAAGTGCAGAGTGAAGGGGGTAAAAGCCCCTCACAAACTCATTCGATTGCCTGAGAACTCACTTATACTATCATGAGAACAGCACAGGGCAACCACCCTCATGATTTGATCACCTTCCACTAAGTCCCTCCCCCTACATATGAGTATTACAATTAGGACTACAATTCAAGATGAGATTTGGGTGGGGAAACAGAGGCAGGCCATATTATGCCACCCCGGTCCTCCCAAATCTCATTTCCTCATATTTCAAACCACAGTCATGCCTTTCCAACAGTCTGCCAAAATCTTAACTCATTCCAGCATTAACCCAAAAGTCCAAGTTCAAAGTCTCATCTGAGACAAGGCAAGTCCCTTCACTTATGAGCCTGTAAACTCAAAAGAGAGTTATTTCCTAGATACAATGCAAGTACAGGCATTGGGTAAATACACCCATTCCAAATGGGAGAAATTGGCCAAGACAAAGGGACTACAAGCCCCATGAAGTTTGAAACCCAACAAGGCAGTCATTAAACCTTAAAGTTCCAAAATGACCTCCTTTGACTCCATGTCTCACACCCAGGTCATGCTGGTGCAAGATGTGGACTCCCATGGCCTTGCGCAGCTCTGGCCCTTTGACTTTGCAGGGTGCAGCTCTCCTCTCAACTGCTTTCTTGGGCTGCCTTTGAGTGCCTGTGGCTTTTCCAGGCATAAGGTGCAAGCTGTCAGTGGATCTACCATTTTTGGATTTGAAGGGCAGTTGTCCTCTTCTCACAGCTCCACTAGGCAGTGCCCAAATGGGGACTCTGTGTAGGAGTTCCAACCCCACTTTTCCCTTCTGCACTGCCCTAACAGAGGTTCCATCAGGGCACTGCCCTCACAGTAACTTCTGCCTGGTCATCCAGGTGTTTCCACACATCCTCTGAAATCTAGGTAGAGATTCCCAAACCTCAATTCTTTTTTTTTTTCTTTTCCTGACATGGAGTCTCACTGTGTCACCCAGGCTGGAGTGCAGTGGCATGATCTTGGCTCACCGTGACCTCCACCTCCTGGGTTTAAGTGATTCTCTGCTTCAGCCTCCCAAGTAGCTGGGATTACAGGCCCCTGCCACCATGCCAGTCTAATTTTTGTATTTTTAGTTCAGAGAGTTTCACCATGTTGTCCAGGCTGGTCTTGAACTCCTGGCCTCAGGTGATCTGCCAGCCTTGGCTTCTCAAAGTGCTGGGATTACAGGTGCGAGCCACCACGTCTGACCCCAAACCTCAATTCTTGACTTCTCTGCACCCACAGGCCCAACACCATGTGCAAACTTCCAAGTCTTGGGGCTTGAACCCTCTGAAACAATGGCCCAAGCTCTACCTTGGCAGCTGAAGCAGCTGAGATGCAGAGCACTGTGTCCCAAGGCTGCATAGCGGAGGTGAGGGCCAATGAGCTTGGCCCACAAAACCATTTTTACCTCCTAGGTCTCTGGGCCTGTGATGAGAGGAGCTGCTGTAGGTCTCTGAGATGATCTGGAGACATTTTCCCCATTGTCTTGATGATTAACATTCATCTCCTCATTATTTATGCAAATTTCTGCAGCAGGCTTGTATTTCCCCCAGAAAATGAGTTTTGCATTTCTATCACATCTTCAGGCTGCAAATTTTCTAAACTTTTATGCTCTGCTTCCTCTTGAACCCTTTGTTGTTTAGAAATTTCTTCCACCAGATATCCTAAATCATCTCTCTCAAGTTCCAAATTCCACAGATCTCCAGGGCAGGGGCAAAATGCCACCAGCCTTTTTGTTAAAACATAGCAAGAGACATCTTTATCCTAGTTCTCAAGAAGTTACTTATCTCCAACTGAGACCACCTGAGCCTGGACTTCATCGTACATATCACTACCAGCGTTTTGGTCGAAGTCATTCAACTAGTCTCTAGGAAGTTCCAAACTTTCCCACATCATCCTGCCTGTCTTTTTGTGAGCACTCCAAACTGTTCCAACCTCTGCCTGTTTCCCAGTTCCAAAGTCACTTCCATATCTTTTGGTATCTTTATAGCAGCACCCCACTACCTGATACCAATTTATTGCATTAGTCCATTCTCATGCCGCTGTAAAGAACTGCTCAAGACTGGGCAATTTATAAAAGAAAGAGAGATTTAATTGACTCACAGTTCAGCGTGGCTGGGGAGGCCTCAGGAAACTTACAATCATGGCAAAAGGGGAGGCAAACACGTCCTTCTTCACACGATGGCAGGAAGGAGAATAATGGGAGAAATGCAGAATGAAGGGAGGAAAGCCCCTCACAAAAACATCAGATCTTGTGAGAACTCACTCACTATCATGAGAACAGCACACCACCCCCATGATTCAACCACCTCCTATGAGGTCCCTTCCCCAACACATGTGAGTTACAATTTGAATTATAATTCAAGATGAGATTTGGGTAGGAACACAGAGCCAGAACATACAGACTTGCTAGAAATTTTCTAAAATTATATGTCACTCTTGTGCATACAAAAATGGAGACAATAAAATTGATTAAGGTATCTCTACAAATGTTTTACAGTAATAGTTTGACTTCTGAATCCCACTTGGTTGTGCTCGTGTATTTCCACCCACTATACCCTCTCTGCCATTCAAAGCCCTGGTCATACAGCAGTTTTGACACTGGAATGTGAACTCATTCACACTCCTGCCCTAGAGATGGGGCCTGTGTTCCCTCCCATTGACTCTTGTATCCCATTGACTGCTTGGATTAATAGAGTACAGTGGAAGTGACACTGTGTGATTCCCAAGGTGGTGCCATAAAAGGCACTACAATTTCTGACTTGCTCACTGAAAATACTTACTCTTGGAGCTCTGAGCCACCTGTTAAAGCCCAAACATCCTTAAGCCACCATGCTGAGAGGAAGCCCAGGTCATACAAGGAGGCCACATGCAGAGTCTCCATTCACAGTTCCAGCTGAGCCCAGCTTTTGAGTGTGAGTGGAGGAGCCTCCAGAAATTCCAGTGTCCAATCCTTCAAGTCATGTCAGGCTGCTCAAGCCTTCCCACTGGGGGCTCCAGACATGTGGAGCCCTCCCCACTCTGCCTGAGTGCCTGACCCTCAGAACCTGTGAGTGTAATAAAATGGGCCTTGTTCTGTGTCCCTAAGTGTGGGGTGGTCTGGTGCACAGCAGTACAGAACCAGAATGTCCTTCATTCAAAGGACACTGGTAACACTGCAGTTTCCATCTCCCTCCAGGTCTGCCATCCCCTGGGGGACCTCAGTATCATGCAAATGACCTCTCGCTGCCAACATTCTGGCCTCCCAGTCCTTGACCTCCTCACGCACAGTGACGTCCTCACCTACGTCACCTGGGCTAACTCTTCCAGTAAACAAAAAGGCAGGATCTGGGGTGGGGGGGAGGGGTTTAAGGGACAGTGTCAGGGCTATTGTAAGGGAAATAGAGGTTTCGTCTTACACCCCCTCTATAGATCCTATGACTCCCCCTGGTGTTGTCAACATGCAGAACATTGGGCAGAGCTGCAGGTCACAGTCACCATGTCACCCTTCCTATCAATCATAATAGAGAATTCTGCCCCCAGGGTAGGGGGAGAGCCAGGCAGGTAGCTGGAGGCAAGTCTCCCAGAGCCAGCTGCTGACCCTAGTCTCTGTGACCTGGGCAGTTTCCAGGTGGAGGACCTCAGTGTGCACTGGTGACAGAGCATGAGGGTTGCAGCCCCTGGGCACAAGGGGAGGCAGCAGAGAAGGTGGCCAGAGGTAGCCTGTGCTTAGCCAACCTGGGCCCTGGCACAGGGACCCAAGAGTGAGGTGGGGTCACAGGAGCAGCCAGAAAATGGGGAGCTACTGCCATAGTGAGCCCTTCTTGGCACTCTTCTTGCTGTTGCTGCTGCCTTCTCTGCCACTTAGTTTGGGGAGCTTCAAGTACTGCAGCCCTGGGTGGAGAATCTTCTGCCACCACCCGCACCCAGTCTCCATAAACTTCCAAGACTACCAAGATCAGAGTGCAATCCATAGCTAAGGCCACAAGGAGACGATTCTGGAATACTGCAATAAAAGCGCTCCTTCTACAACTTGGAGAGCCATGTGACAGTCCCTGCACTTTCAGGAACAGTTTGGTCTGTCTTGGGGTGGCCTTGGGAAAGCTGGGCTGTGCATTAGGCACCTTCTGGCTCTCAAAGTAGGAAACGGGGCCAGTGTTAAGCCTTGGAGAAATTGTCTTGGTTCCCTTTCCCACTCTTCCTGCTGGGTGGGAATACACGCTGTGCTTATTCACTAGTAGCAGTGGTGTAATCTTCAGGAGAATGTTGAAGCCCTTTCTGGTCTCCAAAGCCCTTCCCCTGCCCTTCTGGCAACCTCACTACAATCCTGGACTATGAGTAGCTCAGGTATTTTTCTATCTGGCTTCCTGGTCAGGGGTGACCCCTGGAGGTTGGAGAAGTCCCCAGAAGCAGGTAGTGGGACAAGACTCAGGCTTCCTGTGCTTGGCTGTTTCCAGCATCGCAGGTCGAATTCCCTCTGATTTTTATAATTCCCCCTGTATGCTGATGCTTGGGGAACACAAACCCCAACCCACCAGCTCCTAAGGAAAGCCAACAATGGCTGGGGCTTCCTGCTTGCTGGAAGTCCCTCCTGCCTGTTCAGCTTAGGGACTTCCAAGATGCCTTGGACAGGTCTTGCCCCCTTGATCCTTAGCACAGATGCCCTGGACAGGCCTTGCCCCTTGATCCTTCGGGGTGGTGATTCCCCTCTTGGGCATCTGATTGGACTTAGACAGCAGATGGACTTCATGGGGGGCTGGCAGCCTTGTTGAGTCCATTCTTCCAGAGTGGTGGTGAGGGTCCAAAGGGTCCTCTCAGCTGCCCTCTGCTACATGTCCCCTACCCACTCCCCTAGTGTTCTGCCTGGGACCTCAGTGGGGGTACAGCTCAGGCCTGGGATGGATGGGGAAGGTCTCTGGGCACAGGTGGGGAATGTGAAATAACATTCAGCACTTGCCACATGCCAAGCAGGGTGCTGAGCACATCCAACCCCTCAAGGAGCTAGCCATGCTTATGTGCTAGGTAGTGAGGCACCAGGTGTTCCAGCCTGTGCACAGGGTGAGGACTGGATGGACCCCTGGGTCCTGGCTGAGCCCTGTTGTCCTTCTGTCCTCCAGTGCTCCCAACCTCAGGTACTGGACAGCAGGTGCTGGCTGGCTGCCCCACACATTGGCCTGCCCCGGGCTGCCATTGCACCAGGTGTTGCTGCCCACAAGATTCCAGGGGCCTCTTCCCAAACTGCTCAGGACCCCGACAGCTCACTGGACTCCCTAACTAGGTGGTGGCCCCAGAGAGCTTTTATGGTCCGACCTCCGTAAATGCAGGTGATGGGAAGATGGGGTGGGGAAACTGGGGTTTTGCCTGAATGGTGTTCCCTCTGCTCTGCCTTGTTTGCTGGATTTCAAGATTAACAGTTCAGAGAATGTTTAGGGCCTGGAGACTGTGAGGGCCTTAAAGCTGGTCAAGCCCAATCTCTTCCCATCCTGCGTGGGGCAGGGACCCCTTATTTCTGCTCATGCAACCCAGTGACCTGGGGCACACACCCTTCTGAGCCAGCCCACTCTTTTGGAGAGATACTTCCTTGCACGAAGCACCATTTTTATCCTTCCCCAAAAATGACCTCATCTAGAATAAATAGACTTTGTTGTCCTCTTATTAATGCAGGAAGTTTCTTTTTCATTTCATTTTGTTTTCCTGCTTAGTACTGTTGTGTTCCCCAGGAATGTTTCCTGCTCCAGGCTGACAAGTCCTCAGTCTCCACGCCTTGCTCACCTACTGGCTTCCTTGCTCACTTCTTTCAGCCTGGGTCTCTGATTTCGGGCTGACCTAGTGACCGTGCACTGGGGCCTGCGCTGTGGGGTCCCCTGCACCAGCCCACATTTCCCGCTTATCTTTACCACTAGCCATGAAGTAGGGTTGGGGAAGATGTTTAGCCCTGGGGAGAGGAGGAAACTGGCTCAGAGAGGTTAAGTAGCATGCCCTAGACATTCAGTAGATTCAGACTTGGGTCTTCTAACTTGTGTCTGCCTGATCCACAATCCATGCTATTAGGTTTTTAAAGTTATTAATTGTGATAAAATATATACAACATAAAATTGATCATTTTAACTAGTTTTAAGTATACAATCCTTCACATTAAGTATATTCACAGTTTTGCACCCATCACCACCGTGCATCTCCAGAATTTCTCATCCTCACATACTGAAAGTCTGTACTCACTAAACAATTACCACCCATTTCTCCCTCCTCTGACCCCTGGTAATCTCTATTCTGTTTCCTGTATGTATGAATTGTCCACTGTAGGTATCTCACGTAAGTGGAATTATAAGATATATAATTGTATACATACATACAATATTATACATACATAATTGTATATATTATTGTATATATTCTACAATTATACAATATACAATTGTATACATATATACAATTGTATACATACATACAAACATACAATATTTGACTTCTTTTATCTGACCTATTTCACTTAGCAAAAGGTTTTCAAGGTATAGCCATGTTATGCCATCTATCAAATTTCATCCGTTTTTATGGCTGAATAATATTTCTCTGTATGTATATGTACCACTTCTTGTTTACCCATTCATATGTTGATGAACACTTGGGTTGCTTCTACCATCTGGCTATTGTGAATAATGCTGCTATGAAAACTGGCATACACATATCTGTTTGAGTTTCTGCTGTCCCTTCTTTTGGGCATACACATATTTACAAGTGGAATTCATGGATCATATGGCAATTCTATGTTTAACTTTCTGAGGAGCTGCCAAGCTGTTTACCACAGTGGATGCACCATTTTATGCTCCTAGCAATAATGCACAGCGGATACAATTTTTCTATGGTCTCTCCAACACTTGTTATTTTCTCTTTTTTGATATTAGCCATCCCAATGGATGTGAAGTTGCTTCTCATTGTGGTTTTCATTGGCATTTCCCTAATGACTAGTAATGTTGAGCCTCTTTTCATGTGCTTATTGGACGTTTGTATATCTTCTTTGGAGAAATGTCTACTTAAGTCTTTTGCTTATTTTTTGTTGGACTTGTTTGATTTTTGTTGTTGATGTGTAGGAGTTCTTTATATATTATGGATATCAATCTCTTATCAGATACTTAATTTACAAATGCTCTTTTCCATTCTGTGGACTGTCTTTTCATTTTCTTGATACTATCCTTTGATGCATAAAAATGTAATTGCCATGGACAAATTCAATTTTTGACTTTTTTCTTTCGTTATCTGTGCTTTTGGTGTTATATCCAAAAAATTATTATCAAATCCAATGTCATAAAGGTGTTCTCCTATGTTCTCTACTAAGATTTTAGTAGTTTTATCTCATATATTTACATTTTGATTCATTTTGGATTAATTTCTGTAATGGTGTATAGTAAGGGCCCAATTTCATTCTTTTACATGTGGACAGGCAGTTTTCACAGCAACATTTGTTGAAACTACTGTGCTTTTCCAGATTAGATAGTCTTGGCAACATTTTTGAAGAATCAATCAACCATATACATAAAGATTTATTTCTATGCTTTCTATACTGTTCATTGGTCTATATGTCTGTCTTTAGACCAGTACCACACTGTTTTGATTGCTGTAGCTTTGTAATAAATACTGAAATCAGAAAATACAATTACTCTACTTTCTCCTTTTAAAGATTTTTAGGGGGGCTAAGGGGTAGTATTTGTAATCTCTTGAGATTCCATGTGAATTTTATATAGATTTTTCTATTTCTGCAACAAAAATGCTGTTGGGATTTTGGTAAAGATTACATTGAATCTGTAAATGTCTTTGGCTATTATTCTCAATCTAACAACATTAAGTCTTCTAATCTTTAAACATAAAATGTCTTTCAATTTATTTCTATCTTTAAATTCTTTTAACAATGTTTCGTAGTTCTCAATATACCTATTTTTGCTTCCTTCACTGAATTTATTCCTAAGTATTTTATTTGTGTGGTGCTATTGTAAATAGAATTATTACCTTAATTACACTTGATTTTTTATTTTTAGTCTATAGAAATGCAGCTAATTTTTGCATGCCAATTTTGTATCTTGCTACTTTACTAAATTTATTTACTGGCTCTAACAGTTTTTTGTGGAATCTTTAGGGTTTTTACATGTAAGATCATATCATTCATAAACAGGGACAATTTTGTCTCTTCTTTACACTTTGGATGCCTTTTATTTTTGTTTCCTGCCTAATTGCTCTGGCTTGAATTCCCATACTATGTTGAATGAACACAATGCAAATGGACATCCTTGTATTGCTCTTGATCTTAGGGAAACATTTTTTATCTTTCACCTTGAGTATTTTAGCTGTGTGTTTTCATATATGGCCTTTTTCATGTTGAAGAACTTTTCTATGCCCTTAATTTGAGTGTTTTAATCAAAACAGGTATTGAATTGTATCAAATATTTTTCTTTATCAATGGAGATCATGTAGTTTTCTTCATTCTACTAATGAAGTATATAATACTTATTTTTAATGTTGAATCATTTTTGAATTATGGAAATAAATCTCATTGTTGGGGATATACAAATCTTTTAATAAACTATGGAATTCAGTTTGCAGTATTTTGTTGAGGATTTTTGCACTAATATTGATAAGGGATTTGGGTGTATAGTTTTCGTACAGTGTCTTTGTCTGGCTTTTGTATCAGTGCAGTGCTGGCCTTTATAGATTTTGTTTAGAAGTGTTCCACCACCTACAGATTTTTGAAAGAGTTTGCAAAGGATTTTTCTCTACATATTTGGCTGAATTTACCAGTGAAGTCATCCGGTCCTGGACTTTTTTTTTGTTGAGAGGTTTTTATTACTAATTCAGTCTCCTTACTATTATAGGTCTGTTCTGATTTTCTATTTCTTCACAATTTTTAAAAATTTTTTATTTTTCATTTTTCATCAACTTTTATTTTAAGTTCTAAGGTACACGTGCAGGATGTGCAGGTTTGTTACGTAGGTAAATGTGTGCCATGGTAGTTTGCTGCACAGATCATCCCATCACCTAGGTAGTAACTCCAGCATCCATGAGCTATTATTCCTGATCCTCTCCCTCCCTCACCCCACCGACAGGTCCCAGCGTGTGTTGTTCACCCTCATGTGTCCATATGTTCTTATCATTCAGCTCCCACTTATAAGTGAGAACATGTGGTGTTTGATTTTCTGTTCCTGCATTAGTTTGCTAAGGATAATAGTTTCCAACTCCATCCATGTCCCTGCAAAGACATGATCTCATTCGTTTTTATGGCAACATATTATTCCATAGTGTATATGTACCACATTTTCTTTTTCCAGTCTATCGTTGATAAGCATTTAGGTTGATTTCATGTCTTTGTTATTGTGAATAGTGCTGCAATGAACATACACATGCATGTGTCTTTAAAGTAGACACATTTAAAGTAGACACTTTAAAGTAAAATGATGTATATACCTTTGGGCATACAGCCGGTAATGGAATACCGGCTGGGTCAAATGGTATTTCTGCCTCTAGGTCTTTGAGGAATCACCACACTGTCTTCCACAATGGTTGAACTAATTTACACTCCCATGGACAGTGTAAAAACATTTCTTTTTCTCTGCAACCTCACCAGCATCTATTGTTTTTTGACTTTTAAATAATCACCATTCTGACTGGCATGAGATGGTATCTCATTGTGGTTTTGATTTGCATTTCTCTAATGATCAGTGATGTTGAGCTTTTTTTCATATGTTTGTTGGTTGCATGAATATCTTCTCCTGAGAAGTGTCTGTTCATGTCCTTTGCCCACTTTTTAATAGGGTTGTTTTTTTCTTGTGAATTTGTTTAAGTTCCTTGTAGACTCTGGATATTTAACCTTTGTCAGACGGATAGGTTGCAAAAATTTTCTCCCATTCTGCAGGTTGTCTGTTTACTCTGATGATAGTTTCTTTTGTCAAGTTTTTCTTCTGTTGCAATTATTTTTGGTGTTTTCGTCATGAAATATTTGCCCGTGCCTATGTCCAAATGGTATCGCCTAGATTTTCTTCTAGAGTTTTGGGTTTTGCATTTAAGTATTTAGTCCATCTTGAATTAATATTTGTATAAGGTGTAAGAAAGGGGTCCAGTTTCAATTTTGTGCATATGGTTAGCCAGCTATCCCAGTAACATTTATTAAATAGCGAATTTATTCCCCTTTGCTTGTTTTTGACAGTTTTGTCAAAGATCAGATGGTTGTAGGTGTGCAGTCTTATTTCTGAAAATGAGAGTGGTAAAATGACTACCAATTTAACAGTAATAAAAAAGATTATAACGACATGCTATGAACATCTGTACACCAACAAATAGAATTAAATAGATGAAATGGGATAATTCCTAGAAACACACAGTCTATCAAAATTAAATCATGTTCTTTATGAGCACCCAGATTCATAAAGAGCAAAATATTATTCATGAGTACCCATATTCAAAAAGAGCAACATATTCTTCATGAGCACCCAGATTCAAAAGAACACCCAAATTCATAAAAGATATTTTATCTATTTAATTCCATTTGTTGGTGTACAGATGTTTATTATATGTGCTTATAGTCTTTTTTACTTCTGTTAAATTGGTAGTTATAGTCCCACTCTTGTTTTCTGATTTTAGTAATTTGAGTAATCCTTCTTTTATTCTAAGTCATCCAAGATAGAAGTTTGCCAATTTTGTTGACCTTTCCAGAAAAACACACCAACTTTTGATTTCATTGATATTCTCTATTTTTCTGTTCTCTTTTTTATTTATCTCTGCTATAATCTTTTCTTTTTTCCTTTGCTATCTTTGGATATAATTTTCTTTTGGTTTTCTAGTTACATAAGATGTAAAGTCAGTTTATTGATTGAAGAGCTTTCCTAACTTATTCATTTAGAGCTTTAAATTGCCCTCTTAGCACTGCTTTCCTTGCATCTCATAAGTTTTAGTATGTTGTGTTTTCATAGTCATTAATCTCAAGGTACAGACCGTCCCTGACTTATGATTGTTCCAATAACGACTTTTCGACTTAGCAGTGGGTTTAATGGGATATACCCCATTGTACGCCAAGAAGCATTTGTATTTTCTAATATTCTTTGTGATTTCTTCTTTGTCCTATTGTTTATTTGAGAATATTTTGTTCAATTTCTACATATTGATGAATTTTTTAGTTGTCCCTCTGATATTGATTTCTAGTTTATTCTATTGTGATTGGAAAAGATGTTCTGTATGATTTAAAATTTTCTAGACTTTTAAAGACTTGTACATGTGATCTGGGAGAATATCCTATGTGCACTTGAGAAAAGCATGTGTTCTGCTATCTTTGAGCAGAGAGTTTTGTATATGTGTGTTATGTACACTTAGTTAAAAGAGATGTTCAAGTCCTCTATTTTCATATTTCTATATTTTCTTACTTCTATATTTTCTTACATTCTGTCTGATTCTATACCTGATTAAAGTAGGGTACTGAAGTCTCCAACTATTAATGTAAGTCTTTCTATTTCTCCCTTTAATTCTGTCAATGTTTGTTTAATAAATTTCAGAGCTCTGATTTTTGCTACATATCTGTTTGTATGTTTTATCTTCTTAGTGAATTGACCCTTTTATTAATATAAGTCCTGCTTTGTCTCTTTTGCCAGTTTTTTTTTAACTTAAATTCCATTTTGTCTAATATTAGTGTGACCATCCTTACTCTCTTTTGGTCTTCATTTGAATGTAATGTCTTTTTCCATCCTTTAATTTTCAACATATTTGTGCTTTTAGATCTGAAATGAGTCTCTGGACAGCATGTAGTTAGAGCATGAGTTACTGCTAGGGAAGAACTTACTTCTGTCATTTTATATTTGTTCTCTGTATATGTTCTAGATTTTCTGTTCCTCATTTTCTCCATTTCTGTCTTCAGTTGTGTTTAGGTAACTTTTTGCAATGACACATTTTGATACCTTGCTTATTCCTTTTTGTGTATATTGTATTATATCATATTATAGATATTTCCTTTTTTATTACATGTGATTACCTGTAACATCCTAAAGTTACAACTATCTAATTTGAGTTGCTACCAACTTCAACTTCACTTTAATTGTAAACAGCAGACTTGAGTATAGCTTTGTGCCCCTCTTTATCAATGCTTTATGTGCCCAATAACCAATTTATAATGATTTTTGTGCATTTGCCTTTTAAATTCTATGGAAAAATAATAGAGTTACAAGCCAAGATTACAATATTACTGACTTTTATATTTTCTCATGTATTTATTCTTACCAGAAACCTATGTTCATATGGCTTCTAGCTATTGTCTAGTGCCCTTGAATTTTCACCTAAAAGATTCCCTTTAGCATTTCTTATAAGACAAGTGGTAATGAAGTCCCTCAGCTTTTATTTGTTAATGTGTCAAATGTATTCCTTATTTTTAGAAGACAGTATTGCAGAGCATGGAATTCTTTATTAATAGCTTTTTTATCTCAGTTCTTTAAACAAATCAATAATTCCTGATTTCCTTTATTTCTCTTTTCTTTCTTTTTTGTTTGTTTGTTTGTTTGGAGAAAGTCTCATTCTGTCTCCCAGGCTGAAGTGCAGTGGCATGATCATGGTTCACTGCAGCCTCAACATCCCAGGCTCAAGCGATCCTCCCACCTCAGCCTCCCAAGTGGCTGGGGCTAGAGGGATGCACCACCAAACCCAGTTATTTATTTTTTTTAATTAGAGATGGGGTCTCACTATGTTGCCCAGGCTGATCTCAAACTCCTGCAATTAACAATTCTACCATCTTGATCTTCCAAAGTGCTAGGATTATAGGTATGAGCCACCATGGCTAGCCTCTTTCTTTCTTTCTTCTTGTTTTTCCTCACCTCTTTGAGCATATCTAAGATAGATGTTTCAAGTTTTTGTCCAGTATGTCTAAAGTATTGGCTTCTTTGGGGACAGGTTTTGTCCATTTATTTAGTTCCTTTGAATGAACTATGTTTTCCTATTTCTTTTTAAGTCTTGTGTTTTTTATTTTGTTTTTGTTGTTGTTGAAAGTTGGGTGTTTGATTATTATAAAGTAGTAACTCTAAAAATTATATCCCTCCCACTTCCCCATGAGTTAATGGATTGTTTTTGTTTTTATTTTTGGTTTTTTAATTGTAGAATCCTGTAGTAGTTTGTTTATTTTGAAAATTTTTCAAACTATTTTTACAAAGACCATTCCTGGTTGTGTAGGATCACTGAAATTTTTTCTTCTGTAGTTCATGTTCAGGTGATGTTTTGATAGATTTATTTGAATGCCAGGAGCTAAGACAAAAGGAAAACCACTAAAAAATTTAACAGAAAGAACAGCCACGTTTCCCTGTCTCTGCAGATTGGTTTTGTTCTGGGCACTCCTTCACAACTTAACTAGATTTGCTCTAAGTCTATGGAAAGCTTCAAGTGTGGACTTCTCTAAGCATACATTTTGCCTGGGCATGTCCATGACTTTCTAAATTCCCCTGTGTACACAACTTATCCTAAACATCCTACTTCCCAAAGAGTCACACCTAGCTTCTCCTGGGGGTCTTCGATGGTCTGTTGTGTATTCACCCAAACTCTCTTTCCTCAGGTTTCTATGGGGTTTTTTGTCCCCTGTAGATTTGTCATCACTTTTACAAGAAGTGCCTACCACGTTTTCTAGTTGTGTTCTCACTGAGCTATATGAGATAGAGTAGAAGGAGCTAGTCTTTTGAGTGTCCTCCAGCCAGGTTAGAACAGATATACACAGAAATGTGCAAGTAAGAGCTACCCTGCTCCCTCTAGTTCATAGACAACCACTTGGAACTGGGTCACTACTCAAGACCAAAACGGCCAATATGCTGTGAAAGCGTTGCGGAAAGGATATGTGAAAACTGAAGGGGGTGCCCCTACACACCTGAGGGTATTTCTCACAAGGTGGAGATGAGAGACTGAGAAAAGAAAGAAGGCACAGAGACAAAGTACAGAGGAAGAAAAGTGGGCCCAGGGGACCAGCACTAAGCAAGTGAGGACCTGCACCAGCACTGGTCTCTGAGTTTCCTCAGTATTTATTGATCACTGTCTTTACTATCTTGGTGAGGGGGATGTGGCAGGACTATAGGGTAATGGTAGGGAGAGGGTCAGCAGGAAAACATGTGAGCAAAGGAATCTGTGTCATAAATAAGTTTAAGGAAATGTACTGTGGCTGGATGTGCACATAAACCAGATATATGTTTAACTTTACACAAACATCTCAGTGCAGTAAAGAGTAGCACAGCAGTATTGCTGCCAGCATGTCTCACCTCCAGCCATAGGGAAGTTTTCTCCTATCTCAGTAAGTAGAATGTATGGTCAGGTTTTACACCAAGACATTCCATTCCCAGGGATGAGCAGGAGACAGATACTTTCCTTTTATCTCAACTGCTAAGAGGCCTTTCTCTTTCACTAATCCTCCTCAACACAGACCCTTTACGGTGTCGGGCTGGGTCTTTCCCTTCCCACAAGACCATATCTCAGGCTGTCTCGGTTGGGGGAAACCTGGACAATACCCAGGCTTTCTTGGGCAGAGGTCCCTGAGGCTTTCCGCAGTGCATTGTATCCCTGGTTAATCAAGAATGGAGAATAGCGATGACTTTTACCAAGCATACTGCCTGCAAACAAATTGTTAACAAGGTACATCCTGCACAGCCCTAAATCCATTAAATCTTGATTCAATACAGCACATGTTTCTGTGAGCACAGGGTTGGGGCTAAGGTTACAGATTAACAGCATCTCAAAGCAGAACAATTTTTCTTAGTATGGATCAAAATGGAGTTTCTTATGTCTTCCTTTTTCTTTTTTTTTTCTTCTGTTTCTGTTTTATTGTTATTCTTTTATATATGTGTATATATATACTTTAAGTTCTAGGGTACAGTAACAGTCTGATCTCTCTTCCTTTCCCCAACAAAAACACCACAAAACTTTCCTGTGATTTTGAAGGTAGCTTTTTCTCAGTTGGGCACCTGGTATATTGCAGTAAATCTTTGATTAGTGGTTTCCTGAGTCCCTGAAAAGTTGGCACACACAGATTCTGATTTTTTTCTTTCAATGTTTCTATGGGGGAGCAAGGGCTTGGAGCATTCAAGCCACCATTTTGCTGACATCATTCCACACTGCTAGTTTTTGCTTGTAATTTCATTTTTACATTAATTAAGGAAAAGCTTGAAGATAAATGTAAATATCAAATACTCTATGAAGGCTCAGGGAAAAAAAAAAAAACCCAAGGCTCCTGCTCGATTCGACTCTTTCCCACTTCTGATCCCACTCCCCAGAAGCAGCCACTTGCGAGTATTTTAGATTTTACTTCTGATTTTACATCCTTGTTTTTTAAAATATGCTTGTACTGACTGCTGTTTCTTGCTGCTGGCAGCTTATGTATTCTCTGTTGACTTCTTCCTATGGGCTAAGAGTATTTAGCTTTCTCATAGCTGAGTTTTCCTACAGGATTCAATCCTACCCACTTCCATCTCTGTGGTGTGGTTATATCACTATGATGTTTTGGTCTCACATTGTAATGGTAGAGGTGTTCTCAAATGTTTGGTGATCCCAGTCTCTCTGTTCTCATGAAAGACTGGGGCACTAAACCATAAGTAGAGTTCTGTGTGACAGGAGCCCATGTCACCTCCTTCTAGGGACCTGTCAGTTCATGTGGCCCTTCACCACCCAAGAGCACTGGCTTCCACTGTGGTCTAAAATGTAGACCCCTCTTCAAAATCATCTCAAACTGGAAATTTTACCAGAGTCGGTGAATGGGATGAAGATTCTCACTCCCCATAAACCTTCATTGGAAGATCCTTTTTGCTGAAGGAAAAAGAGAGGAGAGTGTAAAGAGAAGGAAATTGGAAACTGTTATCATTAGTCAGGAAAAGGGATTGTCTTGCATGTTAGTGTGGGAACTGCCAAGGGCAAAGTCTGTGTTGTGGATGAGTCTTGAGAGTCCAGTGCTTTGTTTTCCAGTATTGTTGGATACTACAGTGTCACCTAGACACCCTAAGTGCAATGGGTAAAGTATGATTTTGCAGCTAGACCTGGGTTCAGATCCATGCTATTAGGTTGGTGCAAAAGTAATTCTGATTTTTGCATTTTAAAATTTGCTGTTTGATGTTGGAATACATTCTTAAATAAATGTGGTTATGTTATACATCATTTTAATGTGCATTTCTCACTTTATGTTTTTTGCTAATGACTTATTACTTGCTGTTTATTTTATATTTATTTTAGACTGTGGAACTGATGTTAGACAAAAAGTGAATTCGGGTGATTTTCTTATTTGAGTTCAAAATGGGTCATAAAGCAGCCAAGACAACTTGCAACATCAGCAATGTATTTGGCCCAGGGACTGCTAAGTAATGTACAGTGTAGTGGTGGTTCAAGTAATTTTGCAAAGGAGACAAGAGCCTTGAAGATGAGGAGCATAGAGGCTGGCCATTGGAAGCAGACAACAACCAACTGAGAGCAGTCATCAAAGCTGATCTTCTTACAATGATGCGAGAAGTTGCCAAAGAATTCAGCATCAACTGTTCTGCAGTCATTCGGCATTTGACGCAAATTGGAGTGGTGAAAAAGCTGGGTAAGTGGGTGCCTCATGAGCTGAGAAAAAATTTTAAAAATGGTCGTTTTGAAGTGTCATCTTCTCTTATTCTACACAATAATGAATCATTTCTCGATCTGCTTGTGACGTGTGACAAAAAGTGGAATTTATATGACAACCAGCAATGACTACCTCAGTGGCTGGACCAAGGAAAAGCTCCAAAGCACTTCCAAAGCCAAACTTGCACCCAAAAAAAGTCATGGTCATGGTTTGGTGGTCTGCTGCTGGTCTGATACACTATAGCTTTCTGAATTCTGGCAAAACCACTACATCTAAGAAGTATGCTCAGCTCGTGGTTGTGATGCACCAAAAACTGCAATGCCTGCAGCCGGCATTGATCAACAGAAAGGGCCCAATTCTCCATGACAATGCTGGACTGCACATCGCACAACCAACTCTTCAAAAGTTGAAGGAATTGGGCTACAGAATTTTGCCTCATCTGCCATATTCACCTGACCTCTGACTACCACTTATTCGAGCATCTCGATAACTTTTTGCAGGGAAAATGATTTCACAACCAGCAGGATGCAGAAAATGCTTTTCAAGAGTTTGTCCAATCCCAAAGCATGGATTTTTACACTGCAGGAATAAACAAACTTATTTCTCATTGGCAAAAATGTGTTGATTGTAACGGTTTCCATTTTAAATAATAAAGATGTCTTTGAGCCTAGTTATAATGATTTAAAATTCAGTCTGAAACCGTAGTTACTTTTGCCCCAGTGGAGGCAGGCAGTGACATTCCCTGTGGAGCTAGATCCTCAGGCAAGGGAGGACCAGGCTCCCACAAGGGAATGTCACTACCTGCCTCTGTTGGTGCATCTACCTCTGGGTGTGGGCCTCAGCGAGCTGCATGTGCAGATCCCACATTTGGTGAGCACAGTGGGAGGGAAGGTGTGGGGCTAGGGACTGCTTAGCTGGTACTCTGGGTATGGCCAGGCTTTGTCTGAGTTCATGCCTGTCTCAGGGCACTCAGGCTTTGGAGAGCTTATGAAAGGCCCTGCCTAGATCCTCCATGATGGGGTCAGTGCCCACCCTGATCCCCTTCCCAGTGGAGTAGGTGAGGAAGAACAGACATCTGCCTAGCAGACAGACGCACCTCCCAGCTATGGAAATTGTGACAAATTGCTTGACCGGTCAGAGCCTCAAGTTTTTCATCAGTAAAATGAAAATACAGTATGTGGATTTAGATGCGGGCTAGAGGAAGCAGTAGAAGAGTGGAAGGGAGAAGGCTGCTCTTGGATGCATTAGAACCACCACATATAAGCATGATGTTGAGGAGGTAAACATTTATAGACATGGTCTTTGCTGGAGGGGTGAAGAGCCTCCTGGTAGGCTCCCCTGAGCACATAATACACAAAAGACCATAAAGCAACGCAGATACAGAGAAAGGACTCAGATGAGGGCACTAGCCTTAGTTTTACCTGATGCCATCTCCAAGACCTTGGACAAAACACTTAATTCACAGGCCTCACATTTTCCCTACAAAACTTGAAATATTTCCCATTTCTGCAAAGCTGTACTTACCAACGGAGCTGTGGGATTGCAAAGACCTTTGCATCTTGGGCGGCTAGGGCAGATGTGATTGAACCCCACCTAGATGGAAGTCTCACAAGGCTCCAGCCCCCTTCAGGTTGCTTACTCTCTGTCTGGGGACTAAGTGGGAGAATATTAGCAGTAAGATCTGAAAGTCGGGACAATAAGGGCGTGTGGCTCTCCCTGCTGCTGGGGAGATGATGACGCCAGGACAGCAGTGGCCAGGTGTGCTTCTTCCCTCTCCAGTGGTGTCTGCTGGAGAAGGCTCTCCATGCCCAGAGTGGCTTGGCTTTGCAGGCTGATAAGAAATATGGGAAGTAAAATGGCCTAAAGTGCACATCTTCCCTTGCCTGAGTCCCAGGCTCCCACAGGGAACATCACTACCTGCTTATGTGGGTGCTGGGAAATGTGGGGCAGTGAGCAGGATCTGGAGGTGTCATGAATAAGGTTAGCAGGTCACGCACAGGCTGCCAGAGGATCCCCAACCCCAGAGGCAGGTCTGATGCCCAAGAATCCAAGAGTCCAACAGAGGAGTGACAGACCAGGTCTGGGTCTGTTGTTCTCAAGGGGATTCTGATGGACGGTGATTCCCAAGAGCTCTGCCCCATCCAACCACAGACGGCAGGGGATGGATAAACCCCCGGGTAAGTGGGAATAAGGAGAGCCAGCATATCAGAATTGCTCAGGGCTTTTCAGCTGGGACATCCTCCCACAGTTCTTATCTACACGGCCCTCAGCTGGGGTAACCAGTCAACTATCCTCCTAGTCAGCTGACTAGGGTAATAGTCAACTATTAGCCAAAAAATGCACCTCATCCCTGAAAGCCTGTTGGTCCCAGACAGACAGGTCTGGGTGGTCACCCTAATGAAAGTCACCACCCAGATGAGCCACTATGGTTGCTGGGGGTGTACCCCAGCCAAAGCTGTGCTGCGGTCGGAGGAGCTTGTTAAGAGACTGCTAGGAGGCTGGAGTGGGCAGACTCCTGCCCACCGGACAGATGTGCCTCAACTCCTTGACACATGTCTCCTTTGTTTTCCGGCCCAGCAGCCTGAATTCCTGCCTTGACCTTTATGGCTCTGCAATACAGAAGAGACTGCAGAGAAATATGTAAAGTAAAGCTACAGCCTCCCCTGCACTGCAGGAAGCTTTTCCTCTGGCAGGCAGAAAGCACATCCTGTCAGATGGGGTGGGCGTGGGAGTCCCTCGGTGGGGGACACAGAGCACAAGGTGGCATTCTGAAGCAGGAATGAGGCCAGCGCTCACTGGTTCCATTGGGTCTCTGCAGGCTTGGCTGGCTCCTGCCTGTGAGCCCCAGGAAGATTGCAGTTTGCCCTTGGGGACATCACAGGCTGGGAAGGGACATTAGGCAGGTAAATCACTGACTCAGTCTCAGAACCCCGGGTTACACAGTGCTGAGGGCTCAAGGAAAGGGACAAAGAACTCACATGGAAGGTTAAAGGAAGAAGCAGGAACTCCTAAAGACAAAGTCATGGGTGGCTTCCAGGGACGTGGGTCTTTGAACTGGGTCTTGCAGGATGGAAAAGACAAAACACTTAATTCACAAGCCTCACATTTTCCCTGCAAAACCTGAAATATTTCCCACCACAGGGGACCTGTGGTGGAGTGAGTGGTCTTGCTTGGCTGGGAATGAGGTTAGCTCACGGAGGGCTGGGAGAGGACTGGGCAGGTCAGCTTGAGGACAAAGCCACAGGGGCTCATTGTGCCAGGCCAAGGAGCTGAGATTTCCTGCTGTGAGCCATGGAGAGCCAGAGAAGGCTCTTGAGCAGGGGAGTGGGATGATGAAGATGGCACTTAAGGAAGAAAAGTCTGGGCCGGGCGCGGTGGCTCAAGCCTGTAATCCCAGCACTTTGGGAGGCCGAGGCGGGCGGATCACAAGGTCAGGAGATCGAGACCACAGTGAAACCCCATCTCTACTAAAAATACAAAAAATTAGCCCGGCGCGGTGGTGGGCGCCTGTAGTCCCAGCTACTCAGGAGGCTGAGGCAGGAGAATGGCGGGAACCTGGGAGGCGGAGCTTGCAGTGAGCCGAGATCGCGCCACTGCACTCCAGCCTGGGCAACAGCGTGAGACGCCGTCTCAAAAAAAAAAGAAAGGAAGAAAAGTCTGACGACTGTAGGTAAAATGAATGGGCAACAAGGGCAGGAGTCACGGGGAGCTCCGTTGGGGGCGTATGGTAGCACTGTCACTGAGGGCTACTGAGGGTCAGCCGGCAGGAAGGAGGGTCAGGGAGAGGAAAGGGAGGCTGTGTGCATGGCTGCCAATAGGGACAGTCACTCCTCTGAGATGAAGGAGGGATGAGGGAGAGGAGGGGGAGGAGGGAATGGGGTGAAGAGGCAAAGAATTTTCCAGTAGAAGGGAGGCCAGCTGGGAGGGCTGTGTGTGCATCTCCCCACTTGTTCAGCATGGGGGGGGTGTGTGTGTGTGCATGTGTAACTGTGTGTGTGTAGTATGCATGCATGTGTGCGCATATGTGTACGTGCATGTGTCTGTATGAGTATGTGGTGTGTGTGTGTGTGAGTGCATGTGTGTGAGTTCGAGTTTCTTTGGGGGGTGTTGGGATTGTGAGGATGCAGCAAGTTGCCGTCCTGACTTTCTTTTGTGGATCCCTCATCTCCATGGGCCTCAGAGTCCTTCACTGCATTTATCTCACCTCACTGTGTCCAGCAAGGGGCCCCAAGACAGAAGAGTTGGGGTGGGAGGCGGGGAGTTTGCCTCACTACCCTGGCTGCGCTTGGGTCCTGTTCAGCAGGTGCCTCTGGCTTCTCAGGGCCACGTGCTTGCTCCCCAGCCTGAGAATGCAGCTGTCCTTCATTGCCTACTCCACACAGGGCAGCATCGTCCCACAGCTCACATTCATCCCAGGCAGGGGAGTGCTGCTTTGAGCCCCCAAGGGAGGCCTGAGAGGTTGGGCCAGAGGGAGCTCCAGGGAGCTGAGGGGCTCCCTGAGACCTTGGTTGGGAGCCTGACAGCACATAGGACAGGCTGGTCAGGGCATCTCACAGTACCCACCCTGACCCCAATGCCTGTTCCCCTGAAGCCTCTGACCACTGGTTGCACTGTTACCTGTATTCCCTGTGCTCCCGAATTTATTGGTCTCCTGGACCTTCTCTGTCCCCTGCCCTTCCTCTGCCCTGCCTCCTTCCCAGAGTGCAGGGGCCAGTGGGCAGGTGTGTGAGTCCTGTAGACATCTGCCTGTGCTGGCCGCTGCTGTCTGTGTGCCCCTCTCTGCTCTGGCCCTCTCTATGGGAGGGAGACAGGGTCAGGGTCAGGCGGAGTGCTGAAGAGTTTAGTGCAGAAGAGCTTGGTCCCCAGGTGGGTCTCAGACAGAGGAGCCTATGGGTGGGGTCCTGAGCCCCAGGCCAGGCTGGGGAGCTGGAGGGAGGCAGGAGGAGAAAGCTCAGGCAGCTGGAGTTGGCCTAGAGGGGAGCCCAGGCCCAGCAGGAGGCACTGCACAGCTCCTGATTGGCGGGAGGTAAGAACACTTCCGACGCAAATGCCTGGAACTGGGCACCGAGAGGGTGAAGCGCAGAAGAGAGGTGTCCCCTCCCGCGGGATCGTCAATGTAGGCCCTGGAAGAGGGGGTGGGAATTTGGGGAGCAAGAGACACGAGAAATGGAGACAAGACAGTGTCCTGATCAAGTCTCGTTTATTGGCGGCAATACAATGCCTTATATACGTTAGGAGGGGCAGGGGTTGGGCTAAGGCGGTGATGATCTCTCCGCAGTGGGCGTGGCTAGGTAGGTTTCGGTTTCTTCGGTCGGACGTCATGTTGCGCCTGCGCCGTCAGATAGTGATTTTCGCGGGCGCGGGAAAAATGGGTGAAGAAGCAGCAGGAAGAGCGCCATCTTTTATGAGATAATAGTACAGGGAAGAAGGTAAAACTAGGGAGGAGGTATAGAGAGGAAATGTATTTAGCTCAGGCGTCAATCGTCAATTATTACTCGCTATGGCCGGGGCGCGCAGCTCCGGACAGAGAGGCAAGGATCCTGAGGACTGGATGGGGGTCTGCGCCCCACTTATAGCTTTGATGAAGAGCTGCTCCCTGAGCTGGGGGGAGGCTTGAGTTTGTGCATCGTGTGCTGTGGGTTTGGGAGAGGGAGACCTAGGTGGGCATGAGGGCGAAGAAAGCAAGTTCACGAAGAAGGACTCTGGGTGTTGGCCGAGAGGGGCAGCAGGGGCTGTGCAGGGCCTGGCCACCTTCCCTCCTGAGCCAGGGCTCTTAGAGCTCCCCCACATGGCAGGGACTCTTCGCCCGCAGTGTGAAGTCAGCCTTCAGGGTCCATGCTCGGCCCAGCCTTGCTGGCTCAGCCCATCACATTGGATTAGCCTGTCCCAGTCCTGCCACCAGAGCCAGCTCTGCCTGGCCCAACCAGTCCTGTCTGCTTTAACAGAGGCTGACAGGCCAAATCCCTGAGCCAGCCTGCAGTGCTCAGCTGCCTGCACACCCTTTGGGGCCGCTTCTCTCAGCCTTTGGTCTTTTTGTTTCAGGAGCACAGGAAGTCAAGGAGCCGTAGCACTCTTATTAAGCAGATTTGCTACTTTGGTAGGATAAAGAGAGTGGGGGAGATTGAGTCAGGGTCAGGGATCTGGAGCTGTGGGTGCTGGGCGCAGGGCTGAGGGCTTAGCAGGATGACCTTTTCCAAACTCAGCCCTGCATATTGAAGGATACAGTGTCCAACACGAGGGAAGCCCATAGGGTTAGGTTTAGGATTAGGATTAGAGTTAAGATGAGGAATGCCAGTCCCATTGCCTGTCCTTGAATCTCAGTTGCATGCCCTTGGGTTAGGGTTAGGGTTAGGGGTTAGGGCTAGGGGTTAGGGTTAGGGTTAGGGGTTAGGGTTAGGGTTAGGGTTAGAGTTTGGGTTAAGAAAGTTGGTCCCATTGGAAGGGCCTGATTTGTAGTTGCACATCTATGGGATGCTCCCACTTCACCATGAAGGGTTCATGCTGGGCCTTTATGAGCTCTCCAAAGCCTAAGTGCCCTGAGACAGGCATGAGCTCAGGGAAAGCCTGGCCATACCCAGAGTACCAGCTAAGCAGCTCCTAACCCCACACCCTTCCTCCCTCTATGCTTACCAGATCAGAGGCAGAGAAAACAAAAATATCTCTAGTCCAAGTCACAGCAATGAATGAGCACGACACTGTATGTGCCTGGCACCCTCCTCCATTCAGGGAGGTCTTCACAGTGGACAGTGGCTCCAGGAGAGCTCGGGAGCTGTTTTGTAACATTCCATCCCCTCCGCCTCAATCACCTTTTTAAAGTTTTCTCAGAAAAACAATCCATGAACATCTTACCTTAACAGAGGAGCTTGAGTCTCACGGGCACACAGTCATGCAGGAAGGAGGTAAAATGGTACAGACCACTAGAGCTCACAGAATGTGTTCTAGTTCCTCAGGCTCTTAGGGTATTACTGGGGTCGCTCACTGTGCATTACCTTCACTTCTTTACAAGCAAATTAGCAGATTCAATGTGTCAACTCCAGAGGTAAGCGCTCCTGCTATTCCCATGGTGGTCCCATAGCGGGAACAGAGCTGGGCGTGGGCCTCAGAGAGCTCTGTGTGCAGATTCCTGCCCTGCTTCTTCCAGCAAGTTGCTCAACCTGCTCTGAACTCCAGGTCCCTCCCCGGTGCAGTGAGCATAGTAAGCCCCCGCCCCATGGAGTTCTGAGAACTGTGTGGGATCCTGCGTGTGCACCACTGGTGCTCATAACCCTGAGGTGCTTGCCCTCCAGCTGGGCTGTGTGAAAAGGAAAAGAGAAGAGCCAAGGGGTTTGCCCCCTTGCACACACCTTAGTCTTCCTGCTCCTTTCTATGTCTCCCCTCCGAGTGACTTTCATCCCCTGACCGTATCTCAGATGGTACAGAAGGCTGTCCATGGCCCCCGACTCCCCTCCCCACTGCAGGACTGCAGCTCTGCTCAGGAAAAGGCGGGGCTCATGGGGAAAGCATTGAGGTGGCCATGGGGTTCCCTGCCCAGGTGCCACTGACCTGGAGTCCTGAACTCCTGGACCCAGAGATGCCAGCAGAGCTGCCAGCAGGCTCTGCCCACAGGACAGCCCTACTGCTCCTCCCCCCGCCTGTGGGACAGGCCTGTGCTTGTGGAGTCCTGGCTGGAGCTGCCCTCAGGCAGAGGTGGTGCAGGCTGCTAGTGGGTGAGGGTTCAGGTGGAGTGATGGGAAGGACCCTACCCCTCTCCATCCCTCCTCTGTAAAACGGGTACCAGGCCGAGGCCCCCCATCACTCTAGGGGTCTCTGGGTGGCAGGTGCTTGGGTCTTCGTAACCTCTGCCCTGGAAGATGAAGTGGGGGTACCTGGTCATGCCTTGGAATGAGCTGTGCTGCGGGCCCAGCCAACTGCAGGGGTCCCGGAGCTTCTGGAGGTCAGTCCTGGTGCCTTTGCTGAGCAGGTCACTCCTTGCTTCTTCTGCAGACAACAAGGTTACCAGCATGATTATTGCTATGACCGATGGAGCACTGGTGCTAAATGCATTTCAGGACATTCTCAAAGAAGCTGGTCAGGTTCACAGTTACCAGCATTTTGCTCCACCTATTTTGATGACTAATACTTAATGCCTTCAAATGCGTTTCAGGAGACTCTCAAAGAAGCCAGCTGGGTTCACAGTTACCAGCATTTTGCTCCATCTATTTTGATGACTAATACTCAATGCCTCTTTGCCTTAGGCTGAAAGGCTTGGAGCCTGGGGGCCATCATTTACACCCTGGGTGTGGCTGATTATAAGATAGACCAGGTCATTCTGAACTGGTAACCAAGCACCACTCTGGAGCTGAGTGGAGAAAGGCGTCCCAGGCGGCTTTCCCAGGGCCACCCAGAGGACAGTCATCTAACTTGCCCCAAGTGATTTGGCCCAACCCATGGCCACTGCAAAAGTGATTGACAGCGTGTTGTCATCCCTGATAGTGGGCTGCAGGCTAGAGAAGGCTGTGGCCCTCAGAGCCTGACATTCTGCTGCCCCCAAAGCATGGGGGCAAGACACTGTCCCCTGGGCCTGTGACCTGCTGCATCCTCACCTCCTGGGCGGGGGTCCAAGCCACCCCCAGCAATTGATAACAGTAATTGCACACAGCCGGGACCACGTGTTTGCAGTGGGCAATGGAGTTTCGGAACAGCATGACCTAGTGGACAGAGTGAGTGGGGTGGATTTGAGAGGTGGTGGGGGCCTGGCTGCCGTGCCCTGAGGCTCACACTCCCTGCCCCTTTATACCCTACTCTCTATTCCAGATCAGAACACAGGTGTCTTGAGGTGAAGTCTGTGTGGAGCCCTCCGTTGTGTGTACAGGAGGTGAGCGCTGAGGAGGCCCCGCTGTAGTAAGAAGGGTGTGTGCTGCATGTGCGGTATGTGATGTGTGTGGTGTGTTTTGTGATGTGTGTGTGTTGGGTATAGTGGGTATATGGTGTGTGGGGTGTGTTTTGTGATGTGTGTGTGTGTGTGTGTTGGCCATAGTGGGTATATGGTATGTGAGTGTGCGTGGTGTGGTGTGTGCTGTAGAAGTTGTGTTTGGTTGCATGTGGGGTTTGTGTGTGTGTATGTGCTGTGTGAGTGTGTGTTGCGCATCATGTATGGTGTGTGGTGTGTGTGGTATGTACATGGTGTGTAGATCATGCATGTTTCTGGTACAGTGTGTTTATATTGTGTCTGTGGTATATGTGTGCTAGTTGTATGCGGTATAGTGTGTTTGTGGTGTGGGTGTTGTATCTGTGTGTATGTGGTGTGGGCATGCACAACAGCTAACCTGGCCCATAGACCAGGAGCAGCCAGGGTTCATCTCAGGAATGCCAGGTGGGTGTGGGAGCTGAAATATCTGTGTAATTTACCACATAAACAAAACGGGAAAGAGGAACCAGGTAATAGGGGATGAGGAACAAGAAGTGGGGGTGTCAACATCCCACAGCACCCTGGGAGCCGAAGGGAACCTCCATAGCCTGAAAAAGTCGTCCACACAAACACCCTTGATTCTCCTAGGCCCCAAAGGATAAATCCCAGCACACATCCATGCTGTCTGGGATGTGGAGAGAATGTCTTCTTGCCAGCCAGGGTCCCAGCATCGGTGGTGACAGCCCTGTGAGGGCCTCTGTGATGACCCCTGTCTGTCCTGAGCTGGAGGACGTGGGCTGGGGCTGGGCATGGCTGACATTTGTACAACTGCAGCTACTGGGCAGAGGAAGAGAGCCCTGGGCGTACTCCCTCCGGGAGGACAGCACGAGGCCCTTAGCAAGACCACCAGGACCTCCAGCAGTTGCACTCTGGCCTGCCTGTTCCTCACTGCAGAGCACCTTGGCACTATGCTGTGGGGACAGACATATGGTCCATATCTGAGCTCTGCTCTCCATGAGCACACAACCAGGAGCAAATAGTCCAATTCCAGCGAGCTCCAGAGGTGCCTCCCATGAACAGAAAGGACGCTGTCAGGCCCGTCGTGAGTCCCAAGGCACTGGGCTGTGCTGGGCCTGGCACAAGGCTGGGAGCTGGTAGGACCCCAAAGCAAGAACTACGCTGACACTTCCATGATTGGTCCTGGACTCTGGTCCCCCACCACGCCTCTCCGTCACGCAGAGCTGAGGGTGGGGGTGGAGTAGAGAGCTCCCCTTCCCCTCAGGGTCTCTTTCTGCTGCTCCTGGTTTAAAGCCGTTCAGCCGTGCAGCAGTGGTGACAGCTGTGCTCCTCTGATGATGTCCCCTGGACATGCACAGCCTGTGGCATCTGAGCAGCCCTGTCAACCCCAGGTGAGGATGTGAGTCGTCATCCTCCCTGGAGGCAGCTGAGTGGAGATGACAGGTGCCCTCTGCCCACCAGCTTCCAGCTTGGCCCGCTGCCTCTGCCCACGTGACCTGGCAGTCACAGCCCTGACCTGTCAGCTGTTGGCCGACTTGTACAAAGCCCCCCCACATGGAGGGTGACAGTCACAGTAGGGAAAGACCAAGGCAGGAGCCTGGAACCCAAATGCAACAGAATGAGCCCTGTCAGCAGGCCGCCACCAACAAGCCACAAGGGCTCCGGGGAGCCCAGGGAGGAGGCCAAGGAGGAAGGCACGCAGCCCAGACTCTCCCGTTTATCCCTGGGCCTCATATCCAGCCTGGCAGAGACCTCTGCTGGGCTCAGGACCAGCCTGGAGCAGTGAGGCTCTCCAGGGGCCACTCCCTGCTCTGGGCACCCTGTGCAGAGGTGGGACCAGGTGGGGCATAGGCACTCTGCAAGCCCTGCCTCAACGTGAAGGGCCGAGCCCACCTGCCCTTGGCAGTCCTGCTCGAAGGACACCTCGTCCTGGAAGCCTTCCCTGATGACCAGCCCCTCTGACTCCCTGCAGCCCAAGGGCTTGGTCTGTCCCTCTCGTCAGTCACTTGTCACTCAGGATGTACTATGACTTCTGGTTGTCTATGTCCAAGTATAATTTTCTTATTTAGTTCTGTCTTTCTTCTAATCTTTCATTATTAAATTTTTCAAACTTTACAGCCAAGTGGAAATGATTGTGCAATGTACATGCCTGTTTGTGTCGTGGAGATTTTTAATTAATGCTTGACCACGCTTGCTTTATCCTGTCTCTGTGTGTTTCTTCCTCTCTCTGTCTATCTTTCTCTCCACCAATTCATCTTATTTTTGGATGCATTCAAAGTATTTTATAGTCCTCAGGGTACTTTACCCCTAAACCCTTCAGTTTGTATATCTTTCACTAGGGAACAGTATTTGTTAAGTTCTCTTTTTGCAGCGCACAAATCTTTTTTTTTTTTTTTTTTTTTTTTTTTTTGAGACGGAGTCTCGCTCTGTCACCCAGGCTGGAGTGCAGTGGCCGGATCTCAGCTCACTGCAAGCTCCGCCTCCCGGGTTCACGCCATTCTCCTGCCTCAGCCTCCCGAGTAGCTGGGACTACAGGCGCCTGCCACCTCGCCCGGCTAAGTTTTTTTGTATTTTTTAGTAGAGACGGGGTTTCACTGTGTTACCCAGGATGGTCTCGATCTCCTGACCTCGTGATCCGCCCGTCTCGGCCTCCCAAAGTTCTGGGATTACAGGCTTGAGCCACCGCGCCCGGCCGACAAATCTTAAGTGCATCATCTGTATGAGTTTTGACGAGAGCACACCACATCCGTGTAACCGCAGACCCTGTGAAGATGTGGAATGTTACCACGGCCCCAGAAAATCCCCTCAGACCTCTCTGTGCATGTGGCTCAGTAGTTCCCTGGGATTGAGACAAGAAGTGGAATTGTTGCATTAAGGGCACACACTTGTGAAACGTTCTTCAGTAGTGTTGCTTATCTGTCCAGGCCACACCAAGCAGTGTGCGGGAGTCCTAGGCCCCACTGCCCCCCTCCCCCAGCACAGGTGACTTCCATCTGTGTCCTGTTGCCCTTCTGGTAAGTCGTCAGCCCTACCACACTGCTCAGGACTGCAAGGACTTGACCCCTGTGGCCTGAGGGAGCACTGTAGGATTTCAGGGTGGAGAGCTCCAGCTGAACTGCCCCTGTGCAGAGGCTGAGGCAGGGTGCCTTTCCTGGCTTCCTTGGATTGGGAAGGGTGTGGGAGTCCTCCTGTGTCCTCAAGGCCCAACTACCTCCTCGTGGACCCTCAGTGACACCAGATGAGGATTTGGTCCAGTGGACACACAGATATTCATTCAGACACAGCCACTTCCTTGTAGGGAAGCCCCCTGGGAATTCAGTTTTGGGGATGGATCACAGGAGCAGGGAAGTCAGAGTGGAGACTGCCCTCCACTCTTCCTCACTTGGACTTTTGAGTGTTGTTCTTACATAATCCAAGCAAGAGATTATTCATGGATATGACTTTAATAATGCAAAGAGCCAGGACCAAGTTATTTGCAGATTCAAGTTTAGCAAAACAAAAGTCATTGGTAAGTAGCCTCCTCTGAAATCTGCAATGATCCAATGAGGTTTTCCTTTGAGCATTACGGTGACATTCAAACGATTTCAGATTTCAGAGCATTTTGGATTTTGAATTTTCAGATTAGGGATACTCAACCTAACTAAGCAAGGTCACCTGTGTAGAGCAGCTGGCACAAGTATGGACTTTATAATATTTTAAACTCTCCTATCGTTTGGCAACACTCAAGCATCGGGGAACCTCTGCAATTGGAGAGTGGCCTGAGGAAGCGCCCAGTCTAGGCAGACACTGTGCCCTGGGTACCGGGGGAGTGTGCTCTTCCCTGCTGAGTGCCTTTGGATTTTCTGCATCCCCCTCAATTCTCCCTCTTGACCCCTTGATACATTCATTCCATCTGATCATGTTATGTTCAATGGGCTCTTATTCAGGGTCATCTGGCAAACTTGGAATGACTCCTCTCCCTGCAGGATGCTTCTCGGCCATCTCTCCTGCTGTCCCTGCGTATATAGAGTGGGGCAGAGGCTGTCATTGTCACAGTCTCATGTGGCAGAGTTGTGTAGGTGGTCTCAGGCCATTAAGATTCCACTGACGTATACTTTCATGGGAGTGACTTAGGGACGGAGCAGCCCCTTCCTAAGGAGAGCTACTGGGTATTGACTGCTTCTTATATCAGGTATTGTGCCAAGTGCCTTACACTCACTGTCTCCATGAATTCTCCAAGCAGCCTTACTGCATTTCCTTTGCATGGGTGGATAACTAGGGCAGGGGTGACGGAAGAGCTTTCCCAGCACCACACACCTGGAGAGTAGACCCAGGAGATCTGTCTGCCCAGTGGGGGCCTTCCGTGTCCCTGAGATGATGGTTTTTGGGGAAGGCATGGCCCTGCCTATCCCCAGGAAGTCCAATCAGACGCCTCCTCTGCCCGCCTGTGGGTGCACTGGTTTCCTGGAGGGCACTAGTTTTTTCTCCAAGGTGGGCCAGCACCAGGTCTCACATAGGAAAGCCCATGCCACAGTCCTGGGTGCCTCTGCAGAAGGCCACACTGCTCCTGGTTGGTGACTGTGCAGAAGTGACTGGGCATGGCTGTGTATTGCAGGGAGCTAGGATGCACTGAGGAGTGACTTTGTCATTGATTACATTTTCCTCTGAAGAAAACATTCATGAAACATTTTAGAAATAGGGAAGCAAGAAGACATATTCAAAGCTTGATGTTTCTATCTGCTTCATGTTTTCTGTCTTTATAGGCTACATTTTTGTAATTTAAGAAATTTTTTAATATGGTGACTGAAGTATGGGTTTAATCAGTTAATCTGTTTGAAAACTCTTTTTCCAGCAGCCCGGTGTTGCTGGGCCTTCTGCCCATCTTGGCCCTGAACCATGGCCTCAGGGTGCCAGTGCCACCCGCCCTCCCCTGGAGCTCCCTGAGCTGTCCCAAATGCCATACTGCAGTCAGATCACACCTCTTGGGGATTTTTAACCCAGTAATCCCAATCTTTCCATCTCTCAAAGTAAATCTGTTTCCTAACCATGTTTTCCTGATCGTTATCTTTATCAGCACCAAGGAAGAGGTCAACAGTTTAGAAATTCATGGCTAATCTGACAGTTGGGTTCAGGCCAACAAATTGTTCCATGTGGAAATGAATCATTTTGCCCACAGTAACACTGACCTACATGAAAAAGAGGAAAACAATAGAAATTACTTTTATGTATACATGAAATTTTAATTTATAAAATTATATTATATTTTGCTATACATTTGTACAATTATTTTACAGTGTTAATTATATTTTATTATAAAAATCATACAATGTAGAAAAAAGAAACATAGACAAAACATAATGAATAAAAACATTACCCCAAATCCCAAACCCAAAGACAAGTGCTATTAACATTTTCAACTACAGCATAATAAATTTAATTTTGCTTAAATATGACGGAAGAAAAAGAAAATGAAATGGGATTGAAGAAACTGTGGAGCATCACACGAATGCTTCTGGTCGCCTGTGATGAAGTGGCTGTCCCTTTCCCTCCATGCCTCTCCTTCCCTCTGCTCATGGACATCACAGCACATCACACTCTGCCATCTATTTTGTTCTCTATTTTTAATTTTGTTGTCTGTCTCCCACGCAGTCCTTAAAGGTGAGTTCTTGAGAGCAGGGACTCTGCCTGCCTGTTCCTGTTACACAGCAGAGCGCTGCACAGGGCCTGGGTGTGGCGGGTGCTCATAGGGGTCTCTGCAATAGGAAAGCAGAGCCCAGATGCCGGTCGTGGACCACGGGGTCAGCTCTGCGTGATGAGGACCGGAGGTGGGAGGGACAGTGGACGAACATGTGCATCGACATTCTTCCCACGTCATTTCCTTTTAGAAAAAAAAAAAAAAAATCAGTATGGACAAGACTTTCATGACTTGCCCTGGACCAAAGATTAAAAACAACCTGGACAGTAAGAATCTCTGGCAGGAGGCCCTAGAGGGCAGGAGGCCAAGGGTCACAGTTGGGCACCGTGAGGTGTACAGAATGTGGATGCTCCCCTGCTGGGGCAGCACGTGTCTGCGGCTGGTCTAAGGACACAGTGCTCACCTCCCTTGTTGGTGGCCCCCAAGGTGTTCAGGGATCCGCAGTGTCCTAGGGATCTGCAGTGTCCTAGAGATCTGCAGTGTCCTAGGGTCTGTGAGGAGGGCAAGATGCCGGAGATGATTGCCCGAGGAATGGTACCGTTGCTCCAGGTCACCTTTCAGAGTTAAGCCAACGGACTCTGTAAATACAGAAGAGCCAGAATGGTTGACACCAAGCAGCCATTTGTGGTCATTTAGGACACAGTCACAATGACATGAGATCTCATGCAAGGCCCCTCGCTGCTGGACCCACATCCCCCTTGGCCATCATTGCTGAGGTAGACCTCATAGTGCTTTGGGGAATGAGAGCATTGCCCATGCTGTCCACTCACCGAGGGCAAGAACTGCATCTCCCTGGGCTGGCTGTCACCATCTTCGCTTTCTGTGCTTTAGGGAGGTCTTTGTTGAAGCCAGCCTGAACAATGGCAGAAATGTCTTTTCTAATGACATCACTTTGAAGAGCACCACCTGTGTGAGTACCAGGGTGGGGATGCCACCAACCTGGGCTGTCCAGAGCCCCTGCACTGGAATGAGGTACACCCTGGGGAGGACAGGAAGAGCACACAGTTCCTAGGCAGTCCCAGAAAAGTAGCATGTGCAGCAGACACCTGAGCCTGCTTGATCCTGTTCCAGCTGGCACAGGGGGGTTAGGCTTGGAGGCTGTGTGCCAGGAGCCAGAATCCAGGACCTCTAGAGTCTCCAGCTTCTCCACATGGGCCTCCCAGGTCCAGGGGATCTGGAGAATTCCACGCACTACCTTCAGGATGCGCGTGCCGCTGAACCGGTGCCCCAGCTGCTAATCTGATCCTAAACCCACTTACAACCCCATCCCCGCAGCCTGCCTGGTAGTCATCTGCTGTCATTTCCCAGATGCTGTCAGCCTCCTTTCTGCCTCTCCTCCCTGCTCGGGCCCCGGAGCTGCCCCTCTCTGCTCCCTCCCCGAGCCCTGCAGTATGTCCCCTCCCGCTGCTGATGGGGAGGCTGTCAGGCGCCCAGGCCAGGCTCAGGCCCAGCTCAGGCCAGCACAGGTTCTCTCCTCTCCCCTCCCTAGCCTTCTTTCTAAGCAGAGGTGGAAGGCCTGGGCAGCCTGCATTCCCACGGATGCCGCCCAAAGTCCCTTTACTGTGAAGAACAGCCAGAGAAGAGTTCCCGTTGCTTACACCCCATGTATCCCTGGTTCTGAGCCAGGCCTTTCTCCGAGCTCTGTAAACCTCACAAGTGCCCCCAGGGAGGGAGGCTTATTCCCTTTCCACAAGTGTGGAGGCTGAGGCTCAGAGCGGTGCGTGGATGTGCCCATGGTGCAGAGCCTGGAAGTGGGGAGAGCGGCTGTGGGGGATGGACCCGGGTCTCCTGCCCCTGCTCCTGCACCTGCACCTCTCTCGGCCACGGTACCCCCACCCTCACTTATCTTTGTACCTGTAGATTTAGTTGTCCTCAAAGAAGCCCTGTGCTGCAAGCGAGGTGTTCAGTGAGGCTAGGTTCATCAGATCACAGAAACTTCTGGGACTTTCTTGGCAACGCTCTAGGGCAGAGCCTTTGAGCAGGACCGAAGGAGGAGTCTGTAGCTCTCTGGTGACCAGCCCTGGCCACTAGCCTCACTTTGGTACATGGAGGAGGGACCAGCTAGGGAGAGCGAGGAGTGGGCAGATGGGTCACCAAATGGTGGGCACCGGGAAGAGGCCACCCAGGCCACTGACATTTGGATTGTCTACCAGGCGTAGTGCACGTTAATACCTTTCTCCTACAGGGTGCCAGTCCACCACAGACCACCATTCGCCACAGGCAACCCGTCCATCACAGAACACGCATCCATCACGGACTACCTGTCCATCACAGGCCACTCATCCACCCCAGAGCACCCATTCATTATAGAACACCCGTCCACCACAGGCCACCCATCCATCACAGGCCACCCATTTACCACAGAGCACCCATCCACCACACAGCACCCATTCACCACAGATCACCCACCCAACACAGAACACCCATCCACTACAGGCCACCCATTCACCACACAGCACCCATCCACCACAGAACATTCATCCACCACAGGCCACCCAATCGCCACAGAGCACCCATTTACCATAGAACACCCATCCATCACAGAACATGTGTCCACCACAGACTACCTGTCCACTACAGGCCACCCATTCATCACAGGCCACCCATCCACCACAGGCCAACCATTCCCCACAGGCCACCCATTCCCCATAGGCCACCTTTTCACCATAGAGCCCCCATTCACCACAGAACACCCATTCATCCCAGGGCACCCATTCACCACAAAGCACCCATCCATTACAGCCCCTACATCCACCACAGGCCAGCCATTCACCACAGAGCCCCCATCCATCACAGAACACCCGTCTGCCACAGGCCACCCATTCACCACAGAGCACCCATCCACCACAGGCCAGCCATTCACCACAGGCCACCCATTCACCACAGAGCACCCATCCACCACAGGCCAGCCATTCACCACAGGCCACCCATTCACCACAGAGCCTCCATCCACCACAGGCCACACATTCACCACAGAGCCCCCATCCACCACAGGCCAGCCATTCACCACAGAGCCTCCATCCACCACAGGCCACGCATTCACCACAGAGCCCCCATCCATCACAGGCCAGCCATTCACCACAGGCCACCCATTCACCACAGAGCCTCCATCCACCACAGGCCACGCATTCACCACAGAACTCCCATCCATCACAGGCCAGCCATTCACCACAGGCCACCCATTTACCATAGAGCCCCCATCCATCACAGGCCAGCCATTCGCCACAGGCCACCCATTCACCACAAAGCCCCCATCCATCACAGGCCACGCATTCACCACAGAGCCCCCATCCATCACAGGCCATGCATTCACCACAGAGCCTCCATCCATCACAGGCCAGCCATTCACCACAGAGCCCCCATCCATCACAGGCCATGCATTCACCACAGAGCCTCCATCCATCACAGGCCAGCCATTCACCACAGGCCACGCATTCACCACAGAGCCCCCATCCATCACAGGCCACGCATTCACCACAGAACCCCCATCCATCACAGGCCAACCATCCACCACAGGCCACCCATTCACCACAGAGCCCCCATCCATCACAGGCCAGCCATTCACCACAGGCCACGCATTCACCACAAAGCCCCCATCCATCACAGGCCATGCATTCACCACAGAGCCCCCATCCATCACAGGCCAACCATCCACCACAGGCCACCCATTCACCACAGAGCCCCCATCCATCACAGGCCACGCATTCACCACAGAACCCCCATCCATCACAGGCCAACCATCCACCACAGGCCACCCATTCACCACAGAGCCCCCATCCATCACAGGCCAGCCATTTACCACAGGCCACGCATTCACCACAAAGCCCCCATCCATCACAGGCCAACCATCCACCACAGGCCACCCATTCACCACAGAGCACCCATCCATCACAGGCCACTCGTTCACCACAGAACACCCATCCATCACAGGCCAGCCATCCATCACAGGCCAGCCATTCACCACAGGCCACCCATTTACCACAGAGCAGCCATCCATCACAGGCCAGCCATCCATCACAGGCCAGCCATCCATCACAGGCCACTCGCCCACCACAGAGTCCCCATCCATCACAGGCCAACCTTCCATCACAGGCCACCCATCCATCACAGGCCACCCGTCCACCACAGTCCACCCATTCACCACAGAATATCCATCTATCACAGAGCACCCTTCCACCCCAAACCAGCCATCTATCACATACCACCCATCCACCACAGACCACCCGTCCATCATAGACCATTCATTTATCATAGACCATTCATTCACTGCAAACCACCCATCCATCACACACCACCCATCCACCACAGACCACCCATCCACCACAAAACACCCGTTAATCACACACTGCCCATCCATCACAGAGCGCCCATCCATCACAGCCCACTTGTTCATCAGAGAGTACCCATCTGCCACAGAGCACTCGTCCATCATAGGACACTGGTCCATCACAGGAGGCAAGTCAACCAGAGGGCTGGACAAGCAACCCACTAATCATCCAGGTCCTGCTGGCCCTGCTCCTGACCCTGCTGCTGCTTTGTGGTTTCTGGCAGGTGTGTGACAGGAGAATAAGTGCTCCCTGCCCGCCCAGCCCTGGGGCTCAGACACAGGTCCAACCTCCAAGGGACTTCAGCATGTGACTGCCGCATGATCCCACCTGTGGGAAGTTTCCCATCAGTTCCCAGGTCATCACATGAGCCAAGGGAAGCTGTCCACACGTTCACAGAGTCTAGGAATCCTAGGCTTCTGTAGGACCTCCTGCCCCGGCTGGTCACAGAGAGCTGGCCTGGGATGCCCTGGACATGGGGCTGAGGCCTGCCCTGGCTCCTAGAGAAAAGTGACCCCAGAATCCCTGAAACCAGGGCTACCTCAACAATCCGGACTTCCGGAAGCCTCAGATGGACAGGCCAGGAGGCGTCCTCTGTGTGGAGGGAGGAAGAGAGGGTCCCCCATGAGGCCCTGCTGGCCCAAATGGAAGACAGTGCTATAACCCCCAGCTGTCTGTGCCTTGAGAAACCAGCGTGGATCTTGGCATATGTCTGGTGCCTTCTCCATTCCTTCATCTGTCTTTACTGAGCTCCAGCTTCCTCTGGGCCCCATGCTGGGCTGGGGAGGGACAGAAATGAAGCAGCCACTGTTCCCCATGGGGAGCTCACAGTCCTGTCTGGTCAGGGCTGAGGATGAAACGTCCACCCCACAGGAGTGGGAATGGCTACCTGTAAGGCAGAGCAGGACCCAAAAGCAGAGATGGAGCCCAGGGCGGGGAGGGCGATAGAGGCCTTGGAGTTGAGGTGGATGGACCCAGCCCAGAGAGCTGCAGACAGACAGAGCAGGGGGAGGAGAGGACAGAGCCCAGCCCAGGGAACACACAGGTCTCATCTCTGCCCAGGGAGCCACGAGGGGAGGAAACCGGGGACTCAGCCATGAGGCTGGGAGGTCAGGGAATTCTCCCAGGGACAGATAGGCTCTCCCTGAGGAAGGGAAGAGGGGCGGGCGCTCTCTTTTCCATATGGCTGTGGGCAGAGAAGGACACTTGCAGGGGCTGGGCCTCTCTAGGGACCTGATCCCTGGCCTGGCTGACCCTAGGAACCCCACAGCAGCAGTACAGGGGTTCCCCTTGGATAAGGTTGGAGGCTGAGGCCTGGAAGAAGGAGCCTGCTGGGTACAGCACAGGCTCAGAGTGCCCAGGTGACACCCTAAAGACCGTGCTCTGTCCTGCTGCCCCACCCCCATCCAGCTCTGCTCCATACCAGGGTCCCAGCTGGGTACAAGGCCAAGGCAGAGCCAGCCCACTCCCATCCAGCTCTACTCCAGACCAGGGTCCCAGCTGTGTACAGGGCCAAGGCAGAGCCTGCCCACCCCCATCCAGGCCATGTTTGTCTCTTTTGAACATTCTAGACTGTCAAGGATCCACCACCTCTGCAGAAACCAGAAAAGGTAAGTCGCAGTTCCAGTCCCGATATTGTCACATCCCAAGGAGTCCACTGACCTTCACCAAGAGTGCCATGAAGCCTGAGCCCCATGACCTCCACCTACTTGGGAAGAGAAGAAGGTGACAGAGGGGCAGAGTGGAGCCTGAGAAGGGTGGGGACTCACAGTGATGTCCCCAGCACACCCTTCTTGCTCCCTGCACCCCTCAACATGAGCCTTCTCACCAATTCACAGCCTGGGGTGGCCAGTTTCAGCAACTGTGATGATCTCTCCTGAGTAAATGGGGCTCTTCTGACAATACCCACGGAGCATGTACAAGATGCTGAGGATGGAGCGCTCTGGAAAAGAAGCCCCATGTTTTAGGGATCTGGCCCCATCCCCAGCCTCCGGATGCGGGTGTGGCTCCATTTGGCCTCCCTGGATCCCTGTCTCCTGGCAGGGATGAGGGGCTGGCTAACGTTAGCTTCAAGGGACTGCAGGGCTGAAGGATGCAGGAGTCCTGGCAGGCACCGAGCTGGGAGAGACACCCAGCCCAGTGAACACAGGGGCCAGGAGTCCGGAAGCAGGCTCCTGGGACAGGGACCCACCCCAAGGGCCATGGGCAGTGGTGAGGGCAGTAGCTGAGGCAGGAGGCCCTGGACCTGAGATGGGGGAGGAACAGACCTCCCTGGCCAAGTCTGTCCACTGCGGTGCTGCAGAGTGGGCTCGGGGAGGATGCATCTGCAACCAGGTGGATGCGGACAGCCACTTGCAAATTCTGGGACCATTGCACAGCCCCCAGAGCAGGCCTCTTTCAACAAGGGTGGTCACGGGAGAACCAAAGGGACAGAGATGAAGTCGTTGGCATTTAGGGGAAAAACCATGTCTGCAAACCAGGAGGAGTTTGCATGTTTCTCACGCGAAAGATGCTCCCCTGTTGTGTGGGCTCCTCACTGGTCCTTTCATTCCACAGACGCACATCTGGGAGCGGTCAGCACTGTGCCTGGTTCTGGGGCAATGACACCATGGCCTTGCACTCAGGATCTGCCCGTAAAGGAAGCAAACAGTTGTTTTTCTTAGTTTAGAAGCCAGAATAGGAGAAACTACCTCCTCTTCCTTCATCACCACTGCCCCCGCCTCCTGTGAACACCTGCCCCACTGTGATTTTTTATTGCTGTGGGTGCCGAGGAGTGTACAGGATAAGAGGGATAGAGGTGAGAAGCACAGAGGGGCTGTGACCCCCAGGCTGGGACTGCAGGAGGAGGGTGCAGCTGGGTCCTGCTGCAGAGGCCTGGGCCCTGGAGGAAGGCAGGCTCTATGGGTGTTGGCCTTGGGTCACTTGATGCCAGGGGCAACCAGATGCCCACCTCACCCTAGTGTCCCAGTGGAGGACAAGTATGAGGGTTCCTGTCCCCTGCACCACCAGGCCTGTCCCAGCACAAGGAGTTTCCTCTTTGAAGGATCCAGATTTCTGGACATAGCAGCTAGTGACGTCTGAGCAGTCCTGGCTCTCCCAGGGGTTATAATCAGCTCTGGTAGTGGCTTAGGTTTCAAATCAGTGGCCTGCGGGTTGATGAGTCAAACAAACTGAATCACAAAGTCTCCCACAGGTCAGTAAAATATCAACGTAAAATAATCAAAGGGTCAGAATGTAGATTAAAGATAATTTATTCACTTGAAAAGATTGAGGATGGACCAACTGGGAAGCATAGATTCCAAAAAACAAGTCAGTATTACAAAGTGGAGAAGTTAGGGACCATTTATACAGACAAAGTTTAGGAAAGTTAAACTGAATTTTAACATCTGTCCATGTGAAGTTTAATGCATAGTTACAATGATCTGATTAGTGGAGATAGTCTTTCTCTTTTGGGAAAGGTATATTTAACATTCCACACTAAAGATGTAACTATCATGAGGTCTTGGGCACCCTCTGTTCTCAGTTAAGAACAGGACAACAAAAGGAGGCAAGTAATCTATAACAAGGATCAATGATGGGAAGGGAGGCGTTCTGGTCTCTGGTCTCTCCTAGTCATTTACAGAACTAGAACAATGAGAGAGAGTTAAGCTATAATCTATGAAGCCAAATTGCAAACATGGTATGTGACTGAGTCTTCAGGGCTTAACTTCCCCCTTAGCATAATAAATTTAGAAGGTCAGGACATTTTACTTCTCTTACATTTCTTCCTTTTCTTCAAATTATTTCAGAGAAAACGTGGCAGAAGAATCATGTATTTAAGTCAAAATCTCAAGTGAACATAGTATCCAATAGGTAGTTTTTACACCTTGCTTTCCTTTTTTCCCCACTTACGGGGTCCCTGGTTGTCTATTTTTTCCATCTTTATGTCCATGACTATCCAATGTTTAGTGCCCACTTACAAGTGAGAACATGCAGTATTTGACTTTCTGTTTCTGTTTTAATTTGTTTAGGGTAATGGGCCTCCAGCAGCATCCATGTTGCTGCAAAGGACATTTCAATCTTTTTGTTGGCCACATAATATTCCATGGCATATATGTGCCACACTTTCTTTATTCAATCCTAATTGGCACTTAGGTTGATTCAATGACTTTGCTATTGTGAATAGTGCTGCAATAAACATATGATTGCAGGTTTCTTTTTGACAGAAAAAAATTATTTTGCTTTTGGTAGATACCCAGTAGTGGTATTTTTTTCATTCTTTAAGAAATCTCCAATTCTGAAGTGGTCAAGATGGCTGACTAGAAGCAGCTAATGTGTACCACTCTCACAGAGAGGAACGGGAAGGGCGAGTAAATGCAGCACCTTCAACTGAAACATCTGGGTACACACATTGGGACTAATCAAGAAAACAACTCTACCCACAGAACATGGAGAAAAGTCAGGCAAGACACAGCCCACCAGGAAGACACATGGAGCCAGGGAAACCTCCCCCATCCAGGAAGACAGTACTGGAAAATCAGAGGTAACTAGGGACTAGAGTGGACCCCCAGCATACTGCAGCAGCCCTGAGGAAAAGTGGACAGACTGTTACATGGATGCCCATTCCAATATCGCCTCACTGGGAAGATGCTTAAGGCCCAGGCCTCCAGCCACCCCCTACCAGGGCTAGGGAGCCAGGAGCAGCTCTGCAACTCCCTGGATGGAGCTCCTAGTGGGAGGGGTGGGTTGCCATCTTTGCTGTCTTGCAACCCTTGCCCTTGCTGTCTCCAGGTGTGGAAGAGTCTGTGGGGACCAGGGGCTGGTCCAGACCCCCAGCAGAGAACAACCTTCTCTCAGAAAAGTGGCCAGATTATTCTCCATGCAGATTCCAGTTCTTACTTCTCCTCACTGGGCAGGGCCACCCGACCTAGATTCCAGTACAACCACCCTGCCTCTGCCTGATCACCACAATCAGAGGGAGCCCAGCATTCCCCAAGGAGGAAATCCCAGAGTCAAGCCACAACCCCTCTGCCACTACAGTTGCAGTGGCGCAGCCCTAACAGCCCTAGAACTGGGAAGGAGCAAAGGGCCTAGTCATTATGCTGGCACTTCCAGCACACTGCAGCCACCATACAGACAGGAGTCCAGCCCCTCTTTTCTGGGAACCCCCATCCCCACTCCAGAAGGCAAGACTCCTGGTTCATGAATACAGAACAGTCACTGCACCCACAGCTGAGTGAATACCACTGTAGTAACCCAGAGTTTTCCTGGGAAGAGGATCCCAGAGGCGTCTAACAGACCTTCTGCCACTTCCACAGTAACAGTTATATTCCAGATGCCCTTAATTTGGGGAAGATATAAATCATTATACCATAAAGACATATGCATGCGAATGTTCATTGCAGCAGTGTTCACAATAGAAAAGACATGGAATTAACCTAAATGCCTATCAATGACAGATTAGATTTTTTTTTAAAAGTGGTACATATACACCATGAAATACTATGCAGCCATAAAAAACAGGATGCTATCTTTTGCAAGAACATGGATGGAGCTAGAGGCTATTATTTTTAGCAAAATAATGCAGGAAGAGAAAACAAAATACTGCAGGTTTTCACTTATAAGTGGGAGCTAAATGATGAGAACTCATTAACAAAAAGAAGGGAATGACAGACAGTGGAATCTGCTAGAGGATGGAAGGTGAAAGGAAGGAGATGAGCAGAAAAAAATAACTATTGGGTATGAAGCTTAATACCTGGGTGATGAAATAATCTGTACAACAAACCCTCATGATACGACTTTACCTGTATAACAAACCTGAACATATGCTCCGGAAAAAAATTTCTTTAAAAGAAATCTTCATACTGTTTCTATAGGAGTTGAACTAATATACATTCTCACCAAGAGTGTATAAACATTCTCTTTTCTCTGCACCCTCACCAATATCTGTTATTTAAAAAATGTTTAAAGATAGCTATTCTGACTCGTGTGAGGTGGTATCTCATTGTGGTTTTGATTTGCATCTCTCTGATAATTAGCGATGTTGAGTATTTTTTCATATGTTTGTTGGACACTTGTATGTCTTGAGAAGCATCTGTTCATGTCCTTTGTCTGTTTGATAAGGGAGTCATTTGGGGGTTTTTGTTGTTGAGTTGTTTAAGATCTTTATAGATTCTATATATTAGTACCTTGAAGGATGCTTAGTTTGCAAATATTTTCTCCCATTTTTTAGGTTGTCTGCTTATTCTGTTGATGGTGTTTTCTATGTGTGTGTTAGTGTGTATGTGTGTGTGTGTGTGTGTGTGCAGAAGCTCTTTAGTTTTTGTGTGTTTTTTTTCTTTTTTTACTATACTTTAAGTTCTGGGGTACATGTGTAGAACATGCAGGTTTGTTACATAGGTACACACGTGCCATGGTGGTTTGCTGCACCCATCAACCCATCACCTACATCAGGTATTTCTCCTAACGTTATCCTTCCCCTAGCACCCCCCACCCCCAAACAGACCCTGGTGTGTGATGTTCCCCTCCCTATGTCCGTGTGTTCTTGCTGTTCAACTCCCACTTATAAGTGAGAACATGCAGTGTTTGGTTTCCTGTTCATGTGATAGTTTGCTGAGAATGATGGTTTCCAGCTTCACCCATGTCCCTGCAAAGGACATAAATTCACCCTTTTTATGGCTGCATAGTATTCCATGGTGTATATGTGCCACATTTTATTTACCCAGTCTATTATTGATGGACATTTGGGTTGGTTCTAAGTATTTGCTATTGTGAATAATGCCGCAATAAACATATGTGTGTGCGTGTCTTTATAGTAGAATGATTTATAATCCTTTGAGTATATACCCAGTAATGGGATTGCTGGGTGGAATAGTATTTCTAGTTCCAGATCCTTGAGGAATCACTACACTGTCTTCCACAATGGTTGAACTAATTTACACTCCCACCAACAGTGTAAAAGCGTTCCTATTTCTCCACATCCTCTCCAGCACCTGTTGTTTCCTGACTTTTTAATGATTGCCATTCTAACTGGTGTGAGATGGTATCTCATTGTGGTTTTGATTTGCATTTATCTGATGACCTGTGATGATGGGCATTTTTTTGATATGACTATTGGCTGCATAAATGCCTTCTTTTGAAAAGTGTCTGTTCATATCCTTTGCCCACTTTTTGATGGGGTTGTTTGTTTTTTCTTGTAAATTTGTTTTGTTTTGGTTTTTGTTTTTTGAGATGGAGTTTCACTCTTGTTGCCCAGGCTGGAGTGCAATGGCGTGATCTTGGCTCACCACAACCTCTGTCTCCCAGGTTCAAGCGATTCTCCTGCCTCAACCTCCCAAGTAGCTGAGATTACAGGCATGCATCACCAGGCCCAGCTAATTTTGTATTTTTAGCAGAGACAGGGTTTCTCCATGTTGGTCAGGCTGGTCTCAAACTCCCGACTTCAAGCAATTCTCCTACCTCAGCCTCCCAAAGTGCTGGAATTACAGGTATGAGCTACCACACCTGGTCTTTTTCTTGTAAATTTGTTTAAGTTCTTTGTAGATTCTGGATGTGAGCCCTTTGTCAGATGGATAGATTGCAAAAGTTTTCTCCCATTCTGTAGGTTGCCTGTTCACTCTAATGATAGTTTCTTCTGCTGTGCAGCAGCTCTTTAGTTTAATTAGATCCCATTTGTCAATTTTGGCTTTTGTTTCCATTGCTTTTGGTGTTTTAGACATGAAGTGTTTGCCCATGCCTATGTACTGAATGGTATTGCCCAGGTTTTCTTCTATGATTTGTATGGTCCTAGGTCTTATGTTTAAGTCTTTGACCCATCTTGAGTTGACTTTTGTATAAGGTGTAAGGAAGGGGTCCAGTTTCAGTTGTGTCAGATTTGTCAAAGATCAGATGGTTGTAGATGTGTGGTGTTATTTCTGAGGCCTTTCTTGTGTTCCATTGGTCTATATATCTGTTTTGGTACCAGTACCATGCTGTTTTGGTTACTGTAGCCTTGTAGTATAGTTTGAAGTCAGGTAGCATGATGCCTCCAGCTTTGTTCTTCTTGCTCATGATTGTCTTGGCTATGTAGGCCCTGTTTTGGTTCCATATGAACTTTAAAGTAGTTTTTTCCAATTCTATGCAGAAAGTCAGTGGTTGCTTGATGTGGATAGCATTGAATCTATAAATTACTTTGGGCAGTATGGCCATTTTCACAATATTGATTCTTCCTATCTGTGAGCATGGAATATTTTTTCCATTTGTTTGTGTCCTCTCTTATTTCCTTGAGCAGTGGTTTGTAGTTCTCCTTGAAGAGGTCCCTCACATCCCTTGTAAGTTGTATTCATAGGTATTTTATTCTCTTAGTAGCAATGGTGAATGGGAGTTCACTCATGATTTGGCTTTCTGCTAGTCTGTTATGGGTGCATAGGAATGCTTGTTATTTTTGTACATTGATTTTGTATCCTGAGACTTTGCTGAAGTTGCTTATCAGCTTAAGGTGATTTGGGGCTGAGATGATGGGGTTTTCTAAATATACAATCACATCATCCGCAAACAGAGACAATTTGACTTCCTCTCTTCCTATTTGAATACCTTTATGTCTTTCTCTTGCCTGATTGCCCTGGCCAGAACTTCCAATACTATGTTGAATAGGAGGGGTAAGAGAGGGCATCCTTGCCTTGTGCCGGTTTTCAAAGGGAATGCTTCCAGTTTTTGCCCATTCAGTATGATATTGGCTGTGGGTTTGTCATAAATAGCTCCTATTATTTTGAGATATGTTCCATTGATATCTAGTTTATTGAGAGTTTTTAGCATGAAGGGATGTTGAATTTTGTCAAAGGCCTTTTCTGCATCTATTGAGATAATCACGTGGTTTTTGTCATTGGTTCTGCTTATGTGATGAATTACATTTATCGATTTGCGTATGTTGAACCAGCCTTGCATCCCAGGTATGAAGCCAACTTGATTGTGGTGGATAAGCTTTTTGATGTGCTGCTGGATTTGGTTTGCCAGTATTTTATTAAGGATTTTTGCATTGATATTCCTCAGGGATATTGGCCTGAACTTTTCTTTTTTTTGTTGCATCTCTGCCAGGTTTTGGTATCAGGATGATGCTGGCCTCATAAAATGAGTTGGGGAGGATTCTCTTTTTTCCTATTGTTTGGAGTAGTTTCAGAAGGAATGGTATCAGCTCCTCTTTGCACCTCTGGTAGAATTTGGATGTGAATCCATCTGGTCCTGGACTTTTTTTTGGTTGGCAGTCTATTAATTACTGCCTCAATTTCAGAACTTGTTATTGGTTTATTCAGGGATTTGACTTCTTCCTGGTTTAGACAGGAGGGTATATGTGTCCAGGAATTTATCCATTTCTTCTAGATTTTCTAGTTTATTTGTGTAGAGGTGTTTATAATATTCTCTGATGGTGGTTAGTATTTCTGAGGGATCAGTGGTGATATACCCTATATCATTTTTTATTGCATCTATTTGATTCTTCTCTCTTTTCTTCTTTATTAGCCTGGCTAGCAGTCTACCTATTTTGTCAATCTTTTCAGAAAACCAGATCCTGGATTCATTGATTTTTTGAAGGGTTTTGCATGTCTCTATCTCCTTCAGTTCTGCTCTGATCTTAGTTATTTCTTGTCTTCCATTAGCTTTTTAATTTGTTTGCTGTTGCTTTTCTAGTTCTTTTAATTTTGATGTTAGGGTGTCAATTTTAGATCTTTCCTGCTTTCTCTTGTGGGCATTTAGTGCTATAACTTTCCCTCTACACATTGCTTTAAATGTGTCCCAGAGATTCTGGTATGTTGTGTCTTCATTCTCACTGGTTTCAAAAAACACCTTTATTTCTGCCTTCGTTTCATTATTTACCCAGTAGTCATTCAGGAGCAGGTTGTTCAGTTTCCGTGTAGTTGTGTGGTTTTGAGTGAGTTTCTTAATCCTGGGTTCTAATTTGATTGCACTGTGGTCTGAGAGACTGTTTGTTATGATTTCCATTTTTTTGCATTTGCTGAGGGGTGTTTTGCTTCCAATTAAGTGGTCAATTTTAGAATAAGTGCAATGACGTGCTGAGAAGAATGTATATTCTGTTGATTTGGGGTGGAGAGTTCTGTAGATATCTTTTTGTCCTGTTTGGTCCAGAGCTGAGTACAAGTCCTGAATATCCTTGTTAATTTTCTGTCTTGTTGATCTGTCTTAATATTGACAGTGGGGTGTTAAAGTCTCCCACTATTATTGTGTGGGAGTCTAAGTCTCTTTGTAGGTCTCTAAGAACTTGCTTTATGAATCTGGGTGCTCCCATTTTGGGTGCATATATATTTAGGATAGTTAGGTCTTCTTGATGCATTGATCCCTTTACCATTACGTAATGCCCTTCTTTGTCTCTTTTGATCTTTGTTGGTTTAAAGTCTGTTTTATCAGAGATTAGGATTGCAACTCCTGCTTTTTTGCTTTCCATTTGCTTGGTAAATATTCCTCCATCCCTTTATTTTGAGCCTATGTGTGTCTTTGCACGTGAAATGGGTCTCCTGAATACAGCACACTGATGGGTCTTTACTCTTTATCCAACTTCCCAGTCTGTCCTCTAATTGGGGCATTTAGCCTATTTACATTTAAGGTTAATATTATTATGTGTGAATGTGATCCTGTCATTATGATGCTAGCTGGTTGTTTTGCCAGTTAGTTGATGCAGTTTCTTCATAAATTGTAAATAGCTTCGGCTATTTAGGCTTTCTTTACAATTCGGTATGTTTTTGCAGTGGCTGGAACCAGTTGTTCCTTTCCATGTTTAGTGCTTCCTTCAGGAGTTCTTGTAAGGCAGGCCTGGTGGTGACAAAATCTCTCAGCGTCTGCTTGTCTGTAAAGGATTTTATTTCTCCTTCACTTACAAAGTTTGGCTGGATATGAAATTCTGGGTTGAAAATTCTTTTCTTTAAAAATGTTGAATATTGGGGCCAGGCACGGTGGCTCAAGCCTGTAATCCCAGCACTTTGGGAGGCTGAGACGGGCGGATCACGAGGTCAGGAGATCGAGACCATCCTGGCTAACACAGTGAAACCCCGTCTCTACTAAAAAAATACAAAAAACTAGCTGGGCAAGGTGGCGGGCACCTGTAGTCCCAGCTACTCCGGAGGCTGAGGCAGGAGAATGGCATAAACCTGGGAGGCGGAGCTTGCAGTGAGCTGAGATCCGGCCACTGCACTCCAGCCCGGGCGACAGAGCGAGACTCCATCTCAAAAAAAAAAAAAAAAAAAAATGTTGCATATTGGCCCCCACTCTCTTCTGGCTTGTAGGATTTCTGCAAGAGAGATCCGCTGATAGTCTGATGGGCTTCCCTTTGTGGGTAATCCAATCTTTCTCTCTGGCTGCCCTTAACATTTTTTCCTTCCTTTCAACCTCGGTAAATCTGACAATTATGTGTCTTGGCAGTCTGACCCTTAGTAGAGTTCGAACACTGTGCTGGGAGGTCCACTTCTGTCTTCAGAGCTGTCAGCTTCATACTCCTTGCTCTTCTCAAGGAGTATCTTTGTGGTGTTCTCTGTATTTCCTGAATTTGAATGTTGGCTTGTCTTGCTAGATTGGGGAAGTCCTCTTGGATAATATCCTGAAAACTGTTTTCCAACTTGGTTCCATTCTCCTCATCACTTTCAAGTTCACCAATCAAACATATATTTGGTCTTTTCACGTAGTCCCATATTTCTTGGAGGCTTTGTTCATTCCTTTTTATTCTTTTTTCTCTAATCTTATTGATATCCTTTCTTCCACTTGATCAATTTGGCTATTAATACTTGTGTATGCTTCAAGAAGTTCTCATGCTGTGTTTTTCAGCTCCATCAGGTCATTTATGTGCTTCTCTACACTGGTTATTCTAGTTAGCAATTCGTCTAACCTTTTTTCAGGGTTCTTAGCTTCCTTGCATTGGGTTAGAACATGCTCCTTTAGCTCGGAGGAGTTTATCATCCACCTTCTGAAGCCTACTTCTGTTAATTCGTCAAACTCATTCTCCAACAAGTTTTGTTCCCTTGCTGGCGAGGAGTTGTGATCCTTTGGAGGAAAAGAGGCGTTCTGGCTTTTGGAATTTTCAGCCTTTTCGTGCTGGTTTCTCCCTATCTTTGTGGATTTATCTGCCTTTGGTCTTCATTGTTGGTGACCTTCAGATGGGGTCTTTGAGTGGACATGCTATTCCTTTCTGTTTGTTTGTTTTCCCTCTGACAGTCTGGCCCCTCTCCTGCCCATCTGCTGGAGTTTGCTGGAGGTCCACTCCTGACCCTGTTTGCCTGGTATCACCAGTGGAGGCTGCAGAACAGCAGAGATTGCTGCCTGAGTTTTCCTCTGGAAACTTCGTCGCAAAGGGGCACCTGTCAGATAACAACCAGAGTTCTCTGTATGATGTGTCTGTCGGCCACTACTGGGAGGTGTCTCCCAGTCAGGATACACGGGGGTCAGGGACCCACTTGAGGAGGCAGTCTGACCCTTAGTAGAGTTCGAACACTCTACTGGGAGGTCCACTTCTGTCTTCAGAGCTGTCAGGCAATGACATTTAACTCTGCTGAAGCTGCACCCACAGCCGCCCCTTTCCCCAGGTGCTCTGTCCCAGGGAGATTGGGTTTTATCTATAAGTCCCTGACTGGGGCTGCTGCCCCTTTTTCAAAGATGCCCTGCCCACAGAAGAGAAAGCTGGCAGTCTGGGCACAGCAGCCTTGCTGAGCTGCAGTGGTCACTGCCCAGTTTGAACTTCCCAGTGGCTTTGTTTATACTGTGAGCATAAAACCACCTACTCAAACCTCAACAATGGCGGACGCCCCTCCCCCAACCAAGCTTGCACGTCCCAGGTCCATCTCAGACAGCTGCTGTGCTGGCAGTGAGAATTTCAAGCCAGTGGATCTTAGTTTGCCAGGCTTTCTGGGGGTGGGACCCACTGAGCCAGACCACTTGGTTTCTTGGCTTCAGCACCCCTTTCCAGGGGAGTGAAGGGTTCTGTCTCACTGGCATTTCAGGTGCCACTGATGTATAGGAAAAAAAGAACTCCTGCAGCTAGTTCAGTGTCTGCCCAAATGGCCACCCAGTTTTGTGCTTGAAACCCAGGGCATTGGAGGGGTAGGCACCAGAGGGAATCTCCTAGTTTTCAGGTTGCAAAGACCATGGGACGAGCACAGTATCTGTGCCAGAGTTCCTCAGGCTCAGTCCCTCACAGCTTCCCTGGGGAGGGGAGAAAATTCCCTGATCCCTTGCACTTCCTGGATGAGATGATACCCCACCCTGCTTTGGAACACCCTCCGTGGGCTGCACCAACTGTCCAACCAGTCCCAATGAGATGAACTGGGTAACTCAGTTGGAAATGCAGAAATCACCCACCTTCTGGGTCTATCTTGCTGGGAGCTATAGACCACAGCTGTTCCTATTTGGCCATCTTGCCAGCAATCCTCCAGCTCTTTAGTTTAATTAGGTCCCATGTGTCAGTTTTTGGTTTTGTTGCATTTGCCTTTAAGGTCTTAATCATAAATCTTCACCTAGACCAATGTCCAGAAGAGTTTTTATTATATTTTCTTCTAGGGTTTTTACAATGTGAGGTCTAACATTTAAGTCTTTAATCCATCTCGAGTTAACTTTTATATATGATGAGAGGTAGGGATTCAGTTTTATTCTTCTGCATATGGCTAGCCAGTTTTCCCAGCACTATTTAGTGAATAAGATGTTCTTTCCCAATTGTTTATTTTGTTAACTTTGTCAAAGATCAGTTAGTTGTCAGTATGCGGCTTTACTTCCAGGATCTGTAATCTGTTCCATTGATCTATGCATCTATTTTTGTATCAGTACCATGCTGTTTTGGTTATTATAGCCTTGTAGTATAGTTTGAAGTTGGGTAATAAGAAAAAAGCCTCAGGCTTTGCTTTGTTTGTTTGTTTGTTCTGCTTAGGATTGCTTTGGCTATTTAGGCTTTTTAATTCCACCTGAATTTTAGAATTAGTCTCTCTAATTCCATGAAAAAACATGTTGGGAATCAGATAGGAATTGCATTGAATCTGTAGACTGTTTTGGGAAGCATGGTAATTTTAACAATTTTGATTGTTCCAGTTCATGAACATGGAATGTTTTCCCATTTGTTTGTGTCATGCATGATTTCTTTAATCAGTGTTTGTGGTTCTCTTCATAGATATCTTTCACCTTCCTGGTTAAATGTATTCCCTGATATTGTGTGTGTGTGTGTGTGTGTGTGTGTGTGTGTGTCTATTATAAGTGAGACTGCATTCTTGATTTGCTTCTCAGGTTGAACATTATTACTATATAGAAATGCTACTGATTTCTGTACATTGATTTTGTATTCTCAAACTTTACTGAAGTTGTTTATCAGGTCAAGGAGTGTTTTGGAGGAACCCTAAGTGTTTTCCAGGTATAGAATTATATCATCAGGGAACAGATCATTTGACTCCCTCTTTTCCTACTTGAATGCCTTTTATTTTTCTCTCTTGCCTGACTGCTCTGGCTAGGACTTCCTGTACTATGTTGAGTAGGAGTGGTGAGAGTATACATCCTAGCCTTGTTCCAGTTCTTAGGAGAAATGCATCCAACTTTTGCCCATTCAGTATAATGTTCACTGTGGTTTGCCATACATGGGTCATCTTAAATTGAAGTATGTTACTTTGATGCCTACTTTGTTGAGGGTTCTTATCATGAACGGATGTTGAATTTTATCAAATGCTTTTCCTGGGTCTATTGAGATGATAATATGGTTTTTAATTCTGTTTGTGTGGTGAATTATATTTATTGATTTGCATGTGTTGAATCATTTTGCAACACAGGTATAAAGCCCACTTGATTGTGAAGAATTATCTTTCTGGTGTGCCGCTAGATTTGGTTTGCTAGTATTTTGTGGAAGATTTTTGCATCTATGTTCATCAGGGGTACTGGCCTGCAGTTTTCTTTTTTGTTGTTGTTTCCTTGCCAGACTTTGATATCAGGATGACACTGGTTTCATAGAATGAGTTAGTGAGGAATCCCTCCTTCTTGATTTTTTGGAACAGTTTCAGTAAGATTGGTACCAGTTCTTCTTTGTATATCTGGTAAAATTTGGCTGTGAATCCCTGTAGTCCAGGACACTTTTGGTTGGTAGATTTTTATTACTGATTCAATTTCTTAACTCATTATTAATCTGTTTTCAAGTACTTCCTAGGTCAATCTTGGGAGGCTGTGTTTCCAGGAATTTATTCATTTCCTCTAGGTTTTCTAGTTTGTGCACATAGAGGTGTTTATAGTAGTCTCTGAAGATCTTTGTATTTCTGTGGTATCAATTGTAATATCATCTTTGTCATTTCTGATTGTGTTTATTCAGATCTTCTGTCTTTTTTTCTTGGCTAATTTAGCTAACAGTTTTTCAATGGGTCTAATGGCCCAACTCTTCCCTTCACTGATCCTTTGTATGGGTTTTTTGGACTCAATTTTATTTAGTTCTGCTCTGATCTTAGTTGTTTTGTTTCTTCTGCCAGCTTAGGGTCTACTTTGTTCTTATTTTTCTAGTTCATTTAGGTGTGATACTAGATTATTATATTGAGCTCTTTATACCTTCTTGATGTAAGGATGTAGTGCTATGAGCTTTCCTCTTAACATTTTGCTGTATCCCAGAGATTTGGTATGTCATTTCTCTGTTTCCACTTGTTTGAGTTCTGACTTAATTTTGTTGTTTACCTAAAAGTTATCAAAAGCAAGTTATTTCATTTCCCTGCATTTGTGTTGTCTTGAAGATCTTTCTTATATTAATCTCAAATTTTGGGGCACTGTGGTCCAAGAAGATGCTTGATATGATGTCATTTTTAAAAAAATGTATTGAGACTTGCTTTATGACCTCGCATGTGATTAATATGAGAGAATTTCATGAACAGAGAATATCTATTCTGTGGTTGTGGGTGAAGTATTCTGCAGATATCCCTTAAGTCTATTTGGTGAAGTGTCAAATTTAAGTCCAGAGTTTCTTTATTAGTTTTCTGCCTTGATGATCTGTCTAATGCTGTCAGTGTGGTGTTAAAGTCCCCCACTAATACTGTATGGACATCTATCTCTTTTCTTAGGTCTAGTAGTATTTGTTTTATAAATCCGGGTGCTCTGATGTTGGGTGCATATATATTTAAATTACTTAAATCTTGTTGAATTGAACCCATCATTATTACATAATGCCCTTCTTTGTCTTTTTTTTTTTTTTTTTTTTTTTTTTTTTTTTTTTTTTTTTTTTTTTTTACTATTGGTTTAAAATCTGTTTTATCTGATACAGGAATAGCCACCCCTGCTTTTCTTTGGTTTCCACTTATGTGACAGATTTTTCTCCATGCCTTTACTTTGAGCCTACGGGTGTCACTGCATGTGAGGCTGGTCTCCTGAAGGCAGCAGAATGTTGGGTCTCATGTTTTTCTATCCAGTTTGCCTCGGAAAATGTCTATCTTTAGTGCTCTGGGGCTTTGAGAGCAGGGTGCTCCCTGCCTCAGAGCTTCAGGGAAGGCAGCTTATCAGAGGCAAGATCAGAGCTGAGACTCAGGCTCAGAAGACAACTGAGCCTTGGCTTGCAATATTAGTAGGTGCAGAGAAGAGCCCTCAAAGCAGAGGAACGAGGGATGGTGCCTGAGACATGGTTGGGTCTTCTAGGGTCTGGGATGTGGGTGCCTGGAGTTCCTGCTTTCAGGCTTATTTCATGGACTAGCACTAAGCCCTTGTGGTGGCAGATTTTTGTTTGCTCATGCAATTCAAGCTGCCGTCCAGTAGATGGCACTTAAGAGTAAGAGCCGGCAAGGTGGCTGGTGCTGAATGGATGCATTCACCCTGAATACATCAGGAAGAGATTAGATGGGGTGTATTGAGGTCCTGAGGCAAAGAAGAGGTGGGTGCTGCAAATCTCCATCCTGAGCCAACAGGAATGCAATCCACTCTCCTGTGATGCCCCTGTCACAGGACCCATGACCTTCTGTTTATAAAGACTTCATCCTTTGGTTCCCAGCTGGGGGCTGTGGATATGTGTCTCTGATGAATATCACTAAAATGGGGCCTGAAGCAGAGCCTCTTCCCCTAGTCCATGGCAGGCAATTCCATGGTCTGTCCTCCATTGCCAGGATAATGCTGCTCTGTGTAAGATGAAGGAGTTAGGTCCTTGCCTTCATGAAAGCTGGAAGCAGGTAAAGGCTCAATTTCAGCAGGGGTGGTGCCACCATGAAAAGCACTTTCCTTGACTTCATGCTCACCATCCCTAGCAGGAAGGACCACCTTTGCATCTACAACAGTGTATGGTGGGGGAAGTGGGAGATGACCCCCTTCCTAACATTTGTTCCCAGTCATCAATGATGCCCCCTGCAGCAGTGGGCCCCATACCCACATTCTCTTTATCTTAACAGGCGCTTTGGCAGGATGTGCTTCCTTTCCTCTTCCTTTAAGGGCAGTCCACCCCAAGGGTTAGAACACCATGGGGACCTGCCATGCTAGCCAAAGTGAGAGCAGGGGGGACATGGTGGTACAGTGACTGAAGGGCAGAAAATCCTCAGGCAGGGCAGTAGCACCATCGATGCACACTCAGTATAGTGCCCACAATCTCAGTTTGCTTCTGAGGGCAATGTAGGCATGCCTGCACAAACTGGCCAACCAATTTGCTGTCCCTGGTGAGTTCTCAAATAGCTACGAATAGTGTTTCCCTGGGTCAAGAGCGAAGAGGTGCTCTCCAAAAGTTGGGTGTTCAGTAGATTGTCACAGGGGAGAGAAGAGCAGAGAAGCACTCCCACCTACACTTTCCACAGGGCTCTGAGTTCCTTGGGGGTTGATCTCAGCCAGACTCTTGCTGCTTTCCTTTTCCATGCCTCAGCTTCTTTCTGTGGGCATGATGACAGGCCCTGGCTCTTTTCCCTCTGTTTTCAGTTCAGAACTTGTTCATTTAACAGTAACTTAGACCTTCTTCCTAAGGAGATCTGGCATCCAACGTCCCTAGTCCGCCATCTTGAAAAAAAAACGGATTATCTTTTCAAGTGACCAAAGACTGAAAGAGAAAGATGTTTTAGATCTGGTGTGCTGCTTAAGGGGGTTTACTCCTCAAGGTGTCACTCTTGTGTCACTTCTTCCCTTTTACATGGCTCACTAAATCCAGGAATCACGAGCAGTTACGGCACTAGAAGAACAACCCTTCTCATGTGCCCACCAGGGTAAACAAGCTTCCCTGCATGTTCTTCTTGGAGATTCCCTGGGGGACAATCACATGTTACAAGCCATGAACTCAATTGCATGTTACAAGCAATGAGGTCAAACACTTCCGCAAGACCTTAATTGCTTGAGGTGCCTTTTGGCAAAGAAGGAAAGTTTCCCTTATCCCAGGACTCATCTTCATCCTCAAAGAAAGTTTCTCATTGGTTTTGCTCACTCTTAAAGGGACTTTAGAGTGAATGAAGTCCCTTCAGAGTTGAATGAAGCTTCAGAGTTCAGCCAGTTTTTAAATAAAAAGTATTTATTCCTTAAATACTTCTTAAATATTTCTTATGCTATGAAACATTCACCTCCTCTTTTCAGAGAAGGAAACTATTTCCTTCCCTGACCAAAACTGTAATGAAAGGAAAGGACATACAAACTCTAAAGGGTAGTTCAACGAGCAACCTGCAACCTTAGACAAAAGTAAAAATCACAAATCCATGAACAGCAAAATTGTTAATATATATAGAAATATTCTAATATTATATATAATCTAATGTTGTGTGTGGGTGTGTGTGTGTGAAACTCCTACCTTAAAAGCAGAGCTTCAATTCTAGCTGCATCAAATGTGGAACTGGATCACTCAAATAAAGTCTGAATCTCAAACCAAAATTAGACAGATTCGAAACCCAAGAGGAGCCATGGCAGAGATCCCTGTCAGTCCTGGCAAAGTTGGGTGAATGAAAAGACATTCATGTTGGCACCAAGGCCTTGGTCGATGACACAACAGGAGTGATCTCTTGAGGCTCACATTGAGTCCCTTCAAGGTAGCTGAATGTCAATCTAAAATAATCAAAGGGTAAAAATATAGTTTAAAGTTTAAGGATAGTTTGACCAGGAAGCACAGAGTCCAAAGAATGGAGGTCAGTATTCCAAAGGGTAGAAGTTTGGGATCATTCCTATCGACAAATTTCAAGGAAGTTTAACAGAATCTTAAAAAGGTGTACTGCATATTTACAATGGTCTGATTAGTTGAGGTGGTCTTTCTCTTTGGGAAAGGTAGATTTAACATTCCACAGTGAAGATGTAAATATCAAGGGATTTTGGTTACCGTCTGGTTTCAGAAACAGGACAATAAGGGAGGCAGGTAATTGATAACAAAGATCAGTGATTGGACAGGGGGATGTCTGATCTCTGGTCTCTCCTAGTCATTTACAGAACTAGAACAATGAGGAAGAGAGTTAAGCTATAATCTAAGAAGCAGAATTGCAAACATGCTACATGACTCAGTTTCCAGGGCTTAGCATCCCCTTGGCATATACATTTAGAAGGTCCTAAAATTTTATTTTATTTTTTTACAAAAACAAAAAGGATCAGTCATGAGCCACATTCTTACCACCATGAAAACTCTGGGGAAATGCTGGTGGCACCTGAAGCCCTGGAAGCAAGCTCTTTGTGCAGAATGAGGAAAAGTGTTCACCAAGTGGGCCTTGTAACTGAGATGAGCTTACAAGAGCTGCAGAGAGCAGGGGCTGAGATGGAGATCTGAAAGCAGGAGCTCCAGGAACCCACATCCCAGACCCTAGAAGACCCGACCATGTCTCAGGTACCCTCCCTCACTCCTGCGCTTTGAGGGCTCCTCTCTGCATCTACTAATTTTGCAAGCCAAGGCTCAGCTGTCTTCTGAGCCTGAGTCTCAGCTCTGATTCTGCCTCTGATAAGCTGCCTTCCCTGAAGCTCTGAGGGAGGGAGCACCCTGGTCTCAAAGCCCCAGAGCATGGACACTGGCTGAGTCTCTTTCTCCAGCATTAAAGATAGACATTTTCTGTCTTTTTCTTTCTCTCTCCTCTTCTGACACAGGTTTGGGAGCTCTTTCACCTCACAGAACCATTGTCTTCCCTGCCCCAGGTCACACCAAGCTCAGAACTGAATTCAGAGCAATAATGTCTTCCCTGCCCCAGGTCACACACCAAGCTCAGAGCTGAATTCAAAGCAAGAATGACCAGAGCGTCTACAGACTTGGCCCAGACTTCAGCCTTCAGGTACAAGAACAGCCTCTCTCCACCTCTTTTCAGGGCTCAGGAAGGCTTAAAAGCACATTCCACCTCCACCACCACTCCTAACTACGAGCCAGCTGAACCCAGAGCCCAGAATATAACCACCAGGATGTATCAGGACACAGTCTATGCCTTCGTGGAGTGGCTCAATCACGGGGAGCCTGAAGCCCCTTCACACTCCAGGGGCGGCACCCTACCTAGGCCCAAGGAGGGCCTTCCTTCCTGGTTAGTGCTCTCCTCTGTTCTTTATTGGGCTGATCCAGGGAATGTGTCCAGCCCTCACCATAGACCCTGGGGATCAGATTGTCCTTCAGGCTCCTGGCTTAATCTGGGCCAAGGATCTGACCACAGGAAGTACAGGAAGATGAGCTCCAGGCAAACCCAGGAGCGGGGTTCTCTAGGGCCCCAGGGGCTGAGCAAGGAAGCTCTCCGGGGGTTTGGGAGTAACCATCACCAGGTCTTGAATGCTGGTCCAAAGCGGGGCAGGGCAGTGTGAAGAGCAGGCTCCAGGCCCAGTTCACATCCAGCTTTATGACTCTCATCCTTTGTAACCTGGAACAAGTAACTCAAATTCTCTGTGCTTCAGTTTTCTTCAGTAAACTGGGATAATAGTAGCACTTACTTGTACAGTTACTGGGAGGATTAAAATAGTGAAAACATGGAAAGTTCTTAGTCTAGCAACTGGCCCACAGAAAGACTCAATATGTATTAGTCCTCATTATGTTACAAGGAGGAGAGCGATCTTAACAATTTGCTTTCTGATGGTTCCAAGGTGACGACCAAGGAGGGTATCTTTATTCCCTATTAGAACAAGTCAGGGTTGCCCACACAACCTTGTCAAACACACCCAGCAGCATTCCTGGCCTCAAGTGGCCTGCAAAGGGAGTGCATGGGTTCCAGGTCCAGACAGTCTGGGGACCCCATGGGCACCATTTTGCTATGCCTTGTGCTGCCCTCCTCAGCAGATGCCTGACATGGCTCTCTGTTCCATGATCCCAGAGGGCAATTGTCAAGGGCAAAAGCTGTGGCCTTCAGCCCACTGGGAAGGTCCCTGTGCCCCAGCTCACCCAGCCCCTACACTGGGAACACATCAATGGCACCTGGTTGCAGCTTGGTGAATGAGGTTGCACAAAGTATCCTGACTGCCCTGAAAAGCAATGTGGTCATGAGGAAGCAATGCAGCTTAGACGCTGCCTCTAGAAGGCATCAGGACCCTTTAGCTCACCTCAGCTCTGTCCCTAGAAACACATCCAGATAAGACTTCAGTCTCCTCCTAGGGGAGGGGTCCTGGCAGCCTTATGGGTTAGGGGATGGCCACTGTGGGCCACAGAGAGTTTGGAATCTGGAAATAAGAGTATTTTTGGTGTGGGAGGAGGAGAAGCCAGGGACAGTTTTAGAGGAAAAGTACAAAAGTTGGAGGGACATGTGCTGGCTGAGTACAGGTCCTGAATTGAAATGTGAGGTGGGAATGGAGCCTAGGCAGGAGCTGGTGGAATGGGAAAGGAGCCCTGCTTTATGGGGGCACACAAGGGTAAGGCAGGTGAGAGGACCATGCCCTGCTCATTGAGGGAAGGTGCCTGAGACCGGGGAATAGAGAATAGGAAGGCAAGAACAGGCCAGAAAGCAGCCCAGGACCCATAGTGGGCATCCCTTGGCCACTCAGGGCTGCAGTGAGGCCTTTCTGGGCCCTGGTGGGGATGGGATGAGGGCCGTGTGTTGCAAGGCAGTGCAGGCCGCTGGCAGGTGACTTCCTCCCCCCTGGAGCCTGTGTTTTGGCTTCTCTGTGCCCCACACTCCAGGGAGACACAGGCCTGGCTTCCCCCAGATACCCACTGAGGCTGCATAGGAGCCTGATACTCCCAGGAGAAAGAAAAAGACCTGACCACAGAGCCAAGACCAAGGAGGAGGAGGGCAGAGCCAGGCAAGAACTCTGGGATCTTTTCCCCCTCAACACTGGCCACTCAAGCACGCCCTTCATCCCTGTGCTGAAGCCCCCTGCTGCTTCCTGGCTGGGCACGGGGACTGGATCCTGCAGGCAGTGGGGAATCATTTTTAAAGGGTGTGAATGCAGTAGGGTGACCTCTGGAGATGGGTAGCTGGTGTATTTGGAACCATCTATCTCCCCTTCCTCCACCCTTTTTGATACTGTCTTTCCCATAAACCTCTTTTATGTTATGTAAATGGTTTGCCCTGCAGCCTATATTGGGTGGAAAACAAGATCCTTGCCATCGAGTCTCATCATCACACTTATCCAGTACATTAGTCACCTTAATGGTGTGGACAAGTTTGGAACCAGCACTTGGGGGAAAAAAATTTCATATAATGCCATCCATTTAGAGATATGTCCCCAGAGCCAGGTAGAGCATCCCCCTTCAAATCTAGTACAGGATAGATTCATCTTATAAATGTGCAGAGCAGCATGAACCAGCAGCCCTGTGGTCCCAACACCTCAGGACCCACCTCAGTCCTGGGGGTCCTTCCAGATTTGGGACAACATCATCTATACAAGTCCTGTTTTTTGACTTGGTTTCCCATTCCAGTCTTTTTTATAGACACTGTACTATATACTTTATTTTTTAACCAACTGATGTAGTTTGGATATGTGTCCCCACACAAATCTCATGGTGAATTGGAATCTCCAGTATTGGAGGTGAGGCCTGGTAGGAGGTGATTGGATCATGGGAGTGGATTTCACATGAATGGTTTAGTACCATCCTCTTGGCATTGTCCTCGCAATAGTGAGTGACTTCTCACAAGATCTGGCTGTTTAAAAGTGTGTGTCACCTTGCTGTCTCTCTCTTGCTCCTGCTTGTGTCATGTGACATGCCTCCTTCCCCTTCATCTTCTGCCATGAATGGAAGCTTCCTGAAGTCTCCACAGAAACTGGGTAGACATCAGCACCATGCTTCTTCTAAAGGCTACAGAACCACGAGTCAACTAACTTTCTTTTCTCTATAAATTACCCTGTCTCAGACATTCCTTTGTGGCAATGCAAGAATGGCCTATTACACTGACAAATAGTACTGTTACATATCCACAGGATACACACAACAAAGAATGAAAGAGATTGACAAAGATCTACAGGATGTATAGGACACCATTAAGTGAACAAATATTAATATTATGAGAATTCCAGAAGAAAAGCAGAAGGGGAAAGATGAGGAAAATACATTTAGTGAAATAATATTAGAAGGCTTCCCAAGTCTTAGGAGAAAGATATATCCAGGTCCAGGAAGTTCAAAGAACCCCAAACAGATTCGACTCAAACAGATCCTCTCCAAGGCACATTACTGTCAAAATGTCAATAGTAAAGACAAAGAAAGAATTCTAAAAGCAGCAAGAGAAAAGAGTCAAGTTATATATAAGGAAATACCCATTAGACTAACAGCAGATTTCTCAGCAGAAACCTTAGAGGCCAGGAGAGAGTGGGATGATAAATTCAAAGTACTGAAAGAAAACCACTAACAACCAAGAATATTATACCCAGCAAAGTTACTCTTGAGGAATGAAGGAGAAATAAAGTCTTTCACAGACAAGCAAAAACTAAGGACATTTATCACAACTGCACCTGACTTCCAAGAAATGCTCAGGGAAGTCTTACATCTGGAAATGAACAGATAATAACCACCATGATGAAAAAATGCAAAACTATAAAACTCACTGGTATAACTTATACACAAAGGAGAAAGAGAAAGGAAAATCATTAGATAAAACAACCCAATCACAAATATAAGCAATAAGGAGAGAAGTAAGGAACAAAGTCCTTTGGTCTTTGTTTCAGGGGCACAGAAAGTCAGGGAGCCCTGGCACTCTGATTGAGTGGTTTGCTGCTTTCTATAGCAGGGTAAAGAGAAAAAGGGAGACTGAGTCAGGGTCAGGAATATGGGGCTGTGAGGGTTGGGTTTTCCTGAACTCAGCCTTGCCTTTTGAAGGATAGTGTGCCCAATATAAGAGAGCCCACAGGGCTAGGGTTGCCCTATTGAAGTCCTATCGTATTGCCTGTCCCTGACCTCAGCTGCATATCCCTGTGTTGCAGTTAGGCTTAGGACTAGGAATGCCGGTCCACTGGGAGGGCCTGAGTTGCCTTTGCACATCCATGGGAAGCTTCCCCTCTCACCATCAATGGTCCAGGTGGGACCTTCGGTAAGGTCACTCAGGCCTGTATTCCCTGAGACTGGGATGAGCTCAGAAGGCCGTGAAATCCCTGGTCAATATCACAGTGAGGAATGAGTAGGACAGAGACCTTGGTGGCCCCCTCCTCCATCCAGGAAGCCCTGCACAATGAACAGTGACTCCTGGAGAACTTGGGAGCTTATTTTTAACAGTCAACCCACTCCATGTCAACCCTCTTTTTACTTTTTTTTTTTCCCAAAAAGAAATATGTAGGGCTCCTTGTACATTTGCCAGCAGGAGAAACGTTCATGCTGACAGGATTTGAAAGGGCACAGACCACTAGAGCACAGATAATGTATTCAAGTTTCTTAAGTTCTTAGAACATTGCTTGGGTCACCTCACTGTCCAGGCTCAATATTTCTTTGTTCCCTTGCAGGCAATTCAGAGGATGGAATATTTCAACTCTGGATGTAAGCACCTGCTGTCCTCATGGTGGTCATGTAGGGGGAATACCAGAGTCCCTGGGTGATTTCTATGCAGCACCTTCTTTCTCCTGGGCTGATAATCTCAGCCTGGGGGCCACCATTTACATCATGGGTATGAGCCAATGTGAGTAGGAGCAGGTGACTCAGAACAGGTACTGGGGAAAGGCACCCCAAGCGGCTTTCCGGGGGCCACCCCATCATCTAACCTGCTACAAGTCACTTGGGCCAACCCATGGCCACTACAGAAGTGATTGACAGCAGGTTGTATAAATACCACCACACCAGAGGGGAGGGCTGAAGAGCTCCCCTGCTCCCCAAGAGTGGGCTGCTGGCTGGAGAAGCCTGTGACCCTCAGAGCCTGACATTCTGCTGCCCCCAAAGCAGGCAGACATTGTCCCTTGACCCTGGGATCTGCTGCATCCTCACCCCTGGCCGAGAGTCCAAGGCACCTCCCATCTCTGTAGATAACAGCAATTGCAGACAGCCCGGACCACGTGTTTGTGGTGGAGAATGGCTTCAAGGCCCTGAGAAACACCACTGATGCCAGGAGTGAGCTGATGGTGAGGGGCTGAGGCACCCGGCTCCTATGGCCAGAGGCTCACTCTCCCTGCCCTGCTCCACCCCTCCTGTGTTCCAGCTCACGTCAAAGGCCTGCACTGCAGTTAGGTCTGTGGATCCCCCACCATGTGTGCAGGAGGTGAGAGCTGAGGAGGCCCTGCTGAGGGCAGAAATGTCTGTGTCTGTGTCTGGCGGTGAGGAAAAGGGTGCAGTTTGTGTGTGTTGCCTGTGTATGTGGTGTATGTGTGTTTGTGGTGTGTGGGTGTATGTGTACTATATGTGTGTGGTATGTGGTGGGCATATGTGTGTGTATTTTCTGTGTGGTGTGGCACATGTGTAAGTAGTGTGCATTTGTGGTGTGTAGTATGTGTGTGTTGTGATGGTGTGCATGTGCTGCGTATGATGTGTGTGTGTGGTGTGTAGGTGATATATATGTAGTATGGTTGGACATCTGTGTGTGTCCATAGGGGTGTGCAGTATGTGAGTTTGGTGTATTTGTCGTGTGATGTGTGTGAGTGTCAATGTGTGTGTGTTTCATGTCTAGTGTGTGTTTTTCTGTGGTGTGTGGTGTACTGTGTGTGTGCTATTTTTGTGTAATGTGTTGTGTGTTTGTGGTCATGTGTGTTTTGGGGGTGTGTGATAAGTGATATGTGTGTCATATGTGCACATGGTTTGTAGTGTGTGTGGTGGCTCTGTGTGTAGAGGGTCATGTGTGATGTGTGGGTGTTTGGTGTGCGGCATGTGTGTGGCATTGCGTGTGTGTGTGTGTGTGTGTAGTGGGTGCGTGTGATAGGTAATGGGCATGTGGTATGTGTGTATAGTGTGTGGTGAGTGTGGTGCTTGTGTACATGTATAGGGCTATGTGCGATGTGTGTGTATTTGCTGTGTATGTGATATGGGGTGTGTGTGGCAGTGTCACTGTGTATACATATCTTGTGGTGTGTTGTGTGTGGTGTGTGGTACGTTCTGTGTGTATCAAGTATATGTGTCTATGGTGTGTGGGTATGTGTATGTGTTGGGTGTGTAGTGTGTGTGGGGTGTGTGTATGATGTGTGCATGCTGTGTATGGTGTTGGGTGCGTGCTGGGTGTGTGTGTTGTGTGGCAGAGTGGGGAATTTGTGCCCTTTGTGTGGTGTGTGTATGATGTGTGATGTGTGTGGTGTGTGTATGTGTGGTGTGTCTTTGGTATTTTTGGTGCATGTGTGTTTGCTATTTGTGTGTGTGTGTGGTGTGTGGGTGTGTGTGCTCTGGGTGCGTGGTGTGATGTGTGTGGTATGGGGTGGGTTGAGTGTGTTTGTGGTGCAGTGTGCATGGGTGGGTGGGTGTGGATGTGTGGCCCCATGGGTGTGAATGTGAGTGTCCATTGGTGCGGGGGGAATATGCGGGGGTGGGGGTGTGAGTACTTGTGTACAATTAGTGTGTTGTTACCTCACAACAATAAGTTTAACTCTGAAGCAAGAAAAGACATGTGTGAGAACCTCTCAGGGAAACACTAACAAGTGGCATGGAGCAGCAGCTAACTCGGTCCACAGGCCAGGAACAGCCAGGGCTCCTCCCAGGAAGACCAGGAGGGTGCAAGAGCTGAAATATCTGTGTAATTTACCACATCAGCAAAATGGGAAACAGGAACCAGGCACCAAGCGGTTATCTCAGGGGATGAAGAACAAGAAGTGGGGGCGTCAACATCCCACAGCACCCTGTGAGCAGAAGGAAACCTCCACAGCCCGACAAAGGCATCCACACAAACACCCTCGGCTCACCTCAATCCCACAGGATCAATCACAGCATCTGTCCCTGCTGTCTGAGACATGGTGAGGATGCTCTCTTGCCATCCAGGGTCCTGGTATGGGTGGTGACAGCCTTGTGTGGTCCTCTGTGATGACCCCTGTCTGTTCTGACCTCCGCCTGTGCGTGCTGGGACTCTGCACGGCTGGTATTTACACAACTGCAGCTGCTGGAGAGGAGGGGAGCCCTGGGCATCCTCCCTCCATGGGGACAGCATGAGGCTGGGTGCCGCTGGCCCCAGAGCAGCAGATGGGCTCTGTCCTCCCTGTTCCTCACTGCAGGGTGCCCTGGCAGTAGGCTGTGGGGACAGACACACCATCCATGTCTGAGCTCTGCTCTCCATGGGCACACGACCAGGAGCAAATTGTCCAGTGTCGGCAAGCTCCCGAGGGGGGTGGGGGGGCGGGGGGGGGGCGAGGGAGGGGGAGGGGGGGGGGTGACGAGTAGAGCTCTGAGCTCTGGCGGGGATGGGGGGGGTTGGGGGGGCTCAATCAGGATCTCATCTCAGGAGCAAAGTGGTGGTCCGCAGTGGTGCGGGTGCGGGGAGGGAGTGCACGGGGCTCGGGGGGGTGCCTCCTATGAACAGAAAGGACGCTGTCAGGCCTTTCTTGAGTCCCAGGGCACTGGGCTGTGCAGGGACTGGCACGGGCTGGGAGCTGGTAGGTCCCAGAAATAGGAGCTGTGCTGACACTTCCATGATTGGTCTGGGCTCTGTCCCCAACCCCGCCTCTCCCCAATGCAGAGCTGAGGGTGGGGGTGGAGTAGAGAGCTCCCCTTCCCCTCAGGGTCTTTCTGCTGCTCCTGGTTTAAAGCCACTCAGCGGTGCAGCAGTGGTGACAGCTGTGCTCCTCTGATGATGTCCCCCGGACATGCACAGGCTGTGGCGTCTGAGCAGCCCTGTCAACCCCAGGTGAGGATGTGAGTCGTCACTCCTCAGCTGGAGGCAGCTGAGTCGAGGCGACAGGTGCCCTCTGCCCACCAGCTCGGCCCTCTACGTCTGCCCATGTGGCCTGGCAGTCACAGCCCTGAACTGTCAGCTGTTGGCTAACTTGTGCAAAGCTGCCCCACATGGAGAGTGACGGTCACAGCAGGGAAAGGCCAAGGCAGGAGCGTGAAACCCAAATGCAACAGAATATGCCCTCTCAGCAGGCTGCCGCTGAGAAGCCAGGAGGGTTCTAGGGAGCCCAGGAAGGAGGCCAGGGAGGGAGGCAGAATGTAACTTGGAACCACTCGTTCCATGAAGGTCCAGAGCAGTCCCCAGCCCTGCTCAGGGGGGCAGAGTTGGGCTGGCCAAGGTGTGCACTACCCAGGCTCAGATGTACCTTCCAGTGTCCAGCTGGTCAGGGCCCTTTGGAAGCCTGAGCAGGGAAGATATTGAGAGTGCAGCCCGGGAGCATCAGATTTGGAAGCAGCTCCGCAGTGGGAGAGGACCCCATGCTTGCACTGAGGGTGCCCAGGCCTGGGAGCTCAGCACAGGGCACCAAGCTGGCCTTTCCTGTTGTCTCTCTCACAGCCTCAGTGCCCCCACAAGGTTCTTCCTAAGGAAGCGTCATGGCCATTGGACAGGTGACCTCAGAGGCCAAACAGGAGATACCATGAGGAGGAACAGGCCAGGACGAGCCAGCTGAGGTCGGCAGTTGGAAGGCCTTGGAATGAAGGTGGGCCCTGGAGCTCCCCATGTGAGGAGGGTGGAGCCCCAGGCCCCAGTCAGGGGCTGACATGGAGGGACACAAACCCACTATTCCTGCCATTCCCATTTTACAAAAAATCTAGACATTTGCATTTTTAGAAAGAATGTTCAAGTTTTCTTGCTTTTTTTGTCCTTTGAGACAGGGGCTCACTCTGTTGCCCAGGCCAGCATGCAGTGGCATGATCATGGCTCACTGCAGCTAAATTTTAAAAATTTTCGTAGAGACAGGGTCTCATTATATTCTCTAGGCTGGTTAATTGCTGGGCTAAAGCGATCCTCCCACCTCAGCCTCCCAGTGTGCTGGGATTACAGGCATAAGCCACCGTGCCTGTCAATGTTCAGGCTTTTCACTGTGGGCCCCCGTTTTTGAAAATACTTGAAAGGCTCAGAAAGCATGTCAGCAGGCCAGCTTCACCCACAGCCCGCCTTGAAGGTGTGACGCTGCAGGAAGGCAGGAAGCAGGGTTCACAGGAAGCTTTCTTTGGGTGCATGGACCAGGGGCACCCCAGGCATCCGCAGGGATTGGAATGAGCGGGGCCTGGGCCAAGAGGCAGGGATGGAGGCCAATGCCCTTGGCAGCTTCAGACCTGCGGGAAGCCCGGCTGGCTCCTGGGGCCAGCCCCACCTGCCCTGTGTCCCCTGTGGTGTTTGACTCAGGGCAGGAGCCACAGTGGTGGAAGGACACACTCCCTGAGCCTCAGGGTGGGTGCCCTGTGGTCCTTACTGGTTCAGGAAGAGCAGGAGATGAGGAATCACTTGTAGGTCTCTGGAATCACAGTTAAAACAGGGCTTCTGTGATGGATTCCCCTGAGCAGGGTCCTTGGTGACTCGCCTGCCACACCCGAGTCCTGGCCCCGCCCCTGTGGGTGTCCTGCCTGCCACAGGCACACAGAAGACAGAGGGGAGAGACCCCGAGGGTTGAGCAGCCCTGAAGGAGGCATCCAGGCCTGGGTGCCCAGCTCAGGCACAAGACATGGTGTCTTCAGGCAGCCTTGTGGCTCCGCTTACACCTTACATCAGGGAGGGCCTGGCTGAGTGCACGGCCTGCACACCTGGGGCCCGAGGGAGCACCACAGATTTCAGGGCGGGAACATCACGCTGACCCCACCCTGTGCAGGGGCTAAGTGAGACCTTTCCTGGACTCCTTGCTTTAGGCATGGTAGGGAGAGGGCCCTTGAGTACTCAAGGCCCAGCCGCCTCCTCTTGGACCCTCAGTGACACCAGGTGAAGATTTGGCCCAGTGACACACAGACATCGGTCGAGACACAGCACGAGTGGTGTCCTGACCATCCTGCCATGTGTGCTGTCAGGCTCCCAACCAAGGTCGCAGGGCGCCCCTCAGCTCCCTGGAGTTCCCTCTGGCCCAGCCCCTCAGGCCTCCCTTGGGGGCTCAAAGCAGCACTCCCCTGACTGGTGTGAGTGTGAGCTGCAGAACGATGCTGCCCTCCATGCAGTAGGTGATGAAGGACAGTCGAGTTCTCGGGCTGGAGAGGAAGCACGTGGCCCTGAGAAGCCAGAGAAACAGCCAGAGCGGGTGACACCCATTCGCCACCTCCCACCCTAACTCTTCCTCTTTGGGGCCCCTTGCTAGATATAGGGAGGTGAGATAAATGTAGTGAAGCACTCTGAGGCCTGTGGAGATGAGGGGCCCACAAAGGAGAGTCAGAATGGCAGCTCGCTGCATCCCCACGATCCCAGCACCTCCCAGAGACACTCGCACTCACCACACACACACACCCCCACACACATGCACCGCCACACACACACAAACACACACAAACACACATCACACAGACACACATACGCACATAGGCACACACACCACACACATGCACACACAAGCACACACATGCACACACACCACACACATGTGCACACACACCACACACACATGCACACACACGCATTCACACACCCCACGCTGAACATGCAGGAAGATGGACACACAGCTCTCACAGCTGGTCTCTCTCTATTGGAAAATACTTTGCCTCCTCACCCCATTCCTCTCTCCTCTTCCTCATCCCTCATCCACCTTAGAAACCAAGCAACAAGGCAGAGCAGAGGGAGTACAATTCAGGCCAAACCCACAACTTCCCCACACCATCTTCCCATCACCTGTGTTTACTGAGGTCAGACCACAAAACCCTCTGGGGCCACCACCTAGCTAGAGGGTCCAGTGAGCTGCTGGGGTCCTGAGTAGTTTGGGGAGAGGCCCCTAGAGTCCCGTAAGCAGAAACATCTAGTGCAAGGGCAGCCTGGGGCAGGCCGATGTGTGGGGCAGCCTGCCAGCACCTGCCGCCCAGTGCTGGAAGCCAGGAGCACTGGAGAATGGAAGGACTGCAGGGCTCAGCCAGGACCCAGCGGCCCATCCAGTCCTGACCATGTGCACACACTGGAATGCTCTGTGCCTCCCCTCCCAGCATATAAGTATGGTTAGGTCCTTCAGGGTTTAGATGTGCTCAGCATCCTGCTTGGCACATGGCAAGTTCTGGATTCATGTTATTTCACGTTCTCCACCTGTGCCCAGAGACCTTCCCCCATCCATCCCGGGCTTGAGCTTTGCCCCCACTGGGGTCCCCAGCAGAACCCTAGGAGAGCGGGCAGGTGCACGTAGCAGGGGGTGACTGAGAGGACCGTTTGGACCCTTACTCCCGCTCTCTGGAAGAACGCGTTCAACAAGGCTGCCAGCCTTCAGCGAAGCCCATCCATTGTCCAACCAGATGCCTAAGTGGGGAATCACCACCCTCAGGGCTGTGCTAAGGATCAAGGGCACAAGACCTGGCCAGTGCATCTTGGAAGTCCCTAGTCTGGGCAGGGGGGAGGGACTCCCCTACCAGCAAGCAGGGAGCTCCCCTCATTGCTGGCTTTGCTTAGAAGTTGGTGGGCTGGGGTCTGCATTCCCTAAGCATCAGCATCCAGTAGGAATGAGAAAAATCAGAGGGAGTTCAGTGGTTGCCTCCCCCAAAGTAGTGAGCTGAGGATGGTGGAGTGAGCAGTCCTGCTAGACACTCCTTATCTGCTCGTTGCGCACAGCGTCCCGTTTCTGGTTTCCACCTTGGTCAGCAGTGCCGCAGCACGGGTGTTGCTCAGGTCTGTCTTTGGAGTTATTCCACTTTTTGTCTTAAACTCTGTGTTTGTGTTTCATTTCTTATTAATGAATTTTAGAACTTTGGCCCTTTTAAAACTCTGCATTTGTCTTAATTGGCTGTTCTGGTCATATAGTTTTATTCCTTTTATCTTTTTTGAACACTTTATACACCCTTATTTTAATATTCCTTTTAGATCACTCTATTCTCTTTACTCTCTGGGCTTTGAATCTCCTTGTTTCTTGTATCTGCTGCCTCTCTTTGGGGAGATACCTGGGAGTTTTTCCTCTGAGCGCCTCTTCAGTAGGAAATGATTTTCCACGAGAATCCTGGTTCCCCTGGATGAGGACGGTGTCTCCCGGGGAGAGTTTCCTGTTTGGTTTTGCTGGAGCCTGGCGGGTTCCCTCAGGTGCAGATGGGTATAGTGTTAGCTCCTCAGCTCAGAGTTTCTGTACCAGTCACTGCAGACCTGGGGCCCTGGTTTCCCACAGATGCCCAGGGCAGGGGCCTTCTTCTGTGCTAGGTGCTGCTCCGTGGTATTTGTTCCGTGACTCTGCAAACATTGTTTTACAATCAGTTTGTAACATCGGCCTAGTAAACAAATGTAACACATGTGCCTCCTGGAACAATGGACTGGCACACCACCCCCTTCTCATCTTCATCCCAGTCCTCAGGGAGGCCCCTGGTCAATGAAGTCTGAGGCCACCAAGGCAGGAAGACCCTGGGGGGAGGGTCAATGAGAGATGCCTCTCAGCCCCTGTTCCTGCTGTCCCTGGGCCTCAGGGTAGAGCTTCTGCGGACTTTGTTCCTTCCCGTTTCTGAGACAGCCTGAACTTGGGCCACCCTCCCCTTCATGGAGTCCCAGCTGTCAAACAAACACCTCCAGGGCCATCTGCTCTCTGAACAAGAGTTTTCCTCCTGGGATGCCCCCACCCACTCACAGAAACAGGGATATAGGGAAGAAAGGACCAGGATTTCTGGTTGCAATGATTGTATCCATGAGTTTGAGACCCCCAGGTTACCTTTGGACTCATGAGCTGAACTGCTGGGCATTCTGGCCTGGATGTCCCTGGAGCCCCAGAACCTCCACAGGGATCATGAGCAGGGGGTAACTGCCCCAGAACAACGAGGACACCCACACCCACATGGTCTACCCTAGTTCCTCACTCATCAGAGGAAATGACGAGATTCCAAGGTCCCCTCCAGTGTCACAGGCTGGCCTGAGCCATAGGGTCCTGACCCAGCATGGCATCAAATGCCTGGAGCTCATCCTGCAGGAGCAGCCACGGAGGAGCCCCTGGGTGTGCTGGGTAGGGGGGCTGTATGGAATCTCATTCACTCTGGACAGCTGTGGTCTCTGCAGAGGCCAGGGGTCTGTGGCCCCCAAACTACCCTCAACGATGCAGTCCAGCCAGAACTGGGGCCTTTTGGCTTCAAAACGTGTTGGAGTCTTTCCCCAGAGCCCCATTGTCTTTTAGAAATTACCACTTAGGGAGGATAGTGCTGCTGATAAAGCCTGGCATGCACTGAATTGTGTCCTCCCCAAAATTTATATATTAAAGTCCCAACCCCTGGTTCCTCAGGATGCAGCTGTATTGTGTTTGGAGAGGATTTGTAAAGGTTAAACGAGGTCATTAGGGTGCGCCCTAATCCAGTACGACTGGTGTCCTTACAGGAACAGTTTAGGAAACAGACATGCGTGGAGGGAACAGCATGGGAGGACACAGGAGGAAGGCAGCTGACAGCAAACCCGGCTCCATGAGACCCAGAGGAAACGACCCCCACACCTTGACCTTGGACTTGCAGCCTGCAGAATTCTCAGGAAAAGTGTCTGTTTTTTGTCACTCAGTGTGTGGAACTTTGTTCTGGCCCCTAGTGGACAAATACAATGGCTTTGCTGTTAACAGCCTAGTGGACAAATGCAAAGGCTTTGCTGTTAACAGCCCGGACCTACGTTTCCTGCACATAAGGCATGGGACTCCCTCATCCCCTCTGCCCAGGTCCAGCCCTCGTCTCCGAGCTGAGCTCACCGGGTAGGCTGCGGGCAGCAGGTGGGAGTGGGGCCTGATGGAAGGGGCGGTGCTGAGGCAGTGAGGGCTGCAGAGGGATGCTCACTTGCTCATGTGGCCCAGCTTCGTGGAAGCATCAGGAGCAGGAGTGAAGGAAGCAAGGTGACAGGGGCCACTCATGGGGAGACAGATGGGCAGGCTCCTCTACATGCTGGAGACAACTTTGAGGGCACCTGCTCCACCCACTGCCACACCCTCAAACTTCCCCATACCCTGTGCATGGTCCAGCAGTAGCCCTGATTGTATGATATGACCTTGGTGGTCAGATTAGGCATGCACAGCTTGACCCAGACTATGGGATCAGAATCTCTCCCCAGCAACGTGGCCATGGGGTCTCTGAAGAGAGGACGAGCAACCGCAGACTGCAGGGCTACTCGCAACAGCCAAGTACACAGAGAGGCAGAGGTGAGGAGAAGGGAGCAGAGCTGAGGCCACATGGCCCAGGGAGCAGGGCAACCTGAAGGAGACCCCAAGCAGGGGTCCTGTGGGTTTTCCAATGTCTGGTCCTGCTAAGACCTGGCTGCTCTTGTGATCATGAGCTGGCAACCTACAGTCACTACAGCCCTGTCCTTCTGTTGTCTCCTCTTGGGTCCTGCCTCCGCACAGCCTGTAGCCAGGCTCAGGCTGGGATCTCCCATATGGACCCTAAGGCAGGCTTTCTTACACTTTCCACGGAAATTCTCCAGCTGATAGAAGTGAACTCCCCAAGCTGGGGCCATATTCTCAAGTGGTCTGTAAAATTTTTGCAAGGTTTGTGGTTCATCTAAAAGATTCATAATTTAAAAATGGAATTCTTGATAGTTAAGTCAAGGCAGATTGGGTTTCTGGTGAGAGTCAGCTCTCTGGTTCATCGTTAGCATCTTTTGGCCAACAATGTCTCCTGTGTCCTCCCACCGTGGAAGGAGGGAGGCAGCCCTCTGGGGCCTCTTTTATAAAGGCACTAATTCCATCCATGAGGCTCCGCCCTGGTGACCTAATCACCTCCCCATACCCCCACTTCCTCATACCATCCCTTGGGGTTTAGGATTTCAACATAGGAATCTTTAGGGGACACTAACTTTCAGGTCATAGCATTGGACTTACACCATTGCCACACCCCCGCCCCTCTAATTCTTGGGCCTTCAGACTCAGACTGAGTCACACCACTGACATTCTTGTTTCTGTAGCTTGCAGATAGCAAACTGCGGGACTTCTCGGTCTCCATAACCACATGGGGCAATTCCTATAATAAATCTCCTCTTACATATACCTGTATATATCCTGTTGGATCTATTTCTCTGGATAACTCTGGCTAATACACACTGCAAGTACCTGTGCAATATCAAGGGCCTGGCTATCTGCTTGAAATGTAAAATAGAAAACAAACGTGTGCACGCACGCACGCGCGCGCACACACACACACACACACACACACAGAGACCCTGCCCAAAGCCACCTGCCAAGTGCCTGTCCTCAAACCAAGGCCCAGGCCCCTTCACCCGTCTCCATCACAAGCGTCGCCAGCCTGTCTGACAAACTGCCCTACAAAGTTACTGACATTGGCCTGGCCTCCTGGATACACAAGGCCCTGAACATTGTGGAGAATGAGATGCCAGGCCTGATGCACATGCCAGAGCTGTGCTCAGCCTCCAAGCCACTAGAGGGCACCCGCATCGCCCAGCTGCCTGCACACGACCATGGAGACCGTCATCCACATTGAGACCCTCATCAACCTGGGTGCCCCAGCAGCAACATCTTCCTCACCCAGGACCATGTGTTGACTGCCATTACCAAGGCTGGCATTCCAGTACATGCCTGGAAGGGCGAAAGGATAAGGAGTACCTCTGGTGCATCGAGCAGTCACTGTAATTCAAGGACGGGCCCTCAACATTATTCTGGAGGATGGCAACGACCTCACCAACCTCTTCCACATGAAGTACTCACAGCTCTTGCTGGGCATCTGAGGCACTTCCAAGGAGACCAAGACTGGGGTCCACAACCCACACAGGATGCTGGTCAGTGGGATCCTGAAGGTGCCTGCCATCAATGTCAATGACTCCATCACCAAGAGCAAGTTTGACAAGCTCTGTGGCTGCTGGGAGTCCCTCATAGATGGCATCAAGTGGACCACAGAGGTGATGATTGCCAGCAAGGTAGCAGTGGTAGCAGGCTACAGCAACATTGGCCAGGGCTGTGTCCAGGCCTGTGGGGTTTTGGGGCCCACGTCATCATCACCAAGATCGACCCTGTCAATGCACTGCAGGCTGCCATGGAGGGCTATGAGGCGACCACCATGGACGAAGCGTGTCAGGAGGGCAACACCTTTATCACCACCACAGGCTGTGTCAACATCGTCCTTGGCCAGCACTTTGAACAGGTGAAGGATGATGCCATCATGTGTAACACTGGACGCTTTGATGTGGAGATCGATGTCAAGTGGCTCAGTGAGAACACTTGGAGAAGGTGACCATCAAGCACCAGGTGGCCGGGTACTGGCTGAAGAATGGGCGCCGCACCATCCTGCTGGCTGAGGGTCAGCTGGTCAGCCTGGGTTGTGCCATGGGCCACCCTGGCTTTGTGACGAGTGACTCCTTCATCAACCAGGTGACTGCACAGATTGAGCTGTGAACCCACCCAGAGAAGTACCCCATCGGGGTTCACGTCCTGCCCAAGAAGCTGGATGAGGCAGTGGCTGAAGCCCACCTGGGCAAGCTGAACGTGAAATTGACCAAGCTGACTGAGAAGCAGGCCCAGTACCTGGGACATGTCCCCTGATGGCCCCTTCATGTGTGATCACTACCACTACTGAGAGTCAGACCTGTGTTTCACCTTCCAGCTGCTGTTCTTGCCCAGGCTCTGCCTCTCCTTCTTAAGAGCAAATAGCACCAATTTTGTGACTGGTTTGTCAGCATCCCCCATCGACTCCTCAGGGCTGGTCACTCGGTTTTTGGCTTCACTTGCACCCTCATACTATTCCAAGTGTGTCAGGGGAACTGAGAGGCCCCTCCTCAAGCCCTGGTCACAGTGGAGGTGTAAGGGAGACAGCCACAGGGAACTGTGAGCTCAGTGGTCTTGGAACTGCTCACTAAGTCAGTCCTCCCTTAGCCTGAAGTTGGTAGTGGAGTCACAAAGCCCATGTACTTTACCATCTAGGCCTTCACCTGGCCTGTGGACTTATACCGTGTGCTCGGTTTACAGGTTCAGTGGTTCCTCAGCCCCTGACAGAAGGAGCTGTACTGAAGGGCAAGGAGGAACTGTTTCAATTTTCCTGAGAGCTTGGCTTAGTGCTGGGCCTTCTCTTAAACCTCATAACAATGAGGTTGGTACTTTCAGTCCCTGTTTTACAGGGGTTAGAATATACTGTTAAGGACAACTGAGAAAGAACAGAGAAGTGACAGCCAGAGGTTGAGAAGGGCCAGAAAAGCATAAAAGCAGGCATAGATTGGCCACTACTTTGTAACGAGATGGTTCCTATCACAACCCTGGGTCAAAAAGAGAGTAATTTGGTTTATAATGTTTAAATAATGTTTATAATGTTAAAAGAAAGCAGGAAGGTAGGTAAATAAAAAAATCTCAATACCATAAAAAAAAAAAAAAAAAAACAGGGAGAACACAAAACAGAATGAATACTTCAATAGATACCTGACCAGGTATGCAAATAACCCAGCACGGCACAGGCAGAAACACTAGGCAGTGCTTGAGACACAGAGTTCCCTTCTGCCCCTCTGTCTCCCTCTACATGCTGGGCCTACTCAGGGGGACATGGAGTTCCCTTCTGCCACGCTCTCCCTCTACATGCTGGGCCTACTCAGGGAATCCTGGTGAGACATGGAGTTCCCTTCTGACGCTGTCTCCCTCTACATGCTGAGCCTACTCAGGGAATCCTGTGAGACATGGAGTTCCCTTCTGCCACGCTGTCTCCCTCTACTGCTGGGCCTACTAATCCTGCATGGAGTTCCCTTCTGGCCTCCCTCTACATGCTGGCCTACTCAGGGAATCCTGGTGAGACATGGAGTTCCCTTCTGCCACGCTGTCTCCCTCTACATGCTGAGCCTACTCAGGGAATCCTGGTGAGACTCCCTTCTGCCACGCTGTCTCCCTCTACATGCTGGCCTACTCAGGGAATCCTGGTGAGACATGGAGTTCCCTTCTGCCACGCTGTCTCCCTCTACATGCTGGGCCTACTCAGGGAATCCTGGTGAGACATGGAGTTCCCTTCTGCCACGCTGTCTCCCTCTACATGCTGAGCCTATCAGGGATCCTGGTGAGACATGGAGTTCCCTTCTGCCACGCTGTCTCCCTCTACATGCTGGGCCTACTCAGGGAATTCTGGTGTTCACAAAAGGGGTCAGGGGAACTGCATGAAGACCACAGCTTTGTGTAGGCCCACAAGCTTCAACACAGGCTTATGGATGTGTGGTTGTGTATGTGTGCATGCAGAGGAGTCCTGCAGCCATGCCTGGTGGGAGTCTGGGGGAGGCTCCTGGCTTCAAAGAGTCCAAGCCACTAGCCCAGGCTTGGAGACCTGAGCTGAGGGATTGGAGGGAGGGGCTGAGCAGCAAGCTCAGGAATAGCCCAGGCCAGCCAGGAGGACAGTCCACCCAACCAGCAGTGGTGAGGGAGCCTCGCCCCAGCCCAGAGCTGGGTCTACTGGCCAGCCAGGTGGAGGGTTTCATTCAGGCTCCAGTGATGACCTGGCAGGAGGCTGGGGACATGCTCTAGGCTGTGAGCCTCTGTGAGAGGTGGGTGGATACTTCCCCCATATCCCCACTCCTGGTTGCAGGTTCTGCATTTGGGGACAGGAACCGAGTGCCCAGTACACCTCTGCAGACAGCTGCTCTGCATTGACTCCTGGTTCTTCCACTTAAAAGTTGTGGGATGTTAAGCAAGTTGCTATAAATTCTCAGACCTGTAATTTCCTAATCTATCCAATGTGAAGAAAGCAAGCCAAGCTCACAAAATATTAGTGAGTCTAAAACAATTCACCCGTGGCGATCAGCGCACATCCCCAAGGAGCATAAAACAAAGTTGACAAAACTCCCCAGTGTTCTGATGTGACGTCCCCACCTCCTAGGACCAAGGGTCTAGCACAGAGTAGACGCTTAGGATGTATCAAGGCCCCATTGAGCTCTGGGAGTTCTGGCTGTGCCCACTTTAATGATAAATGATCAGAGTGCTGCACTAAGGCAGCTTCACCGTGAAGCAGCCGTCTGGGAGGGCCTGGTGGTTCAGCTCCCGACTGCGGAAGGGGGCACCCTGGGGAACTGTACAGGGCTCTGGGCTAGAGTCAGAAGACTCAGCTGCTAAAGCCCAGCCCAGCCCTCCTACACTTTCCTACACTTCGACCCACCTGATGCCTCCTCTCACGGAGGCTCGAGCCCCTGGTGGTGGGTGCGGGGTGGGGGATCTAAGGGCTCACCTTGTCACTAGGCAATCCCTGTCCCAATCACCTCCATGCCTCTTTGCTAGGGCTTGTGGGTTGACAGTTGGAGTTTCAGGACCGCAAGAAAAGTGCCTTAAATAACACTTTCCTACAAATAAATAGCCATTTATTTTCCCATTGATTGGAGATGTTCGCTGTAGCACATCCTATGTGGGTCTGGTTCCTGCCTTTATTCTCTCCCTCACCGTGGTGCTCCCCCAGAGGACTCCCTAACAAAATAAACCTTCTACATGTACATTTTCCTCTCCAGTCTGTTTCCAAGCCTCTATAAGAGGTTCAGCTAATACAGGTGTGCAGACCAGGTGTGCACATTTGCCTCCAAAAGTCCCACCAGAGTCTTGCCATCAAGGGAGCCTTCCCTAGTAGGCTGGGGAAACCAGTAAGAGAGCTAAAGCTCCAGGGTCCTTGCCCTCAGTGATTGGCATGCTAGCAGGGACTGGGCACTGTCCACAAATCTATCCCCAACTCCTTCTTGGATACACGGCTACTAAATTGTAGCCTCCCCTGCAGCTCAGCGGGCTGTGTCTGAGCTCATGGCAGTGGCAGGTGCACGTGCCTGTCACCCAGCCTAGCCCTGCTGCTTCTGTCTGGCTGACTGGAAGCTGATCTCAAAAGAATGCTCTTGCCTGGCAGAGCTTCCCCTGCATATTGAGGTCCCTGAATGACCAATGGAGGCCTGCAGTGTCCCTGAAGGCCTGGACCTTCTCTGTGCCATCCCAGGGGCGAGAAGTGCCCTGGCTTCGTGTGAGCTTTGTTGTTCCACGTGGGGCTACTCATAGCCTCACCTGCTCTGGCTCATTCCAGCTCTACAGGGGTGCTTTACGTGACATCCAGTAGACTCTCAGAAATGTGTGTTCTTATAGTCAAAAGTAAGGAATAAGGAGCTCTGATGTGAGACTTGTTTTCTGAAAGTATGCTGCACCCCTCCGAGGAGGAGCAATGGAACAATGGCAGCCCAGGAGTAGAAGTAGTTAGTTGGCACCTCTCAGGCATCAAAATAGTGAGTAAATACTAACACTTCAAATAGATCCTCTAGGAGAGCACACTGAAATTCACCAGAAACATGACAGGAATCAGACAGCAGAGGAGAGGGAAGCCTGCCGAGCTGGGACCCCCAAGGAGCCACAAAGGGCTCCGTAACACAGGGAAGAGGTGAGTGAGTGAGAGAACCCTGAAATTTCACACCTCCACCATGGACCTTTGCAATCCTAGCCACAGGGAGCCCCCGGGCCTCCAGATGAACACAGGGAGCCTGCTGGAGATGGTGCAGAGGCACTGTTCAAGCCTACATGGATCCCACAGGCTTTTCATCCCTGATCTGCCTGGTGCAGCCACTGCTGCCCGCCATGGAGGGGAACTGGGCACTTTTGTGTGCCCCAAAGACAGATACCGCAGCTGTGGTAAGGAGGAGTGGGTGGACGATGCTCTGCATGGCTTCCCACTGCTGCTCCTCTCTGCCAAACGGGACTTGCCTGCTTTGGTGACAGGCTGCCAGTGCCACCGCCCACCCCTGCCTGAGCATGACAGCCACAGCTCAGTGTTCTTCTGAGAGCCCAACCCCCAGAGGCTGCCCATTAACCCTTTCCACCACAGGCTTGCCTCTGCTGCCCCAGGCCAGGGAGGGAACAGGAAGTTCAAGTACCTTCCTGAGCTCCTAACAGCAAAATCCAGCTTTGGGAGAGAAGTGCGAGTGGGCCATGAGCCCAACAACTGCCATCGCTCATTGCCCCAGCTGAAGGGTCCTGCCTTCCTGAGTGAAAAGTGCACAGCACAGCCACCCTGCTATGCCTGAACATTGCAGCTGTGGCCTGGAGCCCTTGGGAATGCCCAGACCCCAGAGTCCTGTGATCTGTTCTCAGGCTCCAGGGGACCAGCCCACCCCTCCCTATCACAGCCAGCACCTGAACTCTGGGCTGGCTGGATCCTGGTCCAGCCACATCAGGACTCCTACATGCCATCTAGTGGGTCGTTGAGAAGTGTGGGAGTTTGGGAATTACCTAGCCCAGTCCAACATCGCTGGCACCTGACTCCTCCTTGGGCCTGAGTTTGGGCCCACCCAAGCAGCCAACACCACCATGATGACTCCCACCCACATGGCTGATAGGCAGAGCCGTTCCCCGTCTCCCCATGAGGCAGCGGCATTACCACATGGAGAACATCACCACATTGGAGAACAGGCGCGCCATACAACTGCCTGCATTGGTCTGAGTGAAGATCTTCTACCCTGAAGCCATTCCTGCAGAGAGGCACACAGGACAGGCATTTTTCATGTCTCTCAGCCACACTGTGGCCTGGAGATAGACCACAGTGTGCATCTGAACTGAGACACACCAGCCCCAGAACAGGGGTGTGATAGGGAAGCTGATTGCATTCCTGCCTATCTAGGACATGGAGCCAGTGCAGCCCCCTCATCCCACCACAGAGACCTCTGTGCATTTCATCAGGCGCTCCCCCAGCCACCCCCATCAGGGCTGGTGCCTGTGCTTATCACTGGGGGTATTCGTGGGAATGCCAGGGTTCCAGCTCTGCCCAGCTGCATCCTCTCTTCCACCCTCCCAATCTACTCTGAGCAGGAAGCTCAGGGCACCTGGCATTCCACTGTCCAGTCCATCACCTGAAACAATAGAGAGCACCTCAGTGAGCAAAGGTCAAATATACCCATGGGCTTATGCCCCAGCTAGTAGTTAGTGAGCACCTCTCAGGCATCAAAACAGTGAATAAATACTAACACTTCAAATAGATCCTTTAAGAGAGCACGCTGAAATTCACCAGAGACATGACAGGAATCACAGACAGGAGAGGAGAGTAAAGTCTGCCGAGCTGGGACCCCTATGGACCGAAAAGGGGCTCCCTAACACAGGAAAGAGGTGAGTGATATATAAGTCAAGTAAGCCAGCTCTTATTTGTAAGTGCCACCTACTGGCCTGCAGGTTGAACTGCATGGCCCAATATAAAACAGAAGTGCACAGGGCTGCAGGAGGAAGTCCAAAACCCCTACCAACAAACTCTACAGTGACACCCTCAAGGTGGGGGAAGGGGGAGATAACAGAGAAAATATCCCACATAAATGAAAATAAATTTGAATATAAGAAGTGTCAGCTCCTCCAGATGAGAAGGAACCAGTGTAAAAATTCCAGCACCATGAAAGATCTGAATGTTGCAACAACATTCAATAATGACACTAGGTCTCTAGCAAAGAACCCCAACAAAAAAGAAAACCCCAAAATTACAGATAAAGAACTAAAAGTACGGATTGCAGGGAAGGTCAATGAGAACCTAGAGAAAATTGAAAACTAACACAAAGAAACCATGAAAACCGGGAAATGAAGGAAGAGATAAATACCTTTAAAACAACAACAACAACAACAACAACAACAGAACTTCTGGAAATAAAAAATACACTTAATTCCAAAATACAGTTAAAAGCTTTAATGATCCAAGCAGAAGAAAAAATTTTCAGATCTTGAAGATTGGTCTTTTGCTAACACAGACAAAAATATAGAAAAATGAATTTTAAAAAAGAACAAAGAAATATGGGATTTTCACCAAATCTATAACTTATAGACATTCCTGAGAGAGAAGAAGAAAAAGTAAGCAAACTGGAAAACATATCTAGGGGAATAATTCAGGAAAATTTCCTTAATCTTGCTAGAGAAGTAGACTTCAAAATATAAGAAACTCAGAATACACTTACAATTACAGAATGGGAGAAAATATTTGCAAATTATGCTGCCAACAAAGGAGTAATATCCAGAGTATATAAGGAAGTCAAACAACTAAACAGAAAAAGCAAGCAACTCCATTAAAAACTGAGCAAAGGATATGAACACACATTTCTCAAAAGCAGCAAACACATGAAAAAATTCTCAACATCACTAATTATTAGAGAAAGGCAAATTAACACCACACTGAAATATCATCTTACACCAGTCAGAATGACTATTTTTAAAAAGTTAAAAAACAACAGATGTAGGTGTGGATGTAGAGAAAATGAAACATTCATACACTGATGGTGGGAATGTAAATTAATTCAATGTCTATGGAAATCAGCTTGGAGATTTTTCAAAGAACTAAAAATAGAACTACCATGTTACTCAGTAATCCAATTACTGGGTATCGAGCCAAAGGAAAAGAAGCCATTATATAAAAAAGACACCTATACTTTTACATTTATCTCAGCACTATTCACAATAGCAAAGTCATAGAACCAATCTAAGTGTCCATCATTGGTTGACCAGATAAATAAAATATGGTATATATGCACTATGGAATATTATGCAACCATAAAAATTGAAATTATGTTCTTTGCAGCAACATGATGGAGGTGGAGGCCATTATCCTAAGTGAACTAACTCAGAAACAAAAAAACAAATACTGCATGTTCTCGCTTATAAGTGGGAACTAAACAATACGTATATATCGACATAAGGATGGAAATAAGAGAGGCTGTGGACTCCGAAACAGGAAGGGGTGAGAGGGGGATGAGGGCTGAAAGACTACCTATTGGAAACAATTTTCAGTATCTGGGTGATGGGTACACTAGAAGCCCAATCCCCACCAGTACACAATATATCCATGACACAAATATGCACATGTGCCCCCGAATCTAAAATTTAGAAAGGCAGCCCACTTGCAACTCAGTCCACCTGCATGACCAAGGGTTGTGCCGCTTTTCCCCCTTCACCAGGGTGAGGAGCCCCTGACTGATACCAAACCTGGGGGATCAACTCAGCTGGAGAGGAGGAGGCAGGGCTGGAGTGGCCCACAGAAGGGTGGCTGGCAAAGTTCCCTCTGCCTGCCCCTGCTATCACTGTTCAACACAGAAAGCCTGGGAGGGTCCCTGTGGGTGACCAGGGTGGAGAGGTTCTCTCCTATGATGTCCTCTAAGCTCGCCTTCTTAATCTATGACTTCCTCCCTTGAGGGATGAGGAAGGATGACAGGCCCTAACCTGAGTTCACATTGGCTAAATTCCAAAGGCTCTCAAACCCCATTAACAAACATATGTTGATTTCACCAGGATCACATACAACTCTTCATTAAATTGCACATGCATTTCTCCTTATGGGGTCTCAGAGCCACAGAGATGGAAAGCAGCCTCTTCATGTTTATACATGGGTTAACACAGGAGCACAGACCAGCTGCAGAGGAGTGGGCTTGAACCTCCCAGGGCAGAAACATAATTGTCATTAGTTAGAGACAACCCAATCTGAGGAAGAAATAAAATCTCTCTACACTTTCAGGTTATTTTAATTCCCTTCCTTTACCCTATCTATCTATCTATCTATCTATCTATCTATCTATCTATCTATCTTTTTATTTATTTATTTATTTATTTTGAGATAGGGTCTCGCTCTGTTGCCCAGGCTGGAGTGCAGTGGCAAAATCTCAGCTAGCTGCAACCTCCACCTCCTGGGCTCAATCAGTCCTCCACCCAACCTCTTGAGTAGCTGGGACTACAGGCAGGCCATCCTGCCTGGCTAATTTTCATATTTTGGGTAGAGATGGGGTTTTGCTATGTTGTCCAAGTTGGTCTTGAACTCCTGGACTCAAGCAATCCACCTGCCTTGGCCTCCCACAGGCCTCCCGTGAGCCACCATGCCTGACCTCCCTTTCTGCCTAATGAAAGCTTCCCCACACTTTTCCTGGTGTCATGAGTACAGTGAACATTTTCTCCCTGAGTCTTGAGAGACACACAATTCCAGGCACCTTATAAAGTTGCCTTGGCTGCTCTGCGCACATTCGTATATGGCTGTAGGCATTAGGCAGCTGGGCCAGGCAGTCTAGCACCAGAGGGTGCACTGTCTGGCTGTCCATCCATTCCCACACCTGCACGGACATGTGACCCACCTCTCGGTACCCTGCCCATGGGGCTGCACACAGGCCATGCACCTGCTCGCCAGGCACCAGGCACCCTTGTCATAAATAACTCCACCTGTCCAGCAATGAGGTGGGAACACTCAATTCTTTGTGAAAATCTCTGTATTTACAGTACCAGAAGTGTGTGCATTTTGTGAAACAAAAACTGTCTAAAAAACAAAGCAAGACAAAAAGATTGATGAAGCCAGGCCTCCCACTGCAGGAAGAATGTTGAGAAGTAAAGTGTGGAGGGGTGGCATGTTCTCTTTAGCACCCACGGTTGTTCAGGGAATGAGCTTCCAAATGGAGAAAAACCAAATGACTGGGTCCCGTCCACCCCCACGGGCTCTATCACCCTTTTCCATTTCCTCAACATTGACCTGGCTTATTTCTCTGGACGCCTTGTGCAGGGTGTTGTGTGCTTGGAAAACTCTCTCATAACCAGCTAGGGAAACAGATGTGCAGACACAGAGGGGAGAGTCTGGGGAAGGGTGGGAGAGGCCCACTTTCCAACATCGCAGCTGGCAGGACCCAGATGCGGAGTCCAGGCTGCAGCAGGACAGGAGGGTGCAAGACGGAGAAGGGGGACAAGAAAGAGTAACTCCTCGGGATGATGGCATTGAAGGTCAAAGTCATGTGACTTAGAGAAAGCCCCAAAGCCCTATACACAGAGGCAAGCCATTGCATTGAAGCCTTAAAAGAAAAAAAAAAAAACATGGAGCGGGGACATTGCCATCCAAATTAGTCAATACTGTGTAAAACCTAAACCTGGTATATTTTTAACCTGTACTTACCTTTCAAAAATTCTATGGAAAAGTATAGATATTGCATTCTACTAGATGGGGGAGGTGGAGAGCAGTTGATTTACTCTCAAGATAGATTAGGTATGACTGGACAACCTCAGCCACAGCCCTTGGTCTGTGTGGGTGGCACCTTGGGCCATCCTGCAGCCACTGTCTGCACATGCTGGATGGTAGGATCCTGTCTGTTGACACTCATCTCTGTTGGGGCTGTGCTTCCTTCTTTGGGGACAAATGACTAAGAGGGGAAGTTTATCTTCTCTAATGAAATGAGGAAAATCTGCTGAAATTTGCCTGGTTTGGGGGACAGTGTGGGGTATCTAGAAAGAGAACTCACATTTCCAGAAAGACCCTCATTGCCTTCTGGGACACATTCAGAATTTGAATAGCCAAAAAAATGGAAAGCAGGGACAAGGATGTGAAGAGTATAGCAAATAAGATACACAAATATTTTTCATTGCAAAAAAGCTAGGGAGGGAGATACAGCATTGAATTCATGTTTCAAAGACTTTGGGGCTTTTTTTAGAGAGGAATTTGGCCTAAGACCTCATGGTCCCACCCCTTGGTGACAGATGAAGTTGGGGCGGTTAGGAGTGGAATGCATCCATGCCTGGCATCCCCACGGCACCAGGGAGCTTAATTCTGGCAGGTGCAGTATAAATCCAGCTCATTCAGAGGACAAGCTCCCTGGTGACAAACCCTTTGGTTGATCAGCAAGAATTCAACACCTTTGACCACAAACAAAGCCTCAATGTGTATGTCCAGTTCAGCAACAAAGGCCTGTTAATCTTGGGTGTTTGGTGCCTTAGAAGATGGGCTCTGGGGGAGGCAGTGACAAAGGGGGTTCTGCAGGGTGCCCGAGAAGAGCAGGGAGCAGTGGCAGCATCCTGGAGGGAGGCCTTGGGCACCTAGTGGGGAGGAGGTGGCACCTGGAGGAGCAGGTGATGGGGAGGCACTCCCAGCTGGGTTGAAGGCAGCTCTTCGCGTTGCAGAGTCTGCTTGGGAAAAGTACTCCAGGCTGTGTCTCAGGCACATCCTTGGGCGGCAGGGAGCCTGTGGTAGGGAAAGGCACTCCTGACCGTGTGGAAAGCAGATCCTTGGGCAGCAGGGACCATGTGTGCCTTGGGACTGTGCAAGGGCTAAGCTGAGGTACCTCCCCTGTAGGGAAGAGAAGAGAGAGAAGGTCACTGTGACAGCATTGGAATTGGACTCAGAAGGCTGCAGTTGCCTTGCTAAAGGGGTGGGGTTAGGACCCATCGGGACCCACAGGGTGGGCCTTGCTGTGCTCCTCCTTTCTCCCCTAGGTGCTGCCTCCAGCCTGGACTCCTCCGTCCAGACCTAGCTCAAGTGTCAAAAGTACCCCCCTCCTCTCTGGGCAGCCCTGGGTCTCTGACTCTGGACTCCCTCACTTGGGGTTGAACTTGTCTTCTTCCCCCTGGGGGTCAGGAGGAGGCCCCAATTACCTCTGTGCCCCAGCATGGCCTGGAAGGCTCTAGTGAGCATGTGGAAGGGATGAGCGCTCACCACAGCCCTCAAGGCTGGCTCCAGGGACCCTTGGGTGGGTGACGAGCTGAGAAGTCAGCAGCTCCACGATTCCCTTGGTTTGGGAAGAGGATGATCCAGACCCGTAGGAATAGCTAGTTCTGTCTTGCAGGACCAGTTGCTTTGCTTTCTTCCTGGGCACACACCAGTGTAGCCAACCCACCACCCACACAGCTGCAAGTCTGCGATGCCTTTCTCTCTGCTGGTTTCTTATGCTCATGATCGGGCAACCCTGTCTGAAGACTTGATCAGGGCCTTTCAAAAAGGCCCTCAGGGTCACTTTAAGTAAGGTCAAAGGGACTGGGGTTCATTCCAGCCTCTAACCACAGGCAAGCCACTCAGCCTCTTGGGAATGGCTTTTCCATCTCTCACATGGGTCCAGCAATACTAAACACTGATTGGTCACCCCAAGTCTATTCTTCCTGTCTTCCTTACTAATGAGACCTGATTTTGTTAAGAGAGGCAATGTAAAATGACCTTTTCCCAGTCTCCCTTGCTGAGCAGCATGGCCACGTGAATGCATTCTGGCAATGGAGTATAAATAGGAACTGTTGGGCATTGCTTTAAAGAAGCCTGCTTTCCCTTTTTCCTTCTTCTTCCTGCCTGGAGTATGAGTGTGATGCCTAGAGCTCCAGAAACCATCTTGTAAGCACGAAAGCAAATTGAAAGCCTGGCCTTTTCAAGGATAATTGTTCGGTTTCCCCAAAGCTGTTCTCTTGGGGCTTAGCAGGCAGGCAATCAGATAACAGTCTTTCTCAGAGCCCCTCAGCTCTCCCATTTCTCAATTTGTATAGGCTGTCCTCTGTTTCTGGAATGTTCTTCCTAATGTTGTCTGCCCAGTGAACTGCCGCTCACCTTTTCAGACTCAGCTCCCGAGTGGCCTCCTCCAGGAAGCTCCTTATCCTTGCTCCCAGCTAAAGTGACCACCCTGCTTGGTCTTTCTGGTCATGTGCTGGCAGAAGGCTGAGCCCGTTGTGGGAATTGCCCTGTCCCTCTAGATGTGCCTGTCCCTGCTCTGCATGCATGAGGACTGTAACTGCATCCCCTTCCGCATCTGTGGCTGGAGGGCTGCAGCAGGCTTCCAGGATGCCGGTGGGCATACGCCACTTCGCCTCAACCTCCCCATCTGTGATGTGGCGCTGATGATACCCACAGACCACGGCAGGAGCAGCAGCCCATCGACGCCTGTGGTTTCCCTGGCGTGGGGCCTGCTCAGCTCCTTCTCCACTCAAGGCCACCCTTCCCAGGCTGTCTGGAATCCCAGGGGTTCCCTGCCAGGCCAATCTCAGCCTGATGGTCCCCAGGAAACCCTCCATTCCTCACAGGTGTTCCCCAGAGCGTGCAGACTTTGAGCTTGCTTGAACCTGTCATTCATGCATAAAGCCTCCCCTTGGGCATGTGAGTGACAAGTGCCTCAAATGCTGGATTCCCTTATGGAGATGGTCCCTCTCTTACTGACAGAGACCCTTCTCCCCTCTAGACCCCGTCCTGGGACCTGCTCTCTCCTGCACCTGACCTGCTAGTCCCCATCCAGGATGATGCTCACTTTCCCCTTGTGCCCTCTCAGACCCTGTCCTGAGCCACCTGTGTCTGCAGTTGCCTGTCCACCCTCCTCCGTGCCCGATTGGGCTCCCGCCACCTGTTCAGGGATTTAGGCTTCCTTCTTAGTACAACCCAAGTGTGTCAGCCTGCTCTCCCTGGCTCCACCTATCCCCAAATTTAGTCCTCCCAGGATCATCTTCCCTCCCAGCTCACACCCTCCAGAAATGCTCTGCACTGCTGGCAGGATCCAGTCCCTCCACCCAGCCTGCACACCAGACCTTCCCCTGCCAGGCTCTTGGGGTCTCCACATCCTGCTTTCAGGCAATCATAGCCCGGCTACTAGAAGAGCTGGCCATGCCCTGGCACCCTCCCTTGCTCCTCTGCCTTGAGGGCTCTGCTCCTCTGCCTTAAGTACTCTGCTCCTCAACTCTCCAAGTTGCATGTCCAAGCCCAGCCATCCTGAGCCTCAGCCTCAGCTCTGATGCTGCCTCTGACAAGCTGCCTTCCCTGAAGGCGAATACCCTGGTCCCAAAGCTCCAGAGCACTAGAGTTGAGCCTCTTTCTCTTTCTCCAGACAGCCTCTCTCTCTCCTTGCAGCACAGAACTGGGGGCTCCTTCACATCACGAAACCCTCAACTTCCCTGCCCCAGGTCACACACCAAGTTCAAGGCTGAGCACAGAGCAAGAGCGACCAGAGACTCCATGGACTTGGCCCAGACCTCAGCCTGGAGGCACAGGGACAATTTCTTTCCACTTCTCCTTTGGGCCCAAGAAGTCTCAGCACCGTATTCCACCCACCACTACCCCCTGACTACAGGCCAACTGGACTCAGAACACAGGACACTTCATCAGGATGTCGGGCCACAGTCCTGGCCTCAGAGGTGGCTCTGTCAGGGGGGCTCAAAGCCCCACCTCACTCCTCCTGGCACCACCCAGACTATAAGGCCCAGGCAAGATCTCACCTGCTGGTCAGTGCTCTCCTCTGTCCACTCAGGCCTCAGCTTCAACCTTCTTGCCTCTAAGCAATGCCTGTGTGCAGCAAGGCCATTGTGTTCAAACCCTCTTCTGGCATGGTTAGGAGGCATGGTGGGAACCAGAAAGGATAATGCCACTCCCAGAAGGAGACGGACCCTCCTCCTGGCACTGCCAACCCAGCCTGGGGGATCTGTGGTGGCATTGTGAGGGGCTGCCTGTGCTCGTTTTTGTGGGAGGAGGAGGTGCCAGCTATGAGGCTCCAGGGCACCAGGGGCCTGCTGACTGCCAGCCACTCATTTCTCCCTGCCTTCCCTCAATTTTGACACAAGTGCTGGGTCCCTAGGCAAGACAGAAGTCCTCCCAGGGACATTCCAACATCAGACCCCGTATTATCTTCCTTTCTCCTCCTTATGTTTCTCTTTCTTTATTTCCAGAGCTCCTCTTTCTTTTTCTATGCTAGGCGCTTTACGCACCTATTCTTCACTTCTCAGAGTAAAGCCCTGCAGAAACACTGAGACACAAATAATGGGTGATCCATGCTTCTCCTGGGTTGGGGGCTAAGGTGGACATCTTTCCGGATGTGAGGAGAGAGGGTGAGGCAAGGTGGGGACACAGCAGGCCACCTCTTCTCCACAACAGGATGAGGGACAAAGGGTAGGTTCCCCTCCCAGTATTCTCCCTGTCAAGCACTAAAAGGAGTCTGGCATGCAATTGCACCGGAGGTTCTTAGATGTGCTGGTGCTCTCCTGGTGTCCTGGACAGCTGATGAGCCAGAACCATCCACATTCATGCTGATGCTGCAGTGGGCAACTGCCACCAGGTGCAGACCACTGGCAGACAGGCCTGGACTGGATCTGGCTATACAGGCTCACCTTGCCATTCCCTTAGCCTTGCCATTCCCTTGGCCTTGCCATAGCATAGCCTAGCATTCTTTATGTATGCATTTCATTTTATCCTTATTTTTGAGACAAGAAAGGTGAAAGTTGGAGAAGCTAAACCACTCAACTTGGTTGAGCCATGTTCTTCTATGGTCACCCTTGAAAATGCCAAAGGGGCTTCTCACTTCTCTACAGTTATGCCCAAAACAGGTTCTTGTTCATACATGTCAGATCTGAAGTGTTTCCTTGTGAAGCTGAGAAACAACCAAAAGTATATTCACAGGACCGTGTCTCACTAGAAATACTCATTCATTTATTCAACAGAGAGCCCTGTATCTGTGAACCCAGATGCAAGACAACGGCTACTTGTGGAAAATATACTCCTGTCAACACTGACCTGCAGGGCTGGGACGTGTCTGTCTTCCACATCCTGCATCCATGTGACACTGACTGTCATCATGAACAGATTGACAAGGACAATATTTGATTTCCTACCTTTGGTTCACCAACTCCAAGCTGCCCCAAAATATTCACACTGGCTGTGTCTTCTACTTGAAAGGAATCCCCCAGATTTTTACTCCACTGACTTCTTATCATTTTTTCTCAGTTTAACTGTCACTCCCTCCCTCTTCCTCTCCTTTTCTCCCAAGAGAGTCTTCTCTGGCCAACCAGGCATTTGTTGACACATTAATGACTTTTAATCCTCTGGACAGTTTCTGTCACCATCCGACTCTCCCTAAGAAAATGCAAACCCTGCCATGAAAGTGAGACATTCTTCGTCTGGTTCATTTTGTCTTCCCAGCACCTGCTGTGGAATACATTTTTGCTGAATTAATGAATATGAATAAATCTGGGAATATTTTCCTTTGAACATTTTTTCCTTGTGACAAAGCTGGTCTTGAAATTAAGAAAAAAATAAAAATTTTCCACTGCTTTTATGCTTACCTAGACCTCTAGAATAAGAATTCATGGATAATGAAATCAAACTTCTCTTTATTCTAGTTATTATTGGTAATTATATACGTATATATATATCTCTCTCTTATACATTTAAATTATTTTGTATATATTTTAGTGTATCGTGAAATACGGCTTTTATCTTAGCTTTTCCCCAATAGCTTGCCAAAGTTTACAAAAACATTTGTGTTAAATCAAACTAAATTTGATCTAAGAAAACTTCTGTAATCGCATACTTGAGTTCTCACACATGAACTGCAACCTAACAAACTGAAACCCTAACTGAGAAGTCGGCTTCCGTCACAATAGCTGAGTCTTAGCCAATCACAGCAGCCGTGCTTCAGCCACTCATAGGGAGCCAATTGTTCAAACCATGTACAAATAAGGCAAATGCCAAGGTGTAACTAATCCAGATGTTTGTAGTTCACTTTCATTTTCTGTATGTCATTTCTTTTTCTGACCATACATCATATCTGACCATATGGTAGCCACAGACGCTCTCTGAATCTGTTCTGATTCTGATGTTGCCTGATTCACCTTTTTTTCTTGATCAGTTAAACTCTGTTAAATTTAATTTGTTTAAATTTTTCTTTTAACAGATTTGGTGTCAGAAGATAAACAGTAAAACTGCAAAAGACTGCAGAGGCTTCAAGATGACTGACTAGAGGCATCAGGAACTCACCTCCTCCACAAAGAGAAATAAAAACAGCAAGTAATCACACTTCAAGAAGAACATCTAAGAGTGAATGCTGAAATTCAATAGAAAAATGATGGGAAACATATGAGGCATGAAAATGGAAGATAGTGAGGCAGCAAGCTTGGCTGGGTTTGGCTGGGAACGCAGAGTGGCTCCTTAGTGCAAGAAAAAGGTAAGTGAGAGATCCACAGTGGTTGACATTCTGACCATGGATTTTGTAACCATAGCCAAAGGAAAATCCCTCAACCCTCTAGACCCTGAGACTAGCGTAGGAAGATGCCTAGAGACTATCAAACAGCATTGCTTCAGTGGGAGCTCATGTGGGTCCCACCCCCCAGGTCCTGGGCAACTGTAGCTTTCTGCCATTTGGAGAGCCCAGCCACCACCAGACTGCATCCTGCCCTGGAAACCAACAGCCCCTGCATTTCCACATCCCTAGAGCTCCACTGACATCTCCCTGTGTTCACCTGTAGGGCTTCAGTAGTGCAATGCCAACTGGACCCAGCAGAGCCTCCCCAGCAGTCTAGCACACACAGTGTACTGCATCTTGGGGAATGGACAGTGCAGCACAATAGGGAAGCTGCCTCCCCAGTGTGCTGAGAAGCTGCCCTCAGAGAAAAAGGAGCCAAGGTGTGGGTTGCTTAGAGCTTGAAAACTGTCTACCTGGGGCAGTTATCATGGACAGCAACCTTGTTCCCACCCCAGCAGTAAGACTGCCATGCACATGCCTTGAGGGCAGGGTCTGCTGCTGCTCACTGCATCTGTTATTGCCATCACTGGGGCCAAAGCACATGCCACTTGACAGTGACTTTGCCCTTTTCAGCAGCAGAACCACTGCATACTTGCATGCCCCTTACTACTGGTTTTCTCTGTTGCTGCTGCTACCACTGCTGCTGCCACCCCAGCTGGCGGCCAAATCTCACACTACCCAGAGCCTAAGAACTCCTACTTATGGCTGGAGCCACTGTAAGCAACCTGCCCATTATGGCCCAGCCATTTGCACATACCCTGAGGACAGTTTCCCCTGGCCCACTGCTGCCACTGCCACAGTCACTTGAGCACTCTGCCAGCGGGCCTGAGGATCCCTCCATTTTGCCAACCACAGCCATCACCTGAGTGTTCCACTGGGGGGCCTGAGGATACTCCCACCCACCCTGACACTGCTTACCTCAGTGCCCAAGCACACTGCCTGGGGGCCTAGGGATCACCCCCACTCTGTTCACCATTGCTCACCTCTATGTACTCCTCCTAGGGGCCTGATGACGGACCCACCCAGCCTACCACTACCACCATAGCCAGCATCCATTTGCATGTACCACTTTGGGTTTAGGGAACTGACCTACCCAGCCATCACTAACACTGACGTGTGTTCCTTTAGAGCCTTAGGGTTGCTGTGTTATTGCTATTGTCAACACTCGCTCCACACATGCTGCCAAGGGAAGGACCTGCCCCAGCCAGGCCTACCTCTATGACTGTCAGCACCCAAGCCAGCCACATGGAGGCCTGAGAACTGCCCATTTCTACCTGCTGACACTAGTGCCTGTGTACACTACCTGGGGTCCCAAGGACAGGTAAACTTACCCTGCCACTGCCACTGTAGCAGGACGAGCCGCAGACAAAACCTCTCAGACACCGAGTTATAGAAGGAAGGGCTTTATTCACCTGGGAACATCAGCAAGCTACTGCCTTAAAATCTGAGCTCTCTGAGTGCATAATTTCTGTCCCTTTTAAGGGCTCACGACACTAAAGATTTCACATGAAAGTGTCATGATTGATTTGAGCAAGCAGGGGGTACGTGACAGGGGTTGCATGCACCGGTGGTCAGAGAGAAACAGAACAGGGCAGGGAGTTTCACTACGTTCTCTTATACAATGCCTGGAATCTATGAATAATATCGGTTTCTAAGTTATGAGTTGATTTTTAACTACTGGGTTTAGGCCAGGCAGGCCCAGGCCTGGTTTTGGGCCTGGCGCCGGGCTGCCTGTCTTTGGTTTTACTTCCTTGTTTTTTTCTTAAAACAGCTACCGAGCATAAAACAATATAAAACAGTATGAGAGGGTCTCTCTCTTTCCTCACCACCATCAGGGTTTGAGGGCACACCCACCTAACATCCCCAACCCCAGCAAAACATCACCACAGCCTCCACCAACAACCACAGCCTGAGCCACTGGGGAAATCACACACCACTGATGCTGCTTAGAGTTGAAGAAATCATAGAGAGACTACATTGCTTCACACACTCAGAAGCAAAGCTAAAGTTTCTGACCCAATAAAAACCATATATACATCTTCAGGAAAAAGCCAATCCAAAATATACGAAGAAGCAACTGTTACAAAAGATGTGCAGATATCAATGTAAAACATAAGAAACATGACTAAACAAGGAAATATGGCACTTTCAAAAGATTACAATAATTCTTTAGCAACAAATTCCACTGGAAAAAAAGTATGAAATGTGGGGAAAATAATTTTTTAAAATGATATTATAAAAGCTCAGTAAGATACAAGAGGATATAAACAAATACAAAACGTTAGAAATCAACTGAGGATATTGTCATGCGTGTCCATGTGAAGAGACCACCAAACAGACTTTGTGTGAGCAGTAAAGCTTTTTAATCACCTGGGTGCAAGGCGGGCTGAGTCCGAAAAGAGAGTCAGCGAAGGGAGATAAGGGTGGGGCCATTTTATAGGATTTGAGTAGATAAAGGAAAATTACAGTTAAAGGGGGTTTGTTCTCTGGCGCGCAGGAGTGGGGGTCGCAAAGTGCTCAGTGGGGGAGGTTTTTGAGCCAGGATGAGCCAGGAAAAGGAATTTCACAAGATAACGTCATCACTTAAGGCAAGGATCGGCCATTTTCACTTCTTTTGTGGAGGAATGTCATCAGTTAAGGCAAGAACCTGCCATTTTCACCTCTTTTGTGGTGGAATGTCATCAGTTAAGGTGGGGGCAGGGCATTTTCACTTCTTTTGTGATTCTTAGGTTACTTCAGGCCATCTGGGCGTATTCCTGCAAGTTACAGGGGATGCAATGGCTTGGTTTGGGCTCAGAGGCCTGACAGATATGAATAAAAAATTCACCAGAGAAATAGATATAATAGAAAAACATAAATCCTTAAAGTGAAGAATTCAATGCATAAAATAAAAATTTATTCAAGAGCTTCCACAGTAGAGTGGAACAAAAAGAAGAAAGCGTCTCAGAACTTGAAGGCAGGCCTTTTGAAATAACCCAGCCAGAGCCCCCCTCCCCATGCCCCACTCACATAAAAGAATTTTAAAAAATGAACTAAACCTACATAACATATGGGACACTATAAAACAACCAAAAACAGAAATTTAGGGTGTTCCAAAAGGTGAAGATGCCAAAGGTATAGAAAACCTAATTAACAAAATAGTAGCTGAAAACTTCCCAAATTTGGTAAGAGATTTAACATTCAGATACAGGAAGTTTAGAAATTCACAACTAATTAAAACCTCAAAAGGTCTATTTTACAGCACATTATAGTAAACTGTCAAAAGTCAAACAGAATTCTAAAAAGAGCAAGAGAAAGGAAAAAGCTCTGGTCACATGTATGGGAAGCCAGATCAGACTAACAATTTCTTAGCAGTAACCGTATAGGCCAGGAGAGAATGGCATAATACATCTAAAGTGCTAAAAGGGGGGGGAAAACCTGTCAGCCAATAATACTATCCCTAACAACATTATTCTTTATTAAAAAATGTGAAATAAATGTTTATTCATCATCACTAGACCAGAGGGAGTCCTATGCCTGGAAATGAACGAATGATATCTACCATCATGAAAACATACAAAAGTCTAAAACTTGCTGTTAGAGCTAACACAGAAATAACAAAAAGAACTCAAATGTTACCACTATAGAAAACTACCACAACACAATGATAAACTATGAGAGAAAGGAAGGAAAAATATACAAAACAATCAGAAAAAAATTTAACAAAATGACAGAAATAAGTCTTCACATATCAATAATAACCTTGAATGTAAATGGATTAAATTTTCCACTTAAAAGATAAAGTCTGGCTGAAGGAAGTTTGAAAATACCCCAACTATATGCTGCCTACAAGAAACTCACTTCACATGTAAACACATATAGACTAAAAGGAAAGGAATGAAAAAAGATATATCACACAAATAGAAACCAAAAGTGAGCAGAAGTAGCTATAATTATATCAGATAAAACAGACTTTAAGACAAAAGCATTACAAAGTGACAAAGAAGGTCATGCTATATAATGATAAAGGGATCAATTCAGCAAGAAAATACAATTTTAAATATATATGCACCCAACACCAGAGCCCCCATATACATAATACAAATATTATTAAACCTAATATACTTCAATACAGTAGTTGTTGGGGACTTCAACACTTCACTCTCAGCATTAGACACGTCATCTAGAAAGAAAACCAACAAGGAAAAAATAAATTTAAACTACAGCTTAGAACAAATGGACCTAGGAGACATCTACAGAACATTTCTTCCAACAACTTCAGAATACATGTTCTTCTAATCAGCAAATAGAACATCATCCAAGATAGACCATAAATCAGGTCACAAAACAAGTCTCAACAAATTTTAAAAATATCAAAACCATACCAAATATCTTCTCAGACCATCATGGAACAAAGCTAGAAATCAATAACAAGAGGAACTTGGAAAATGTACAAGTACAAGGAAATGAATTGATGTTATTCTGAACACAATGAGGAAATTAAAAAGGAAATCAAAACATTTCTTGAAGCAAATGAAAATGGAAACACAACATACCCAAACATATGGTATACAGCAAAAGCAATGCTAAGAGAGAAGTTTATAGCAAAAAAGGCCTACATCAAAGAAGTAGAAACATTTCAAGTAAGCAATCTAATGATGCATCTCAAGGAATTAGAAAAGCAAGAACAAACCAAACCCAAAATTAGTGTAAGGAAAGAAACAATGAAAATCAGATCAGAGTAGAACTAAACGAAATTGGCTAAAAATACAAAGAATCAATGAAAGGTGAAGTTGGTTTTTTGGAAAGATAAAGTGGATAAACTGCTAGTTAGACTACCCAAGAAAAAAAGAGATAAGACCCAAATAAACGAAATCAGAAATGAAAAAGGAGACACAATAACTAATACTACAGAAATACAAAACACATCAAAAACTATTGTGAACAACTATTTGCCAAAAAACTGGAAAACCTATAGAAAATGGATAAATTCCTGGACATTTACAACCTACCAAGGTTGAAACAAGAAGAATCAGAAAACCTGAACAGACCAATAAGGAGTAACAAGATTGAATCAATAATGTAAAAATCTACCAACAAAAAAAAGCCCAGGACTGTATGGCTTCACTGCCAAATTCTACCAAACTTTTGAAGAACTAATGCAAATTATCCTCAAGTTATTCTAAAAAAATAGAAGAGACCTCATAGAATGAGGCATTATCCTGATACCAAAACCAAACAAGAATGCACCAAAAAAGGAAACACTACAAGCCAATAACCCTGATGAACACAGACACAAAATATCCTCAACAAAATGCTAGCAAATTGAATGAAACAGCACATCAAAAAGATAATCCTGCCATGATCAAGTGGGATTTACTCTGGGGATGCAAGGATGATTTAACATACACGAATCAATAAACATGATATATCACATCAACAGAATGAAGGATAAAAACCATATGATCATCTCAATAGATGCTGAAAAAGCATTTGATAAAACCCAAAAAAATGCTTTTTGACTGTGAGGAGCCGGGCACATTCCTCAGCCCCGGGCTCAAAACAAACAAGCCCAATACAAACACATCCCATCCTCCCATCCCACCACATATCGCCATATATCTCTCAAACTTCCTGAGCCCAGTACAAACACATCCCATCCTCCCATCCCACCACATATCGCCATATATCTCTCAAACTTCCTGAGCCCAGTACAAACACATCCCATCCTCCCATCCCACCACATATCGCCATATATCTCTCAAACTTCCTGAGCCCAGTACAAACACCACCTGGAAAAGTCTCCGATAAGGAGGCAGCCATTCAAAGTTTTACTGAAAGCGTGGGAACCAAAAGAATTCCTTTGTTCCCCTGTAACTTTCGGACTATAAAAAGCAAACACTCGCATTGTTCGGGGCCCTCTTGTATGCTGTGTAATGAAGGGACCAAGTTCGAACTTGTCGTAAAGATCCTTGCCGCTTGGCTTTGACTCTGGACTCTGGTGGTCTTCTTTGGGGAACAGAGGGTCTGGGCATAACATCTGGGGGCTTGTCCGGGATTCCCCCAAGCCCACCAGACCCCTGGTCAACGGATCTACTAGGATCGATCTACTGATAGGTGAGCCGGCTCGTCTCCGTTTGTCTGTCTGTGTCTGTTCTGAATCTGAATCTGTGACTCGCGAGGTCTGAAACTGGAGCTGGCACAGTCCTGGCGGACGCGCTATAGGACGGCCAGTGGAGACCGGTAGGAGACGTCCCCTGGCGCTCGTCTGATCTAGCTTACGATCTGAACTGCCCCGACCGCCGGTTTGGGGTTTGGGCAGTAGCTGTTTCTGATCTGAACTGCCCCGACCGCCAGTTTGGGGTTTGGGCAGTAGCTGTTTCTGATCTGAACTGCCCCGACCACTGGTTTGGGGTTTGGGCAGTAGCTGTCTCTGATCTGAACTGCCCCGACCGCCGGTTTGGGGTTTGGGCAGTAGCTGTTTCTGATCTGAACTGCCCCGACCGCCAGTTTGGGGTTTGGGCAGTAGCTGTCTCTGATCTGAACTGCCCCGAGCGCGTTTGCGGTTTGGGCAGTAACTGTCTCTGATCTGCACTGCCCCGACCGCCAGTTTGGGGTTTGGGCAGTAGCTGTCTCTGATCTGAACTGCCCCGAGCGCGTTTGCGGTTTGGGCAGTAACTGTCTCTGATCTGCACTGCCCCGACCGCCGGTTTGGGGTTTGGGCAGTAGCTGTCTCTGATCTGAACTGCCCCGAGCGCGTTTGCGGTTTGGGCAGTAACTGTCTCTGATCTGGGCTGTCGGAGCATGATCGCGACTAAATATCATTAATAAGTCAGATCAGATTTCCTTTGCAGGGATTCAAACCCACATTCCTTTACAGGAAGGGACTACAAATTATTACAGGATAGGTAATACCCAGAGCACTCCTCTATCTCTCTTTACAAATAATTTCAAATAAGTAAGAGCAAGGGGCCATGATCTTGGTATGGAAATCAGGAAAGGAAAGCTAATTACTCCGTGTCGCTCCGAATGGCCTGCCTTTGATGTAGGGTGGCCACCCGAAGGGACCTTCCGACTTGCGGTCATCACTAGGGTAAAGTCCAAGATTTTCCTACCTGGGCGTGCGGGCCACTTAGATCAAATCCCATATATCCTCATATGGCAGGACCTTGTTGAGAACCCGCCTCCTTGGCTGTCCCCTTTCCAATTAGCCTCTGAACCCTGTAAGACACTGGTTGCTCGACCACTAAAATCCAAGCAACCAACTGCCCCCCCCACCCTGTTCTACCTGATAGCGGGGACCCACTGTTCACAGAACTCCCTCCGTACCCCTCCAGGCCCCAGGCCCCGACCCCCCGGGCTGAGTTGCGGGAGGGAGCAGGCGGAGGGGAGGCGGCCGGCACACACGGGCCCGCTGACAGGGAAGGTAACTTTGAAGGGCCAGCGGGGCGGACGCGAGGGCGCACTTCGCGGGCTAGCCCCCCCCAGCCGCCTGACTCCACGGTGGCTTTACCCCTTCGGGAAATAGGACCCCCAGATGACACAGGAATCCCCAGGCTCCAGTACTGGCCATTCTCCACCAGTGATCTGTATAACTGGAAGACTCAGAGTGCTCGGTTTTCAGACAACCCCAAAGATTTACTGGCTTTACTGGATAGTGTCATGTTCACCCACCAGCCCACTTGGGATGATTGCCAGCAGCTCCTCCGAATCTTGTTTACCACGGAAGAGCGAGAGAGAATACAGGTAGAAGCTAGAAAGCTGGTCCCGGGGGACGACGGTCAACCGACTGCCAACCCCGACCTCATAAACGCGACCTTTCCTCTGACCAGGCCAGCGTGGAACTACAACACGGCAGAAGGTAGGGGACGGCTACACCTTTATTGCCAGACTCTAATGGCAGGTCTCCGGGCAGCTGCTCGCAAGCCCACTAATTTGGCTAAAGTATATTCTATTCTGCAGGGAAAGACAGAGAGCCCAGCCACCTACTTAGAAAGATTAATGGAAGCTTTTAGACAGTACACCCCCATAGATCCAGAGGCTCCAGGAAGTCAGGCAGCTGTTGTAATGTCTTTCGTAAATCAGGCAGCCCCAGATATTAAAAAAAAACTCCAGAAATTAGGAGACTTGGAAGGAAAGCGGATTCAAGACCTCCTTCAGATAGCCCAGCGGGTTTACAATAACAGAGATACTCCGGAGGAAAGGCAATTTAAGGCCACTGAAAAAATGACCAAGGTCCTGGCAGCAGTGGTACAGAAAGAGCATCTACAGCTAGAGTACACCCAACCTAGGCGGCCCCCAAGGCATGATAACCTGAGAAAAGACCAATGTGCCTACTGCAAGGAGGCTGGCCACTGGGTAAGAGACTGCCCCAAAAAGAAACAACGAGGACAGGGACCCCCTAGGTCTACACCCGTACTAGTCACTCAAGATGAAGACTAGGGAAGACGGGGTTTGGATCCCCTCCCCGAACCTAGGGTAACTTTGCAAGTGGAGGGGTCCCCAATCCAGTTCTTGGTCGATACGGGAGCACAGCACTCAGTCTTAGTTAAAACTAATGGGAAATTGTCCTCCAAGTCCTCGTGGGTACAAGGGGCCACAGGAGTTAAAAAATACCCATGGACAACACAAAGGACAGTAAACCTCGGAGCCAAGAATGTAACCCATTCTTTCCTGGTCATCCCTGAGAGCCCCTGTCCCCTATTAGGGAGAGACCTGCTAACTAAAATGGGAGCACAGATCCATTTCCTCCCTGAAGGGCCGGTCGTTACCAACTCCCACAATCGGCCCGTGTCCGTCCTGACTATAACCCTAGAAGATGAGTACTGGCTCCACCAGGAGCGAGCGGCCCCTGACCAGGACATAGCAACCTGGCTCCAGCAATATCCAGAAGCTTGGGCGGAAACGGGGGGCTTAGGACTAGCAAAACACCGTCCTGCCTTGTTTGTTGAACTTAAGCCTGGGACAGACCCCGTGCGGGTACGCCAATACCCGATGCCCCTAGAGGCCAAGAAAGGAATTGCCCCGCATATCCGCCGGCTCCTTGACCAAGGGGTCCTTCGCCCATGTCACTCGCCCTGGAATACTCCATTGTTGCCGGTACGAAAACCTAATAGTGGAGAATACAGACCTGTACAAGACTTAAGAGAAATCAATAAGAGGGTTGTGGACATACATCCAACTGTGCCTAACCCGTATACCCTCCTAAGTACCTTAAACCCTAAACATCAATGGTACACTGTTTTAGATTTGAAAGATGCTTTCTTCAGTTTGCCTTTAGCCCCTCAGAGCCAAAAGCTCTTCGCCTTCGAGTGGAATGACCCTGATAGGGGCATAAGTGGCCAATTGACATGGACCAGGCTGCCGCCGCAGGGATTTAAAAACTCTCCTACCCTGTTCGATGAGGCCCTCCATGAAGACCTGGGTGAGTACCGACGCAAACATCCTGAAATAACTTTACTACAGTATGTTGATGACCTCCTAATTGCTGCTGAGACCCAAGAAGCTTGCATCCAAGGGACCAAGGGTCTCTTACAAGCTCTGGGGAATCTGGGCTACCGAGCCTCGGCAAAGAAAGCTCAAATCTGTAAGCCAGAGGTAACATATCTAGGGTACCTGCTTAAAGAAGGGCAGCGCTGGTTAACAGACGCCCGGAAACAAATTGTTCTGCAGATCCCCAGGCCACAATCCACCCGACAAGTGAGGGAATTCCTGGGGTCGGTGGGATTTTGCAGACTATGGATACCTGGGTTCGCAGAACTGGCTAAACCCTTGTATCAGGCAACCGGGGGCAGCAGCCATTTAATTGGACAGACGAAGCCGAGTCGGCTTTCCAACAGATTAAAACCGCCTTACTCTCTGCGCGCTGCACTGGGGCTACCTGATGTTACCAAGCCCTTCCACCTATATGTGGACGAGAATACGGGTGTCGCCAAGGCAGTAATAACTCAGAACTTAGGCCCCTGGCGGAGGCCAGTTGCCTACCTGTCAAAGAAGTTAGACCCAGTGGCTGCCGGGTGGCCCCCTTGTCTCCGAATGATTGCAGCCACGGCTCTGATGGTGCAAGATGCTGATAAACTTGTCATGGGACAAGAATTGCGGGTCGTTACTCCACATGCCATCGAAGGTGTACTCAAACAGCCACCTAATCGATGGATGAGTAACGCCCGGCTCACCCACTACCAAGGACTACTACTAAATCCTCTCAGGATAACTTTCCTGCCCCCAACGACCTTAAACCCTGCCTCACTGCTGCCCAACCCGGACCTGGACGCCCCACTCCATGACTGCACCGAGATACTAGCTCAGGTGCACGGAGTTCGAGAAGATCTGCAGGACCGCCCACTTCCTGACGCCGACCTCGTCTGGTTCACTGATGGGAGCAGCTTCATGCATCAAGGCCAGAGGTACGCTGGAGCGGCAGTGACTTCAGAGACTGAGGTAATCTGGGCGGAACCCCTGCCCCCGGGGACATCGGCCCAGAAGGCCGAACTGATTGCGCTCACCCAAGCTCTTACCTTAGGGGCGGGGAAGAAGCTGACAGTATATACAGACAGCCGATATGCTTTTGCAACGGCGCATATACATGGGGCCATTTACAGGGAGCGAGGGTTACTGACGGCTGAAGGAAAAGAGATAAAAAACAAGCAAGAGATCCTAGCCCTGCTAACAGCCCTATGGAGGCCAGAAAAGTTAGCCATTGTGCATTGCCCAGGGCATCAGAAACCAACTACTCCAACTGCTCAAGGCAACTTTCTGGCAGACCAAACTGCAAGGAATGTGGCAAAGGCTCCCAGCCAACTCCTTACACTCCAGCTCCCTGACCCGGGCCCCCGGGACTTGCCAAATTTCCCTGAATATTCAGAACAAGATCTCCAGTGGATTGACAAACTTCCCCTGAAACAAGTCCAGAATGGGTGGTGGACTGATACTAATGACCAAACCATCCTACCAGAAAAATTAGGACAACAGGTGTTAGAACACATCCACCGAACCACCCACCTGGGGGCCCGGCGGATGATAGACCTGATCAGACGCTCCAGGCTCAAAATCAGACATATAGCTGAGATGGCCAGCAGTATCGTGACAAGTTGCAAAGTCTGCCAGCTTAACAACGCATACCCTCAATCTCAAGCTGCAACAGGAACAAGGCTCAGGGGAACCAGGCCTGGTATCTACTGGGAAGTAGATTTTACTGAAATAAAGCCAGGAAAGTACGGGTACCGGTACTTACTTGTCTTTGTAGATACTTTTTCAGGGTGGACGGAAGCATTCCCAACCAAAAGAGAAACTGCTCAGGTCGTAGCAAAGAAAATTCTGGAAGATATCCTTCCCAGGTATGGCTTCCCCGTCCAGATAGGGTCAGATAATGGGCCCGCTTTCGTTGCTAAGGTAAGTCAGGATTTGGCTTCCATCCTTGGGGCAAATTGGAAACTCCATTGCGCTTACAGGCCCCAGAGTTCAGGACAGGTAGAAAGGATGAATCGGACCTTAAAAGAGACCTTAACTAAATTGACTACGGAGACTGGCGCTAATTGGGTAGTCCTTCTCCCCTACGCTCTGTTCCGGGCCCGTAATACCCCTTACAGACTGGGCCTTACCCCTTATGAAATCATGTATGGTAGACCCCCACCCCTAGTTCCCAGCCTAAAAGATGATCTGCTCAAGTCTGAAACAGAAAATGTCTCTGAACTCTTATTTTCCCTACAAGCCTTGCAGAAAATTCATCAAGAAATCTGGCCCAAGCTGAAGGAACTATATGAGACCAGTCCCCCGCCGACACCCCATCCGTACCAGCCAGGAGACTGGGTCCTGGTCAAGCGACACCGACAAGAGACCCTAGAACCCAGGTGGAAAGGACCACTCCAGGTACTCCTAACCACACCCACCGCCCTAAAGGCAGAAGGCATCGCGTCGTGGATCCACTACACCCACGTCAAGCCGGTGGACCCAACCTCCGACCTCCTGGGACCAATCACGGCGGCGGCTGAAGCACTGGACACGTGGACTGTGGACAGAGCTAAGAACAACCCCTTAAAACTCACCCTGCGCCAACAGCATAGCTCACTGCAAACATGCAGTTAGGTAGTCTGACTCTAACGCCCTAGTGGCCGCTGGGGAAAACATAAAGCCAGCTCCTAATCCCTTTGTCTGGAGATTCTGGCTTTATGAAAACCAAACCCACCCTGGGCAACCTCATAAGCCCGGGAAATTAGTGGCCAGTGCAGATTGCCCCTCCTCAGGGTGCAATAGCCCAATTTTACTAAATTTTACCGATTTCCCAATAGCCAAACCAGTGGCACCAATGATATGCTTCAAGTATGATCAGACTCAATACAATTGTAAGCACTATTGGTGGCACCAAAGTGCCAGCTGCCCTTATAACTATTGTGTCGTCCATAAATACCAATGGTGGGGTGGAAAAGAACAGATAGATCCCAGATAGCCCTTCCATTGTAGACGAGATGGAGACCTTTCATATACATGGATAGTTAGAGACCCCTGGAACTCCCGCTGGACCACGCCTCAACACGGGGCTGTATACTACTCCTCCGCCTCCACATGGCCTAGCAGTCACCTCTATCTGTGGCGGGGTCTAGTGCAGGTACGGCCCCTGGTCCATGGAAATATCCAGCGACAAGAAAACCACCTGACACAAGATTTACGTCCTTTTTCCTGGTTAAAATTATTGCAAGAAGGATTAGAACTTGCTAACCTTACAGGAATTCACAGCCTGTCTGGCGGCTTTCTGTGTGCCACTCTAGGGTGTCCACCGCTAACCGCTGTCCCCCTGCCGTGGGGATCCTCTACCTCTGCCCAAGCTAACAACCACCGAAACCCCTCATATGCCCCTATCCCTAACGTGCCACTATACCTAAACCCCAGTCAAGAAAAGTTTCCCTACTGTTTCTCAGGAACTAATTCTAGCCTCTGCAGCATCACTGCAACGCCCCCTAATATCACCTTAAGGGCTCCGTCAGGCATATTCTTCTGGTGTAATGGAACATTATCTAAAAACCTATCAAGCCCCTCTGTTACCAACCTACTGTGTCTTCCTGTCACATTAGTTCCCCGGTTGACTCTACTTACTGCCGGAGAGTTCCTAGGGTATACCGGTAACTGGACTAGTGCTGTTATTCACCCAGTCCCTAGACCGAGACCTGCACGAGCCATATTTCTCCCCCTCATTGCAGGAATCTCCCTCACCGCATCCTTCATGGCAGCCGGACTGGCGGGGGGAGCCTTAGGTCACACCCTCATAGAAAGTAACAAGCTGTACCAACAATTTGCCATTGCTATGGAGGAGTCAGCTGAGTCCCTTGCCTCCCTCCAGCGGCAGCTCACGTCCCTAGCACAGGTAACCTTGCAGAACCGGAGGGCCTTAGACCTACTCACTGCTGAAAAAGGGGGTACGTGTATGTTCCTAAAGGAAGACTGTTGTTTCTACATAAATGAATCAGGACTTGTGGAGGACCGGGTCCAACAGTTACACAAGTTAAGCACAGAAGTAAGAACATGGCAGTTTGCTTCAGCTGCAGACCAATGGTGGAACTCATCTATGTTTTCTCTGTTAGCCCCCTTCCTTGGACCCCTGCTGAGTCTTCTATTTCTGCTTACCGTAGGACCTTGTGTTGTTAACAGAATTTTGCGGTTCGTTAGAGAAAGATTTGACACTGTACAACTCATGGTCCTCAGAGCCCAATACCAACCTGTAGACGCTGAAACAGAATCAGACTTGTAAGACCCAAGATTGGCTCTAGAGATACCTGAAAAGAACGGGGGAATGAGAGGAGCCGGGCACATTCCTCAGCCCCGGGCTCAAAACAAACAAGCCCAATACAAACACATCCCATCCTCCCATCCACCACCACATATCGCCATATATCTCTCAAACTTCCTGAGCCCAGTACAAACACATCCCATCCTCCCATCCCACCACATATCGCCACATATCTCTCAAACTTCCTGAGCCCAGTACAAACACATCCCATCCTCCCATCCCACCACATATTGCCATATATCTCTCAAACTTCCTGAGCCCAGTACAAACACCACCTGGAAAAGTCTCCGATAAGGAGGCAGCCATTCAAAGTTTTACTGAAAGCACGGGAACCAAAAGAATTCCTTTGTTCCCCTGTAACTTTCGGGCTATAAAAAGCAAACACTCGCATTGTTCGGGGCCCTCTTGTATGCTGTGTAATGGAGGGACCAAGTTCGAACTTGTCGTAAAGATCCTTGCCGCTTGGCTTTGACTCTGGACTCTGGTGGTCTTCTTTGGGGAACAGAGGGTCTGGGCATAAGATGACAAAAACTCTTAACAAATTAGGCATAGAAGGAATATACCTCAATATAATAAAGGCCTCATATGACAAACTCACAGCTAACATCACATGAAATGGGGAAAAGCTGAAAGCTTTCCCTCTAAGAAGTGGAACAAGGCGGGGATGCCCACTTCCACCCCTCCTATTCAAAATAGTACTGAATATCTTAGCCACAGCAATCAGGCAAGTGAAAGAAATAAAAGGCACCCAAACTGGAAAAGAGGAAGTCAAATTTTCCTTCTTGGCAAATGACATGATTTTATACTTAGAAAAACCTAAAGACTCCACCAAAAAACTTCTAGATCTGACAAACAAATTCAGTAAAGTTTCAGGATACAAAATCAACATATAGGCTGGGTGCAGAGACTCACATAGGTAATCTCAGCATTTTGGTGGAAGGATTGCTTGAGCCCAGGATTTCAAGACCAGCCTGGACAACATAGTGAGACACTCATCTCTATTATCATTGTAAAAAATTATCAAATAAACATACAAAATTCAGTAGCACCAATAATAACAGAGCTGGAAAAGAAATGAAGAAGGCAATCCCATTAACAATAACTACAAAAAAAAAAAACAACTAGAAATAAATTTATCCAAGGAGGTGAAAGATCTCAATAAGGAAAACTAGAAAACACTGATGAAAGAAATTGAAGAGGACACAAACAAATGGAAAGACATCCCATTTACACAAATTGGACAAGTTAATATTACTAAAATGATTGTACTACCCAAAGCCATCTGCAGATTCGATGCAATTACTAACAAAATACCAATGTCATTTTTCACACGCCAACTCCACACAGGCAGTGACCTTAGCCAGGAATGGATTTTTTTCTGATCAGCATCATCATTTCTCACTCAGTATTCAGAAGACGTTGAATGAAACGTTATTTGAGGACCTGCTGTGTGACATTTTGCACTGAAGGGAGATGCACTTGCAGGTGTTTCCATAGATCACTCTGACAGCAGGACATGGGGTGGAACCTGACTCAGACATGAGCCTCCCCTCGGGTCAGTTCATAGCCCGGCTCTACCACTCAACGATCCTGCCATGTTGAGCCTATCACTAAACATCAGAGCCTCGGTGTCCACAGCTGTGAAATGCAGACAGTAGTGACTGCCTTGCAGGACAGAGAGGTGGCCATGAACACAATAAGGACCTGGAGCCAGGCTGTTGGATGCTTGTCCTATTGCTTCCTGGTTGTGTGACCCTGGGTAGGTTACCTAACTTTGTAGGGCTTCTAGCTTCCTCCCCGCAATAGAGTTATGACATATGTTAGTTTGTGGAATGTACTTGCAACAGTGTCTGCGCACCTTAAGGTCTATATGAATGGCAGCTATGAGCCTTCCTGGGTGTTGTGAGAATGAAATGAGATCCAATTTCTAAAGGGCTTCCTGCTGTGGTGCGCACACGAATTAAACTCACTGCAGAGGCTGTTATATCATTGTGGGCACTACATTTGGTGACAGAGGGTAAGGTTTCACATTATTAGCCTGACTTTCCAGATGGATCTAGCAATACTGTTTCCCATTAACATAATGAGCATCCACAGGATAAGGTGAAGGAGGATCGTCAGCATGGATGGGAGGTAGAGTTTGACTCAAGAGCCTCAGAGTCTTGCTGCTGCATTTTGTATGAGTGTGTAGTGGGGATGGCCTGGAAGAAGACACTATCAAAAAATTTATTCAGGGAACTGAAGGTGATGGAGCAGGGAGACACACTCAATTTAAAACAAAAATTGAAAGTAAACAAGACTGACTGCTTTTGCCACAAAAATGTTGAGGTTTTTGGTAAACTAAGCCTTTGAGAATTTCCTGCATTATCATGTGCTGAAATGCAAAAATGTTTGGGTTTGCCGAAACCAGCAACTAAACAAGGTTTTAAAAGGCGAGAGACAGGCCTGGCTCACCTGGGCCCTGTGCTGACACCACATCCATGGCACCTGGCGGCAGCTTGGGTGAAAGAGGTCACAAAAGGTATCCAGATTGCCCTGAAAAGCAGCGTGGCCACGATGAAGCCATGCAGCCTGGATGCCTTCTCAGGACTCCCCAGCCCTCCATGGCTCTGTTCCAAGGAACACACCCAGAGAAAGCTCCCATTTCCCCCTGGAGGAGGGGCCTGGCAGGGTTGCATGTTGGAGACGTGGTCACTGTGGCCACAGAGAGTTTTGGAATCTGGACCAAAAAGTACTTTGGTTGTAGAAAGAAGAAAAGCCAGGGGCAGATTCATAGGAAAAGTCTAAAGGTGGGAGGACCCTGTGGTTCCAAGCAGAGGTCCTGAAGGGGAGCATGAGTTAGGCCTGGGGGCCCAGCATGGGGGCCTGGGCAGGAGGGAGGAGGAGCCTTGCTGCTGGGTCACACAAGGGGAAGGCAGGTGAGAGGACCATGCCCTGCTCAGGGGGTAGGTACCTGACCCCAGGGAAGAGAGAAGAGGAAGGCAGAGAAAAACAGGCCAGAAAGCAGCCCAGGACCCACGGCGGGCAGCCCCTTGGCCACTGGTTGCTGCAGTCAGGCCTTTCTGGGCCCTGGTGGGGATGGGATGAGGGCCGTGCATTGCAAGGCAGTGCAGGCCGCTGGCAGGTGACCTCCTGCCCCTAGAGGCTGTGTTTCGGCTTCTCTGTGCCCCACACTCTGGGGAGAGACAGGCCTGGCTTCCCCAGATACCCACTGAGGCTGCAGAGGAACCTGACACTCCCAGGAGGAAGCAAGAGATCTGACCACAGACAGAGCCAGGACCAAGGGGGAGAGGGGCAGACCAGGCAGGAACTCTGGGGTCCTTCTCCCTCAACACCAGCCACCCAGGCGCCCTCTCTACCCCTGTGCAGGGCCCCTGCTGCTGCCTGGCTGGGTTCCCCTCAGCAAGATGGGCCTGTACCTGCCCGTGAAGGAGGTTTCCTCAGGGAGAGTGGTTGTGTTGGCTCCGGGGCTCAAGCTCCTGCACAGGTGTCTTGTGAGGGCGCTTTCGGGTCTCCACCTCCTCCCCTCCCTGCAGTGCCTGTCAGCCCATCTCAGCAGGCGACAAGCCCACTCAGGGACAGCTTTTCCTCACTGCCTGAAGATCCTGCTGCCTGGGCTGGCAGGTGCCCCTGGCATCCTTGCAGTGTTTGTTGTGGTGAGAATGCGTGTCAGGACTGGTCAATTCTATTTTTTTTTTCTGATCTACATGACCTTTTGTGACTCAGGTTGCTTGACCCATGCACCTGCAGACAGGTGGTTTAAAGCCGAGGCCACTGCCAGAGCTGAGGTACCCCTGTGGGAACCAGGAACCAGTCAGACATCAAAAGCTGCCACTGTACAGAAACGGATCCTTCTAGGGAGGGAGTTCAATGTGTGGGGACAGACCTGGTAGTGCAGGGGACAGGATCCCTCACATATGCCTGCCACTGGGGCACTAGCATGAGGTGGACCTCTGGTTTCTCTGGGCACCAGGTGACCAAAGTCCATCCTCCATAGAGTCTGCCTTCCTCCAGGAAGGGCCTGGTCTCTGCAGTGGGACCCAGCTGCTCCTCCTCCCGTAGTCCTAGCCTGGGGATTGCAGCCCCTCTCCACTGTGCTTCTCACCTCTACCCCTCTCATCCCGCACACTCCTTGACACCCACAGCAACAATCACAGTGGGGCAGGTGTTTACAGGAGCCGGGGGCGGAGGCAGTGGATGCGGAAGTTGTGGTGGTAGAAATGGTGGTATCTCCTGCTCTAGCACCCAAAAAAAAACAACAACAACAATGGTTTGCTGACTTTTCAGACAACTCTTAAGAGCAAGAGTATGGTGTCATTGCCTCAGCACCGGGCACAGTGCTGGCCACTCCCAGATGTGTATCTGGGAAGTGAAAGGACTAGTGAGGAGCCCACACCACAGGGGACCGTCCTTCACGTAAGAAACACGCAAACTTCCTGGTTTGCAGACATGCCTCTTCCCCTAAATACTAACAACTTCGTCCCAGTCGCCTTGGTTCTCCCGAGGCCAGCCTTGTTGGAGGAAGCCTGTCCTGGGGGCTGTGCAATGGTTCCAGCATTTGCAGATGACTGTCTGCATCCACCTGGTTGCAGATGCAGCCTCCCTGGGCCCACTACATAGCACCGCAGAGGCCATCCTTGACCAGGGAGGCCTGTTCCCACCCTGTCTCAGGCCCAGGGCCTCCTGCCTCAGTTACTCACCACTGCATATGGCCCCTGGGGTGGGTCCCCAGCCCAGGTGAGCCACAGCCTGCTCCCAGACTCCTGGTCCCTGTGTTCACTGGGCTGGTGTCCCTCCCAGCTTGGTGCCCGCCAGGACTCCTTCACCCCTCAGCCCTGCAGTCCCTAGAAGCTAACCCCAGCCAACCCCTCATCCCTGCCAGGAGACAGGGATCCAGAGAAGCCAAACGGAGCCACATCCGCATCTGGAGCCTGGGGACGGGGCTGAGCTCTGTCCTCTCCTCCCTCTGCTCTGTCCTCTGTCTGCAGCTCTCTGGGCTGGCTTTCTCTGCCCCAGCTCCCAGCGCCCCTGACACTCTCCCTGCCCTGGGCTCCATCTCTGCTTTTGTCTCCTGCTCTGCCTTATAGGAGGCCCTTCCCACTTCTGTGGGGTTGACATTTCACTCTCAGCCCCGACAAACCAGGACTGTGAGCTGCCCGTGGGGAGCTTCATTTCTGTCCCTCCCCAGCCCAGCATGGGGCCCAGGGGAAGCTGGAGCTCAGTAAAGACAGATGAAGGAATGGGGAAGGCACCAGACATGTACCGAGATCCATGCTGGTTTCCCAAGTCACAGACAGCTGGGAGTTACAGCACCATCCTCCATTTGGGCCATCAGGACCTCAGGGGGGACCCTCTCTTCCTCCCTTCACACAGAGGCTGCCTCCTGGCCCTTGTCCATCTGAGGCTTCCAGAAGTCCCGATTGTTGAGGCAGCCCTGGTTTCAGGGGTTCTGGGGTCACTTTTCTCTAGGAGCCAGGGCAGGCCTCACCCCCTTGTCCACGGCATCCCAGGCCAGCTCTATGTGGCCAGCCCGGGGCAGGAGGTCCTGCAGAAGCCCAGGCTTGCTAGGCTCTGGGAATGTGTGGACAGGTCTGCCACTCCCTGGGCTCATGTGATGAGCCAGGAGCTGAGGGAAACTTCCCACAGGCTGGATCATGGGGCAGTCACATGTTAGAGTCCCTCAGAGGACGGGCCTGTACCTGGGCCCCAGGGCTGGGTGGGGAAAAATCACTTGCCTTCTTGCAGCACAGCCACCAGACACAACACAGTAGCAGTGGTGCAAGCAGCAGGGGTGGCACAAAATAGAGCCAGTTGCGAAAAATGCCCTGGTGGAGAAAGACAGCACCATGAACCACGTCTAAGGGACAGAGGAATGCCAGGCCTGGGAGGGCCTGGGTAGCCTCATCCTGGTGCCCACCAATTGGGGGCCCATCTGCCCACTCCCCCTTCTCTACAGGTGGTCCCACCTCAAGGCACAATAGTGGGGTTGGGGATAAGGGATGCTCCCAAGGGAACTACAAACCCCTCCTCTGGACCCGCTGAAAGTCTCTGCCCAAGAGCCCTGTCAAGAAAGTCCTGGAAGCTCACACTGTCTGACAAACGCCCCCTCACTGCACACCTTGCCTGCAGCACAAGGCTTCTGGGAGGACCCCAAAATCTCCAGGTACAATGATGGGCAAGGGTGGGGGTGCTGTGGCCAAGAGAGGTGCAGGTGCAGGAGCAAGGACAGGAAACCCAGGTCCATCCCCAACAGCCTATATCCCCACTTCCAGGCTCTGCACCGTGGGCACATCCACACACCGCTCTGAGCCTCAGCCTCCACACCTCTGTGAAGAGAATGGGCCTCCCTCCCTGGGGGCACTTGTGAGGTTTAGAGAGCTCAGACAAAGTCCTGGCTCAGAACCAGGCCACATGGGGTGTAAGCAACAGGAACTCTTCTCTGGGTGTTCTTCACAATGAAGGGAACTTGGGCGACATCCATGCGAATACAAGCTGCCCAGGCCTTCCCCAAACCCAGAGCTCTGTTTAGAGAGAAAGATGGGGAGGGCAGGGGAAGGCAGGGAGGGAAGGGGAGAGGAGGAGAGGGGGCCTGTGCTGAGAACCCAGCTGGCTGAAGGAGAGGAACCACTGAGGCTGAGCATGAAGGCCGCTGGTGAGGCTGGAGCCCCAGGGCTGCTCCTGATATGCCTGTCACCGTGGAGCCTTTAGTGGGTGGATTCCTGATGGGGAATGTGTGTGTTCAGCCTGCTAATCCATGCGTAGATATGCAGGGACAGGCAAGGGGAGACCCAGAGGGAGGACTGTCAACACTGGTGAGTCCTCACATATAAGACTGGGTACAAGACAGTGGAGTGGGCTCAGGCCTCCCGCGCGTCCCTCCAGCACATCCTCCTGCCTATGTGGCCCTGGGCCAAGCTGCCCAAAGATGTGGAGCTCTGAAGGGCAGACTCTTAGGATACAGCATCTCCATTCCCAGGGGCCTCTTGGAGCTGAGCCCAGGTCCCAGTGCCCTAGAGCCTCCCCTTCATCCAACAGGAGGGGACGAAATGCAGAACTCAGCGAGGGAGCGGAGAGGGACATCTCAGGGACTCAAGCAAGGAGCAGAGGCAGAAAGGTTCAAGGCATCTGGGCAATGACAGCAGGTTACAACCAGGCAGGCTCGGGGGCCAGGGTCATGAGTGGGTTTAGGACCAGATCAGCAGCTGGGGCACCAGTTCAGTAGCACACACACACCCTGACGGCAGTGTGTGGAATCCTCCAGAACTCCTGGGCCTGGGAGGTCCATGTGGAGAAGCTGGACACCCAGGAGGTGCTGGACTCTGGCTCCTGGCAGACAGCCTCCTAGCTTCACCCACCTGCACCATCTGGAAGCCTGGTTGGAGCAGCCTCAGGTGCCTGCTGCACACACTGCTTTCTGGGACTGCCTGGGAACTGCCTGCCCTTTCTGTCCTCCCCAGGGTATATCTCCTTCTAGTGCAGAGGCTCTGGACAGTCCTCATACATGTTTGCAACCCCATCCTGGTACTCACACATGTGCTGCTGGTGACGCTGACATTGCTCTTGAAGAATGTTTTGCCGTTGTTCAAGCTGACTTCAATAAAGTACTCCCTAAAGCACAGAAAACGCAGATGGCGAGACCCAGCCCGGAGAGATGCAGTTCTTGCCCTTGGCCAGTGGACAGCATGGGTCATGAGAGGTCATTCCCCAAACACTTGCAGGTCAACTCAGCAATGATGACCAAAGGGTAAGCGGGTCAGGCAGTGAGGGGCGCTGCATGGGGTCTCATGCCATTGTGACCGTGTCCTAAATGACCAGGGACCACTGCTTGGTGTCACCATCCTGGCTCTTCTGTATTTACAGAGTCTGTTGGCTTAACTCTGAGAGGCAACCTGGAGCAAAGGTACCATTCCTCGGGCAATTATCTCCTGCATCCTGCCCTCCTCACAGACCCTAGAACACTGCAGATCCCTGAATACCTTTGGGGCCACCAATGATAAAAGGTGGGGAAAGTGCCCTTAGCCCAGTGTCAGACACGTGCAGCCCCAGCGGGGGGCGTGGGGGGGGACATCCACATTGTGTATACCTCACTGTGCCCAACCCCGACTCCCTGGCCTCCTATCCTATAGGGCCTCCTGCCAGGTTTTTCTATCTTTGGTCCAGGGCAAGTTTTGGAAGTCTTGTCCATACTAATTGGATGTTCATTTAAAAGGAAATGACATGGGAAGAATGTCGATGCACACATCTGACCACTGTCTCTCCCCATGCCTGTCCTCAGCATGCAGAGCTGACCCTGTGGCCCAGGACCAGCATCTGGGCTCTGCCTTCCTCTTACAGAGACCCCTGTGAGTACCCACCACACCCAGGCCCTGTGCAGTGCTCTGCTGTGTAACAGCAACAGGCAGGCAGAGTCCCTGCTCTCAAGGGACTCACATTTAGAGATTGCATGGGACACAGAAAACAAAATTGTAAAAAAATAAAATAAAGTAAACAGGACAAAACAGATGATAAAGAGTGCAACGTGCTGTGATGTCCATGACCAGAGGACGTGAGGGGACCAGAGGGGAAGGGACAGTCACTTCATTATGCGTGACTTCTCCTATCTTGTAGAGCCACAATTTCTGGTCTAGAGGATCGTGAAATGATGCAAGGCCAGGGATTTGCTTCAAAATACTCTGTGGTAAGGGTACCAAGGAAAGCAGGTGGGGGCAGGTTAAGAATGATTGAAAGTAGGTGATGGCTTCTTCAAGTTCATGGCACAATTCTTGCTACTTTGTATAGTATTGTAAATTTCCATGAAAAATAAATTCTCTCCGAAGAGGTGACAATCCAGCTGAGATTAAAAAGATGAGGAGCCAGCCAGGCAAAGATCCCAGGCAAGGGTGCTTGGGGCTGAGAGAGTGGCCTGTGCCAATGCTCTGGGCAGTGACTTGCTGACCTTGTCAAGGAGGGAAAGAGGTGACCCAGGACAGGGGGCAGGGCCTCCTGGGCCCTGGAAAGGGGTTGGGGTTTTATTTCTTGTGCAGTGAATCTGTCCAGGTTGGGCAGATCCAGGATATATTTTGCACATGGAGGCAACAGGACTTGCTGGTGGGATGGATGTGAAGAGGAAGCTCAGAGGAGTCAAAGATGACATTTGAGTGTTTGACCAGAACAACCGGCTGGACAGTGACACCATTTACCAAAAGGGGGAAGCCTGAAGAGGGGACTGGTTTTGTTTGTTTGTTTTAAGTCTGTAACTTTCTTTCCCAATGTTTATTTATTTATATATTTACTTATTCATTTTTGTGGGAGCGTGGTGGGCTCAGGAGAGTTCAGTAACGTGTAGACATGGAACCTTCTCACTCTTGAGCCCACACCCTTTTCATGCCTCCTGAACTGTGGGGGAGGGCGTGGGCATCTGCCTGCTGGCCTTGATCCACCTCTCTACCCACTGGGTTCGGCTGCCAGGACCTCGGCTTCCCAGAGCTCAGCAACTGCCTGGCAACCTAGGACTGGCAGAACCCATGGTATTGACCTTTTTGCCAAGGATGATTTCAAAACAATTATGGCATCCTCCTCATTTTCCTTTAAAAACCTTTCTCTGTTTTTTTTCACCTCCCTAAATATGCACATAGTTTACTCTGGCATGTGTTTTCCATGCCCTGTTCCTGAATAAAGAGCATTTCTGTTTAGAGACACGTTTGTTATTTTGGTTGACAAAAATCGTATCCAGGTGCTTCCCAGAAGCCAGAACCAGGCTCTGCCCCTGCTTCCCCACAGGGACAGATGCAGGACAGAGGGAAGTCTCTCCCTGACCTGCACCTCCAGGCTGGCATCAGTGGCCAGGGAAGGCATGCTGCTGTCTAGTGGGGGGTGCAGGGGAGGCGTGTTCAGTGGTGGCCAACACTCCAGGGACATTTTCAGGGGATATCTTCCTAATAGTGAAAATAGGTTTAAAGGTTGTTCTCAATTATTTTTAAAAACAAGCTTTTTACTCCTGGACAAGCCATCAACCAGGAGCAGCATGGCCATCTACACAGGTGCCCAGAGCTGTGGCAAGGGCTCCCCGCTGCGAGACGTCAGTGCTGGCCTGTGTATGGAGAGGTAGACGGTAACCTCCAGTCTGGGAAGCCAGTGCAGCCACAGGCCCACAGAGGAGGCAGCTGAATGCCCTTCATGGAGGTAGGCTGGGTACCCCCTTTCCCAGCAGCTGCCATCACAGGGAGGCAGAAGGCCCTGGTAGGGCAGGCAGATCTCCTGGGTCTGCTTTCCTGCGCTGCAACATGAACTGTATGGCCCTGGGCAGGCTCTTCCATCATGCTTCTCTCTAGTTCTCCATCCATACAGGAACGTTGTCAGAACTAAAAATGGAGTCATTTGTGTTTAAAAAAAAAAAAATTAAAGTCCATGACAAACAGGGCTAAGAAAGGCTGCAAATAGAGGGGTTTTATGCCTATATGTCTGGTAGCAAAAACTATCACAAAAGACTTTGCAAAAACCACAACCTTGCACAAAAGCCATTGCAAACTTAACACAAAAAATACTTCCACAGGAACATGTTCCCAAGAACTACCTGTCCAGCCTTGGACTAGTGTCACCCTTGCTATTGATCTGTTTAGACAAGGGTAATGATCTCAAAACAATTCCCTAATCCTCATTTCTCCTTTAAAAGCCTTTGTCTTCTGTTACCTCCCTGATTATGCACATTACCATGGCACACATATTCCTAGTGCCAGGCACTATTCCTGAATAAATACTGTTTTCTTTTAGAGAGAAACTCTGTTGTTCAGGTTGACATAAATGGTGTCCAGACGTAGGACCTGGAGTAGGACCACTATTGGAAGAAATCAGCCATTCTTGGAACTGGTGTGCAGTCCTCACTTGAGCCCCTGGAGCTCTCTGTTTCTGTGCTTGCCTTTTCTGTCCTGGAGGGTCTTCTTTCAGGCTGAGCCTCCTACTTTTGGGTAGAAGCTCTTGACTTCATTCAGCATCTGATTTGGATAAGTCAAAGACCTTACATCCCTCCTGAAATAACAATTTTTTGTCTTTTCTGGTAAATTCTTTCTGGTATAATGACAAATGTTTTTCTGATTTGAGCACCCTTGTTTCTACATAATTTACATTTGTTTGTGAGGCATGTCTTTTCTGGCAAATTCACTTTTAGTTCTGCATGCCTAATTAAATATTTGTTTGATCTGCACACCTGGGTTAAAATCCCTGTGAACAATGATTTTGGTTTGGTTCCGTGTGTCTGTAATTCATACGGAACCTAAAAAGCCCACGTAGCCAAAGCAAGACTAAGGAAAAAGAACAAATCTGGAGGCGTCACATTACCCAACTTCAAACTATACACATGGCTATAGTCATCAAAATAGCATGGTACTGGTATAAAAGTAGGCACATAGACCAATGGAACAGAATAGAGAATCCAGAAATAAACATGAATACTTACATATAGCCATCTGATCTTTGACAAAGCAAACGAAAGCATAAAGTGGGGAAAGGACAACCTATTCAACAAATGGTGCTAGGATAACTGGCAAGCCACCATGTGGAAGAATAAAACTGGATCCTTATCTCTCACCTTATACAAAAATCAACTCAAGATGAGTTAAAGACTTAAATCTAAGACCTGAAACTGTAAAAATTCTAGCAGATAACATCAGAAAAACCCTTCTAGATACTGGTTTAGGCAAAGACTTCATGACCAAGAACCCAAAACCAAATGCAATAAAAACAAAAATATTCATGGCAGGTAAATTGATGAAAAAAATTTTCGCATGTAATTGACTTGGTAATAATCAGAATAAAATTATGTATAAGTCTTCATAAAGATTGAGCTCTGGTATTAAAAATACAGTAATACTAAACTAAAAAATTGGTCTCCTATGTTAGAATACCAAAGTTTTCTTGAAATATTGATTTGCTATTAGTAACATTGCAAGAGGTTGTGATTTTTAATTCTGACTTCTGTTTTCTTTAACAGCCATCTTCTAAACTGCAGTCAGTTTCTATTTCTGGCACATTTTTTCCTGAGATCCATTTAATTTCCCCAGTTTCAGGTAAGGAATGTAATCTTTTTCATGAAGAATGGTAATTTTATTTATTAAGGTAGGGTCTTCCTCAGATTCTTATTTCAGAAGTTCAGTTTCTGCTGCGTCCCACTGCACATGGTTTGCAGGCCATACACCATAGCCTGCAGCGCTCCTACTCTCTTCCTTCGAAAAGTTGCAGCTTTTTGGTTGGCTGAGGTGATAACTCTCTTCTCCAACTTTTTCATCAGCTGCTCTAACATTTTTCCTCCAGTTCTAACTCGGTTTTTATGGCCTGGCACTATAATGTTTATCTTGAAGGCCAAGAAAAGCAATGTTTTCCTCCAATATAACTAGATTACGTATTCTTGGCTTTTCTTGATATGTGTGAATTGTTCCATGCTACCAAGAAACTTCACGCGTTTTTACTTTATCTAAGAGCTCTGTATTCCTCTGCTCAAGGTACTAGTCTTCTTATTTATACTCTTCTATGAGTGTACACTCATAACCCTTGGATATATTATTTTATCTCTAATTGAATTTCAGGACCCTTTCATCAGGTTCAGTTTCCATACTGAACGGGCTTCCCATGAGAAGAAGCAATTACATTGCAGGAGATTTCTTTTTTTACCTTTTGGTAATTGACCTAAAAGACAAACAATTTATATATTTATATTTTACCAAGATAATTTTCTGTGTTGTCTTTATTAAATTTTCGATTACTTAAGAAAACTGAGCTTTGAACAGGTTAAGGTTTTAAAATCTTTGTAACTTTCTGTATTGCTTTTGAAGTTTCCTGATAATCACTCGAGTTAAATGAATGACTATTATTTAACAGTGACCTATGATTCTATTTTGATCTAGGGCTTTGAATCTCTTGACATTTTTGGTGGGCTTCTCTTGGATCAAAATTCTAAATTAAGTCTTTTTGAACTGCAATTAACTTTGAGATTTTCTAGTTGGGCCCCTGGAGAATATCAAAGAAGATATCTTTTAATTTATAGAGATATTAAATGATTAGGCTTATTTGGTAAATTATATGACAAGGATTGTCAAATGAGAAGTGAGGCTACATCTTCTTTTAGTCACATTTGTGGGTAGGCTATTGATAGGAATGTTCTAAAAATTATATAACAAAATCTAATATACTATCAGTCATAATTTGGGTTGTTATGTTAAAACTTCTTTAAAGTTTTACTTATATGGCTATGTTATTGATGTGAGTATTCTAAACATTATATGAAATTTATAAGTCCGATACTTGTGATATGATGCTATCAGTCATGATTATGGTTGATATCTTAAATTCCTGCAGGTAATGGAAACAACTAAATTTTCTTGTCGATTGTGAACTTTTATCAGATTTTTAACCACGGCTATTCTAAGTTTTTTGGATTCTACTCAAAAAGCATTTGCACTCAGTTGTTGTCCAAGTTCTTGTTATCTGTCTGTAGCTAGACCACATCCCGAATTATTCTATGTTCCTCCAATCCAACCTTCTTCCATGGAATTACTATGAATGGAAAACTGTTCTGTTCCAAAAGCCCTATAAGCTGAAACTAGATGAATTTTAAGAAACCAGCCTTGTGCCTGATGTATGGGCCACATAAAAAGTTTACCAAACCATTTGATGCCATGACCAGAGACAAACTGCAAATCAGGATGAGAAGTTGACCTTTGCATACTGTAGACAGCTTTTTTTCAAGACATTGGCAAAGACTCCATAGTATAATGAGACTCTTACGCTCCTTAAGGCTACCTTGCTCACTTGGCAAGATAATGGAGTAATTGAAATTTCACAGTTGGTACCTTTTGCTTGTAACTTGCCAGAACCTGACCTAAGAGATCTTTTGGTATACATTGGTTAAATAAGCAAATGTCTGTACTATTGCTGATACTGCATGCCATACCTGGATAAATTCCGCTGGGAAAGTCAATACCAATATACACAAAGTAAGAAAACAGGCCACATGGTTAAAACAGATCTCACCTAATTCCTTATGGTCATTTGATTCATTCGATGGGTTACTGATGTGGTTTGGCTGTGTCCCTACCCAAATCTCATCTTGAATTGTAGTTCCCACAATTCCCACTTGTTATGGGAAGGACCCGGTGGGAGATAATTGAATCATGGGGGCGGTTTCCCCCATGCTGTTTTTGTGGTAGTGAAGAAGTCTTAGGAGAGCTGATGGTTTTATAAGGGGTTTCTCCTTTGGTTTGGCTCTCATTCTGTCTTGCCTACCACCATGTAAGATGTCTCTTGCTCTTCCAGCGTCATTGTGAGACCTCCCCAGCCGAGTGACACTATGAGTCAATTAAACCTCCTTCCTTCATAACTTACCCAGGCTCAAGTATGTCTTTGTTAGGAGCATGAGAACAAACGAATACAGTTGTCTTTAAGTCTAGGTTCATGGATCAAAACTATTATGCAAACCATATTTTCCATTTTTAAACTTTCTATATGCTACTTGCTAAATTTTTGCAGAAGTACAACTTGTAACCCTAATGCTAGCCCATCATTTTGAGATAATAGCAAGACTGTGGAACCCACAAAATTGAACTTAATAATGGACTCAAGATAGACTTAACCTGAGAGTCACTCCTTTCAAACATCCTTGAAAGGTCAAATGCGACTAAAAGGGTTTGACACTTATTCCTAGTTACCAGTTGCCCCCTCCAAAATGGACCAAGACCTGCAACCAGGACAGGCCCATCTCATTATCCAGGGACAGTCAAAACCTGATTACAGAATGATTGATTTGCGAGGCATTTGCAGAAAGATCTTGATCAAAAGGTAGAAACTGTGAAAGTTGTCAGAATCAAAATAGAATTAACATGTTAAAAAACAACAACAAAAAATCCTGGCAAGCTGAATTGGGGAAGTTTATGAAGAGAAGATTCACAAGCTTGTATACCTGATAACAAAAACTACCACAAATCTGTAAAAACTACAACCTTGTACAAAGACCATTGCAAACTTACACAAAAAATACTTCTGCCAGGACATCTGCCCAGCAACTGCCCATGCAACCTCACATTGGGGTCATCTCTATTATTATTGACCTTAGTAGCCAAGAAGAATTAACTCAAATAATTATGTAATCCTCCTCACATCTCCTGTCAAATCTACCTTTACTGAATATGCATGTAGTTTCCTATGGCATGCGCATTCCCACTGTGATGCCCATTCTCAGATGAACATCATTTTCTTGTAAAGAGCCCTTGTCTGTCTGTTATTTAGGTTGACACATACAAAGGAATTTCTGTTAGGCTGCTTTGAGGATTCAGGGAAATACTGTGCGTAAGGCACTTGGCACAATATCTGATGTAAGTGCTCAATAAGCGTTACCTTTCCTTAGAAAGGGGCTGCTCAGTTCCTAAGACACTCCTGGAAAGTATAACCCAGTGAAAACCGAATTTCCTGAGACCATCCACACAATGCTGATGAGTGGGAATGTGGGGATGACAGGCCCAGCCCTTCCTATGTACTCATGGAAAGGAGGAAAATGGCCAAGAAGCCTCTTGGGGGAAGAGAAGTCATCCTGGGATTAGCACATGGCCCTAGAATTAGATGTCAGTGAACATACTATCATCACATCAAATGAATGTATCAAGGGGCCACCTGGGAAGATCAAGGAGGATGCAAAAATCCAACTGCACCCCAGGCGCTCAGTGGGGAAGAGCACACCCCCCTCCCCAGCACCCAGGGCACAGCGTCTGCCTGGACTGTGCGCTTCCTCAGGCCACTCCACCATCACAGAAGTCCCCTGATGCCTAACTATAGTCAAATAACAGGAGATTTTTTAAAATGCTATAGCCCTTCCACAAACCAACTGCTCTACACATGTGATTTTGCTTAGCTAGGTGCAACTGTGGCTGACCATCTGTAATATGAAAATCCACACCCAAAATGCTTCAAAATCTGACATTTCTTGAGCACCAACATGATGTTCAAAAGAAATGCTCTTTAGAGAATTTCAGATTTCAAATTTGCAGTTTGGGATGCTGAAACATAAGCATAATGCACACATTCCAAAACCTCAAAAAATTTAAAAACTAAAATATTTGTGGTCCCAAGCATCTCAGTTAAAGAATACACAACCAGCACCATATTGGCTCCATGTTAAACTGAGAAAATAGAGGCTCAGAGTAGAACACTCATCTGGTCAAGGTGACACAGGCAATGTGTGCCTGAGCCAGGATTCCAGGGCCCAGGCCTACAGGCTGGCATCCTCCCTCAATGCAAGGTAAACACACCCCTCTGGGCAAGCTACTGGTGCACCTGGCCAGCCAGGCTCAGACCTCCGGGGCTGCCACCATTTCCCAGGAGTAGCCTTGTGGGCTTTGGGTCCTGGGCTCTTAAGGGAAGGGGAAACTGAGGCTAAGATGGGCAGATGCAGCTGTGATGGCAGACCCAGTCCTAAACCCAGCCTCACTGAGGGGGAAGCCCTGATCTGAGATGCTCTCTTGGGATTTGTTACTTCCCCACTTGGCAGATGAAGGGAGGGGTGGCCAGGCTTCCCAGTGCCCCCTTCCACTTGTCCTCATGGCCCCTCTAACCCCACCAGGTCCAAGGGAATGGTTGGCAAGGGCTGGGAGGCTTGGCTGGCTGTGGGGAAAGGCAGTATTGTGTGGGAAATATGTGACTCAGAGGCACCGAGGAGACAACTTACCAATGATAGTGCTTTCATTGAAGATAAATCTGCAAATAACTTCATCCTGTTTCTTTAGATTCTGAAAGCCATTTCCATGAACAACCACATGGTAGGGTTCTGCAAGGACAACGTTCAAAAGTCTGAGTGTGGAAGAGTGGAGGGCTGCTTCCCCTCTGACCTCCCTGATCCTGGAGATCCTCCCCCAAAACTGAATTTGCAGAGGCTCCTGTAAGGAAGGAGCAGTGTTTGACCAACATCTATGTGTCCACTGGGTCAAATCTTCATCTGGTGTCACTGAGGGTCCAGGAGGAGGCAGCTGGGCCTTGAGCACACTCAAGGACTCTCTCCCTACCATCCCTGAACCAACACGCTCAGGAAAGGCCTTGGTCCCTGCACGGTGCAGGCTCAAAGTGCTATTCCTGCCCTGAAATCTGTAGTGCTCCCTCAAGCCCCAGGGGTACTGGCCATGCACTCAGCCAGGCCCTCCCTGATGTAAGGTGTAAGTGGAGCCATAATGCTGCCTGAAGACACCATGTCTCATGACTCAGCTGGGTGCCCAAGCCTAGATGCCTCCTTCAGGGCTGCTGAACACTCGGGGTCTCTCCTCCCTGTCTTTCTGTGCGCCTGTGGCAGGGAGGACACCCACAGGGGCAGGGGCAGGGCCAGGACTGCTCAGGGGAATCTATCACAGAGGCCCAGTTTTAGCTGCTATTCCAGAGACCTACAGGTGATTCCTCACCTCCTGCTCTTCCTGACCCAGCAAGGACCACAGGGCACCCACCCTGAGGTTCAGGAAGTGTGTCCTTCCACCATTGTGACTCCCACCCTAAGACAAATACCACAGGGGACACAGGACGGGGGGGCTGGCCCCAGGAGCCAGCTGGGGTTCCCGCAGGTCTGAAGCTGCCAAGGGCATTGGCCTCCACGCCTGCCTCCTGGCCCAGGCCCCGCTCATTCCAATCCCTGTGGATGCCTGGGGTGCCCCTGGTCCATGCACCCAAGGAAAGCTTCCTGTGAACCCTGCTTCTTGCCTTCCTGCAGTGTCACACCTTCAAGGTGGGCTGTGGGTGAAGCTGGCCTGCTGACATGCTTTCTGATGCTTTCAAGTACTTTCAAAAATGGGGGCCCACAGTTAAAAGCCTGAACATTTCCCCTAAATATCTAGATTTCTAGCTTTCTTGGAAAATGGGAAATGCAGGCCTCAGTGGGTTTGTGTTTCTCCATGTCAGCTCCTGGCTGGGACCTAGGGAACCATGCTCCTCAGATGAGGAGCTCCGAGGCCTGCCTCACTCCAAAGACCCACACACTGACTGCTGACATCAGCCAGCTAGGCCTGGCCTGCTCTTCCCGCTCAAGGTGCCAGCCCAGCCCTTGTGGGCACCCACTTGATGGATACTATGCTGTCCTCGGAAGACCCTGGGCCTGGTGGGGGCACTGAGGCTGTGAGAGAGCAGGAAAGGCCAGCTTGGTGCCCTGTGCTGAGCAAGCAGACCTGGCCCCGCCTCAGGGCAAGTATTGGGTCCTCTCCCACCGCTAAGACCGACAGCAGCTGCTTCCAAAGCTCATGCCATCAGGTAGCATTTTCAATATCTTCCTCGCTCAGATGTCCAAAGGGCCCTGGCCAGCTGGACCTGGGCTCAGTGTGTGCCCGGGAGGGAGCAACTGGGCCCTTGGTCAGCCCCTTGGTCAGCCTGCGCCCCTTGGTCAGCCCAACTCGGCCACCCTGAGCAGGACTGAGGGCTGCCCCAAAGCTTCAGTCGGGGTGGTTGCAAATTACATTCTAGGCTGTGCTAGGGCTATGTATTCTATGTATTGCAAACATACATACATTGCAAACATGTATTCTATGTATTGCAAGGTGGATGGATGAAGAGAGAGAGAGGGCGAGATAAAGGAGCATGGGCGAACATTCAGTGTAAAATCCCAGTGGTGGACAGAGGTGTGTTTGTGTTCATTGCACAATCCTTTCCACTCACCTATAGGTTTGAAAATTTCAAAAATAAAGGGTGGAAGAAAACCAAAGAACTAAAGAAGAAAATTATACTTGGACATAGACAACCAGAACTCATGATACATCCTGGGTGACAAGTGACTGATGAGAGGCACAGACCAAGCCCTTAGCTGCAGGGAGTCAGAGGGGCTGGTCATCAGGGAAGGCTTCCAGGAGGAGGTGCCCTATGAGCAGGGCTGCAAAGGAAGGTGGACTCGGCCCTTCAAGGTGAGGCAGGGTTTGCAGAGTGCCTATGTTCCACCTGGTCCCACCTCTGCACAGGGCATCCAGGATAGGGAGTGGCTGTTGGACAGCCTGGGGGTCCTGCTAAGAGCCTCAGATACCTGCCTGGCTTGGAAGGGAGGTGCCTGCCAAAACCCTCCAGCATGTGTGGGGGATGGGCTCAGGAATGGCCTGGAGCAGTGAGGCCAGCAGAGGCCTCTCCCAGGCTGGATATGAGGCCCAGGGCTAAATGGGGGTGGTGAGTCTGGGCTGCGTGCCTCCCTCCCTGGACTCCTTCCTGGGCTCCCTGGAGCCCTCCTGGCTTCTCGGCGGCAGCCTGCTGACAGGGCTCATTCTGATGCATTTGGGTTTCAGGCTCCTGCCTTGGCCTTTCCCTGCTGTGACCGTCACCCTCCATGTGGGGCAGCTTTGCCCAAGTTGGCCAACAGCTGACAGTTCGGGGCTATGACTGCCAGGCCACATGGGCAGAGGCAGAGGGCCGAGCTGGTGGGCAGAGGGCACCTGTCACCTCAACTCTGCTGCCTCCAGGGAGGAGTGACGACTCACATCCTCACCTGGGGTTGACAGGGCTGCTCAGATGCCACAGCCTGTGCATGTCCAGGGGACATCATCAGAGGAGCACAGCTGTCACACTGGCTGAATGGCTGAGCAGCTTTAAATCAGGAGCAGCAGAGAGACCCCGAGGGGGAAGGGAGCTCTCTACTCCACCCCCACCCTCAACTCTGCATCAGGGAGAGGCGAGTAGGGGCCACAGCCCAGGACCAATCATGGAAGTGTCAGCCCAGCTCCTGTTCCTGGGTCCCACCAGCTCCCAGCCCTGTGCCAGTCCCCGCACAGCCCAGTACCTTGGGACTCACGACAGGCCTGACAGCGTCCTTTCTGTTCATGGGAGGCACCTCTGGAGCTGGCTGACATTGGACAATTTGCTCCTGGTCGTGTGCCCATGGAGAGCAGAACGCAGACATGGACGGTGTGTCTATTCCCACAGCCTACTGCCAGGGCACACTGCAGTTAGGAACCAGGAGGCCAGAGCCCAGCCTCATGCCGTCCCCATGGATGGAGGACAACCAAGGCTCCCTTCCTCTCCAGCAGCCACAGTTGCGTAAATGCTGGCCAGGCAGAGTCCCAGCACGCACAGGCGGAGGTCGGGACAGACAGGGGTCATCACAGAGGACCACACGAGGCTGTCACCACCCATGCCGGGACTCATCCTTGCCACATTCCAGACAGTAGGGACAGATGCTGGGATTTTTCCTGTGGAATTGAAGTGAGCCGAGGGTGTTGGGACGCCTTTGTCGGGCTATGGAGGTTTCCTTCTGCTTACAGGGTGATGTGGCATGTTGACGCCCCCACTTCTTGTTCTTCATCCCCTGAGATAACCTCTTGGTTCCTGTTTCCCCTTTTGTTGATGTGGTAAATTTCACAGATATTTCACCTTCTGCACCTGCCTGGCCTTCCTGAGAGGAGCCGTGGCTGCTCCTGGCCTGTGGTCTGGGTTACCTGCTACTCCATGCCATTTGCTGGTGTTTCCCTGAGAGCTTCTCACACATGTCTTTTCTTGCTTTAGAGTTAAACTTATTGTTGTGAGGTAACAACACACTAATTGTGCACAGGTACTCACACTTCCACGCCCGCATATTCCCCCCGCACCAACACTCACATTCACACCCATGTAGGCTATACATCCACACCCACCCACCCATGCACACTGCACCACAAACACACTCAACCCACCCCATACCACACACATCACACCACACACCACACACCCAAAGCACACACACCCACACACCACACACACACATAAATAGCAAACACACGTACACCAAAAATACCAAAGACACACCACACATCTCATACACACAACACACACATCACACATCATACACGCACCACACACTCCCCACTCCCCTAACACACACCCAGCACACCCCACACACACAACATAAACAGCAAACACGTATACACCAAAAATACCAAGCACACACCTACACATCCCATACCATACACACACAGCCACGGCACACACACCCACCACCCACTGAATGCACACACAAAGTATACACACATGCCATCACACCATTTCCTTCCCCTCATGCCACACACACAAGATATACCCATGTAGACACCCACGTATGACACACACAACACATCCAAACACTCTAGTCCTACTGTACATACCCACACCACAGACACACATAAATAGTAAACACACATACACCACAAACAGCAAACACACAGCACACATCCCATGCACACACACCACACACACAAGCAGTACACTCCCGACTCCTCCACACAACAAACTCACACACTAGACACCACGCACCAGGTACCCTTCCCACACACTTCCATAGCACCCCAACTTACGCCACACACTCCTCACATACACCACACACACATACATATATGCCCTGTACACACACTCACACCCCCACACACACACAACACATACCTCCTCAGCTCCCACACCACATACACCCATAACACAACACACACAGATGTGTCACTCATGCATACCCCCCACATACTATACTCACAGCCCATATACACACCCCACACACAGATCACACACACATTTACACAACACACAGACCACATATTACCCTCCCCCGCAGACTTCACACACATCAAGCTTCCCACAGCACACCTTCCCACACACACTACACACACTGCACCCACACAAACTACATACACACACCAAACACACTCACACCACATACACACACCACACTCACACACTCCCCACACACATCGTCCCCAACACATACCAAACAAACGCACACTCCATACATGCATGCACTCACGCACACCACCGTTTGGCTACCACAGGGCCTCCGCAGCCCTCACCTCCTACACACACAGAGGAAGGCTCCACCAACATAGCTTCAAGACAGGTCTTTGATGTGAGCTGGAACACATGAGTAGGGGTGGGACAGGGCAGGGAGAGTGAGATTCCGGTCACAGAAGCCAGGCCCCTAGCCCCTCACCTCCACCCACTCACAGTATCAACAGTTGCTTCTCAGGGCCTTGAAGCCATTCTCCACTGCAAACACATGGTCAGGGCTATCTGCAATTGCTGTTATCTACAGAAAGCAGAGCTGGATCCCCAGCCCAGGGGTGAGGATGCAGCAGACCCCTGGCCCAGGGGACAGTGTCCTGCCCCCATGCTTTGGGGGCAGCAGAATGCCAGGCTCTGAGAGCCACAGCCTTCTCCAGCCAGCAGCCCACTCTCAGGGAGTGTGGGGGGAGCTCTTCCGCCCTCCCCTCTGGTGTGGTGGGATTTATATGACATGCTGTCATTTCTGCAGTAGTCATGGGTTGGCCCAACTCACTTGAGGCAGATTAGATGACCCTTCTTAGGGTGGCCCTGGGAAAGCCACCTGAGACGCCCTTCCCTACTCTAACCCTAACCTGACCACAAGGCTCCATATTGGTACCTGGTTAAGCTGTTTGGAATTATCAGGTCTTTCCTATAATCAGCCACACCCAGGGTATAAATAGTGGCCCCCAGGTTCCAAGTCCTTTCAGCTTAAGGGAAAGAAGGCATTCAGAATTAATTACCAAAATACAAGGAGCAAAATGCTGATAAATACGAACTGAACTCACTTCTTTGAGAGTGTCCAAAAATGGATGTTTCATCATTGTTCCATCGGTCATAGCAATAATCATGCTGGAAACCTTGTTGTCTGCAGGAGAAGCAAGGAGTGGCCTGCTCAGCAAAGGCCCTAGAAGTGACCTCCAAAAGCTCTGGTGTTGGGAGAAAAGCTGAGTGTTGGGAGAGAAGCTAAGGCAGGGCTTGCATGTCTGCTAGACTTGCTGGCTCCTTGCTTCTAGCACTCCCATTATCTCAAGCAGCTATATGTTTCTCATTCACTTGATACATTGTTTCTTTTCAACCCCTGCATCCTCACCCCCTGTTTCTTTGTTTGAGCACCAATAAATAGCATGGGCTCCCAGAGCCGGGGGCCTTTGCAGCCTCCACACTCGTGATGGCCCCCTGATCCCACTTTCTCTCTCAAACTGTCTTTTTCTCATTCCTTTGACTCCGCCAGACTTCATCACTCCCATGATCTGGTGCTGGGTTTGATCACCCCAATACTCCAGGACCCCTGTGGGCCGCGAGGCCCACAGCACTGATCACTCCAGGGCATGGCCAGGTGCCCCCGCCTCATCCTCCAAGGGAGAGGCTGCCAAGAGCCAAGCACCTGCTATCCAGAGACCCCTAGAGTGAGGAAGGTCTCAGCCCAGCACCCATTTAAAAAGGAGGAGCTGAGAGGGGCAGACCCCTTCTCAACAGGCTGCCTGTACTCTCACCCACTAGCAGCAGCACCACCTCTGCCTGAGGGCAGCTCCAGCCAGGACTCCACGAGCACAGGCCTGTGGCACAGGCAGGGGGAGGAGCAGCCGGGCTCTCCTGTGGGCAGAGCCTGTGGGCAGCCCTGCCGGCATCTGTGGGCCCAGGAATACAGGAATCCAGGTCAGTGGCACCTGGGCAGGGGACCCCACGGCCACCTCAATGCCTTTCCCCACCAGCCCTGCCTTTTCCTGACAAGAGCTGCAGCCACACAGTGCGGAGGGGAGTCGGCGGCTGTGGACAGCCTTCTGCATGAGACACATTCAGGGAATGCAAGTCACTCAGAGGGGAAACGAGGAAGGGAGGAGGAAGACTAAGGTGCGTGCAAGGGGGCAAACCCCTTGGCTCTTCCCTTTTCCTTTTCACACAGCCCAGCTGGAGGGCAAGCACCTCAGGGTTATGAGCACCAGGGGTGCACACGCAGGATCCCACACAGTTCTCAGAACTCCATGGGGCGGGGGCTTACTATGCTCACTGCACCAGGGAGGGACCTGGAGCTCAGAGCAGGTGAGTAACTTGCTCCAAGAGGCAGGGCAGGGGTGGCCTTGCAGAATCTGCACACAGAGCTCTCTGAGGCTCTCGCCCAGCTCTGTTTCCCCAGGTGCTTACATGTGGAGTTGAAATTTTCCATCTGCCGAATTGCCTGCAAGAAAATGAAGAAGAAATAGCGAACTTGGACAGTGAAATAGCGAACCTGGACATGGATACTCTAAGACCTTGTAAACTAGAATCGATTCTTGGAGCTCAAGGGGTGTATACATTTCTAAATCCTGCCTGCATGGATGTGTGTCCTTCAGGCACCATTTTCTGAAGTTGGTCGAGACTCTCTTTTATTTTCTTCCTGAAAAAAACTCCAAAAAGGTGGTTGACATGGAAACACATGGACTGTTAAAAATTAGCTCCCTGGCCGGGCGCGGTGGCTCAGGCCTGTAATCCCAGCACTTTGGGAGGCCGAGGAGGGCGGATCACGAGGTCAGGAGATCGAGACCATCCGGCTAACATGGTGAAACCCCGTCTCTACTAAAAATACAAAAAATCAGCCGGGTGTGGTGGCGGGCACCTGTAATCCCAGCTACTCAGGAGGCTGAGAATGGCGTGAACCTGAGAGGCAGAGCTTGCAGTGAGCCAAGATCACGCCACTGCACTCCAGCCTGGGTGACACAGTAAGACTCCGTTTCAAAAAAAAAAAAAAAAGTTCCCAAGCTCTCCGGGAGACACTGTTCACCATGCAAAGCCTCCTGGATGGAGAAGGGGCCAAGCAAGGGCTCTGTCCTGCTCATTCCTCATTGTGATGTTGACCATAGATTTCAGGACTTCTGATCTCATCCCAGTTCTAGAGAATGCAGGCCTGAGGAATCTCACTAGGGCCCCGCTTAGACCATCTTTGGTGAAAGTGGGAGCTTCCCATGGATGAGCAAATGTGAGTCAGGAACTGCAATGGGGCTGACATTCCTAAACCTAACCCTAACCCTGAACGGAGGATGGGCAATTGAGAGTTAGCACCCAACAATAGGGTTGACATTGCTAACTCTAACCTTAACCCTAACCCTGAACCAGGGATGGGCAACTGAGGGCAACTGACAATGGGGCTGACATTCGTAACTCTAACTCTAACCCAAACCCTAACCCTAACCCTGAACCAGAGATGGGCAACTGAGAGTCAGCCACTGACAATGGGGTTGACATTCCTAACTCTAACTCTAACTCTCACCCTAACCCTAACCCTAACCCTAGCCCTGAACCAGGGATGGGCAACTGAGAGTCAGCCACTGACAATGAGGTTGACATTCCTAACTCTAACTCTAACTCTAACTCTAACTCTAACTCTAACTCTAACCCTAATCCTAACCCTAACCCTAACCCTAACCCTAACCCTAGCCCTGAACCAGGGATGGGCAACTGAGAGTCAGTCACTGACAATGGGGTTGACATTCCTAACTCTAACTCTTACTCTAATCCAAACCCTAACCCAAGAAGGACTCTCTTGTGTTGGGCACTCCATCCTTTAACAGGTAGGGCTGCATTTGGGAAAAGTCATCCTGCTAAGCCCCCAGCCCTACACCCAGACCCGACAGCCCCAGACCCCTGACCCTGACTCAGTTTCCTGCTCTGTCTTTACCCTGCTACAGGAAATACCAAATCTACTTACTTAGATTGCCTGGCCTCCTTGACTTTCTGTGCCCCTGAAACAAGAAGACCAAACGCTGGAGAGGCAGCCCCGATGGCTGTGCATGCAGGGACTGAACACTGGTCTGCAGACTGGCTGGGGGATGTGGCCTGTCAGCTGCTGTTAAAACAGACAGAATGGGCTAGGGCAGCCAGGACTGGCTCTGGTGGCAGGACTGGGACGGGCCAGGGACTTAGGGTCAGGCTAATCCAATGTGACAGGCTGAGCCTGCACAGCAAGGCTGGGCAGAGCATGGACCCTGAAGGATGGCTTCCCACTCCAGGCAGAGTCCCTGCCATGGCCAGAGCTCTGAGAGCCCTGCCCTGCCCAACCCAGGAGGGGAGGAGGCCAGGCCCATCCATACCCAGAAAAGGCCATGCCCTGGCCTTCCTCTGGCCATGCCCAAACCCTGCTCCCCGTCTGGGTCATCTGCCACAGTCCTCCCCAATAGACTTGCTTTTTACCACCTCACACCCACTCCAGTCTCTCTGCCAAACCCACAGCGCAGGGCACACAGATCCAAGCCTCCCCCCAGCTCAAGATGTGGCAGCTCACCTTGTATTCCCTCGAAGCTGCAAGTGTAGTCCAGGCCCCCATCCAGTCCTCAGTGTCCTCACCTCTCCTGTGCTTCACCTTATCTGGGCCAAGTTCTGGGCATGTGCATTGGAAGTGCCCTCACCTCCCGCCAAACAGGAAGTCTGCAGTGCCCCCTGCTGGGCCTGGGCACCTTGCTAGGCCACCTCAAGCCACCTGAGCTTGCTCCTCCTACCTCTCTCCAGTTTCCCAGCCTGGCCTGGAGCTCAGAACCCCACTCAGGGACTCCCCTGTCTGGTCCTGCCAGCATCCCTGCGCTAAAGCCCCAGGAATCTCACCACCGGCTCTGACCCTGTCTCCCTCCCGCACTGGCCAGGGCAGGGGGAACAGGCACAGAGCAGCAGCCCGCACAGGTGTGTGTTCACAGGACGCCCCCACCCCTCCGCCAGCCCCTGCACCCCGGGAATCCTCACAGCCACCTCCCAGAGAAGGAGGCAGGGCAGAGAGAGGGCAGGGGAGTGTGAAGGGGGGGAGGCCGAGAACTGGAGCACAGGGGCCTGCAGGTAACCTTGTAGCCATGGGTAGAAGGATGCAGGGGAGCCAGGGCTAAGGTCAGGGTGGGTACTGTGAGTTGCCCTGTCCGGCCTGCCCTGTGTGCTGTCAGGCTCCCAATCAAGGTCTCCGGGGATCCCTCAGCTCCCTGGAGCTCCCTGGAGCTCCCTCTGGCTCAGTTCATCAGGCCTCCCTTTGGGGCTCAAAGCAGCACTCACTTGTCTGAGGTGAGCAGCAAGACGGTGTCACAGTCCATGGAGTAGGTGACGAAGGACATCCGCATATTTGGTCTGAGACGGAATCAAGTGCTGGTGAAAAGCCGGAGGCACCGGCTCAGAAGCTGGAGCGAATGATGCCAATTCCCCACCTCCCACCCCAACTCTGTTATGAATTCCCTGTTATGATTGACAGGAGGCTTGACACGGTGACTTTGTGACCTGCTGCTCTTCCCAATATCCTGCATGATGACAACGCTAGGGGGAGGCACAGGACCTTTGGAGGGGCTACAAGAGGAAGCCTCCATTTACCTTATAACAGCCCTCGCGGTGTCCCTTAAAACTCCCAGACCCTGCCGTTTGTTCACTGGAAGAGTTAGCCCAGGTGACTTAGGTGAGGACATTGCTGTGGGTGAGGAGGTCAAGGATTGGGAGGTCAGAGTGTTGGCAGTGAGAGGTCATTTGTGTGACACTGAAGTCTCCCAGGGGATAGCCGATCTGGAAGGATATGGAAACTGCAGTGTTGCCAGAGTCTTTGTGAATGAGGGGCATTCTGGTTCTTTACTGCTGTGCACCAGACCCCCCTCATTTAGGGACACGGAACAGGCCCATTTTATTACGCTCACAGGTTCTGAGGATCAGGCACTCAGGGCAGAGTAGGGAGGGCTTCCTCATGTCTGGGGCCCCAGATGGGAAGGCTTGAGCAGCCCGACAAGACTTGAAGGATTGGGCACTAGAATTATCTGGAGGCTGCTCCACTCACAAGTGTGGCTCCTGGGCAGGAGGGCTCAAAAGCTGGGCTCAGCTGGAACTGTGAATGGAGACCCTGCATGGAGCCTCTCCGTGTGACCTGGGCTTCCTCCCAGCATGGCAGCTTCAGGATACTTGGGCTTTTACAGATGGCCCAGAGTTCCAAGAGTGAGTATTTCCAGTGAGCAAGGCAGTAATTGTAGAGCCTTTTATGATATCACTTTGGAAGTCACACAGTGTCACTTCCACTGTACTCTATTGGTCCAAGCAGTCACAGCTGCTCAGAGTCAGTGGGAGGAACACAGGCCCCCTCTCTAGGGCAGGAGTGTGGACGAGTTCACATCCCAGTGTCAAAACTGCTATATGACCAATGCTTTGAATGGCAGAGACATTAGTGTGTGGAAAAATGTGGACACTGATGATGGGATTCAAGTTGGACTCAGAAAAGTTAGACTGTGATAGAAACACCTTAATTTTATTTTCTTCATTTTTGTATGCAGAAGTGATATATGATTTAAAATTCTTCTTCAATAAGTCTAAAATAGATCTTTCAACATATTTAACACAAAAATTACAAGTGACAGCCAGGCAGGGTGGCTCATGCCTGTAATCTCAGCACTTGGGAGGCTGAGGCCAGCAGATGACTTGAGGTCAGGATTTTGAGAGCTGCCTGGCCAGCATGGTGAAACCCATCTCTACTAAAAATACAATAATTAGCCAGGCGTGGTGGTGCACATCTGTAGTCTCAACTACTCAGGAGGCTGAGGCAGAAGAATCACTTGAATCTGGAAGGCGGAGGCTGTAGATTGCGAGATTGCATCATTGCATTCCAGCATTCCTGAGTGAGACTCTTCCTCAAAAAAAAAAAAAAAAAAAAAAAAAATTACAAGTGATAAAAAGCTCTGGGTTAGTGGACTTTGGGGGGTTTTGTCTTGCTTTGGAGTGGTGTTTAAAATAACGGATTATTTTAAATAAGTGGTATTTTAGAATGGGTAAAGTTGGTGTAATTCCTCCGAAAGCATATTAGGTTTTCTTGCTTCATATCCTTCATGACTCTTCGTAGTGCCATATTTTAGATTTTTTATTTCTAATTATTTTTTGATGTCTAATCAATAGATAAAAGTATTGTCTTAATTTGCAGTTTCCTAATTACTAAAGGATTGTTCATCTGTTCACATGATTTTGGGTGATTCATGTTCCCTCCTTTGCGAAGTGCCCACTCATGCCTGTGTGTCCATTCTTAATTTGGGTGTTTGTCTTTTGCCTATTGATTCATTCACATTCTTTAAATTCTGAATACTAATCCTTTATCAATTGTTGCAAATATCTTCTTGCATGGTGTGGCTTGTTTTTTCACTCTATTTGTTGTCTCTTAGTAAAGCAAAAGCTGTTCATTTTAATCCAGTTGTTTGTCATTTTCTTTTTCTTTTGTTTTTTTGTTGTTGTTGTTGTTGGTGGTGGTGGTGGTGGGTTGCTTGTTTGTTTGTTTGCTTTGTTTTGTTTTGAGACAGAGTCTAACTCTGCTGCCCAGGCTAGAGTGCAGTGGTGTGATCTCAGCTTACTGCAACCTCTGCCTCCCAGGTTCAAGCAATTCTCTGCCTCAGACTCCCAAGTAACTGGAATTACAAGCCCAGCTAATTTTTGTATTTTTAGTAGAGATGGGGTTTACCATCTTGGCCAGGCTTGTCTTGAACTCCTGACCTCGTGATCAACCCGCCTCGGCCTCCCAAAGTGCTTGTCATTTTCTTAAACTTTAAGATTTGCTCTATTTTGAATCTTAAGAATTTCTTCCCTGTTACAGGTGAAATATATTTTATTTTACAAGTTTTAAAGATTTGCCTTTCACATTGAAGTCTTGATTCTACCTAGAATTAATTTATAAGTGTGATCTGTGCCAGATATTTGATTTCATTTTTTGCCATGTAGATAACAAATTGTCCCAACAATTCTATTTTTTCCCCATTGATCTTGTCACTACTTGTGTTTCAAGTTCCATATATATTTGAATCTGTTTTTATTAATTTATTTTGAGATGGAGTCTCTCTCTGTTGCCCAGGCTGTGTAGTGCAGTGGCACCATCTCAGCTCACTGCAACCTCTGCTTCTCAGGTTCAAGTGATTATAATGCCTCAGTGTCCCAAGTAGCTGGGATTATAGGCACTAGGATGTGCAGTGTTCCCTTGGGAACCTGGGATGGATACGTGGGAGAATGATATATACACATGAGAAATATAGTTTGTGCTTTTCAGATGATTAAATGGGGAGAGGGAAGGGGGTAACCGGATGATAACCTAGACTCATCTAACACATACACACAGTTCTTCACATACACACTGTGCCTGGCTAATTTTTGTATTTTTATTACAGACTAGGTTTCTCCATGTTGGCCAGACTGCCAACCTCTTTATCTATTGACTTGTATTGACAGCATCCATACCACACTATCTTAATGACTATGTGGGGGAAGACTGTATTACCATCCATCAGTGTCCCTTTCCATTTAAGGGAAGTACTGTGCTCCCTGCCATGTTCGTGGCAGGTTTTGATTGACCAGTGGAAAGTTAACAGAAGTAATGTGTGCCACTTCTGGACAGAAAATGTTTAAGAGTCTAGGTATGACTCAGGTGGCCCCAACAGCCTGGTGCCTGAGCAACTAGGATGTGCAGCGTTCCCTTGGGAACATGGCGTGGATACATGGGAGAATGACATATACACATGAGAAATATAGTTTGTGCCTTTCAGATGATTAAATGGGGAGAGGGAAGGGGGTAACCAGAAGATAACCTAGACTCATCTGACACATACACAAAGTTCTACAGCAAGTCTTCACACAATACGGTCAATCATCCACCATTTTTACTTCTGGTAATTGTTGGCTATTTGCTCTTTGACATAAATTTTAGAATCAGCTCATCAAGCCTCCTCTCTCCCAAAAACTTCTTAATGTTTGATTACAATAACATTAAATGTATGGATTCATTTGGAAGAAACAGGTCTGCAGTAAGAGTTGTCCTATCAGTGAATATGACACATGGCACATGTCCGTTTACACAGGTCTCTTCCAATGCCTTTCATATAAATTCCCCTACAAAGATCTTGACCTCATTGGTCCAGTGCATTCCCAAAATACGCTACATTTTACTACTATTGTAAATGATAATTTAAAAGTTTTTAAACTGTGTATCATATACAGAAATGTACTTACATGTTTATATATTGACCCACCTTGCTAAACTGTCTTCTATGAATTTATCTGTAGATTCATTTTGATTTCTTGTAAAATATAATTTTTTTAAAAAAAAGAATAAGCATTGTGCTGACTAGTTCTCCAATCCAATGTTGACTAGTCATGGAGGCACTCTTGATTTTAAATAGAATGTTTCTAACATCACAATTAACAATGATATTCATTGAAAGCTTTTGGTAGAAATTCTTTATCAGATTAGAAAGTTTCTCTACTAATCTTGGTTTGCTACAAGTCACAAACAAGTGTTGAATGTTATCTAAATACTTTTTCTGGTATTTTGTGATGAACATGTGTTTCTGTCCAGCAATCTGAATTTAGTATGTTTAGATACATTAATGCATGCAAAACCAATTTTAAAATGTTATAAATAAACCTCACTTGGCCATGATATTTTAAAACATGCTAGAGTTTAGTCATAATTTAGAACTTTTTGTTTATTTATGATCATGAGAGAGATGGGTCCATACTTTCCGATTTCTGTGCTGTCCTTATCTGTTTTTGGTATTAGGTCATAGGAGACATAAAATGCACCTGGAGGTTAGCTCTTTCTCCTAGGAAAGACTTCGAACATGATAAATATAATCTGCTCTTTGAATATCTGGTATGATATCATCCTTGTGTTTTCTTTTGGGAAGACTTTTAAATGATATAATTTAATACTTCCTGGATGTTATGAATTCGGTCTCCCCCAAAATGTGTATGTTGAAGCCCTAACCAGTTGATGTGACTGTATTAGGACATAGGGGCCTTAAGGAGGTAATTAAGGTTAAATGAGGTCATAAGAGTAAGGCCTTAATCAAATAGGACTGATGTACTTACAAGAAGAGAAAGAGACACCAGAGTTTTCTCTTCAAGCATGCACAGAACAAAGGCCATGTGAAAACTCCATGAGAAGGTCTCTGTTTGCAAGCCAAGAAGAGGAGTCTCACCAGAGACCAATCCTGGTGGCACCTTGACCATACTTTCAGCCTCCAGGATTGGTAGTAAATAAATTTTTATTGTTTAAGCCCCCCAGCCTGTGGTATTTTCTTATGACATCCAGAGCAGACTAACATCTATGTATTTTATTGTTATTATTATTATTTTTGAGATGGAGACTCACTTTGTCACCCAGATTGGAGTGCAGTGGCATGATGCTGGCTCACTACAACCTCTGCTTCCCAGGCTCAAGAGATTCTCCTGCCTCAGCCCCCAGAGTAGCTGAGATTACAGGGGCACACCACCAGGCCTGGTTAATTTTTGTATTTTTAGTAGAGACAGGGTTTCCCTATGTTGTCCAGGCTGGTCTTAAACTCCTGACCTCAAGTGATAAGCCCACCTTGGATCCCAAAGTTCTGGGATTACAGCCATGAGCCATCATGCCCAGCCCTAACACTTATTTAGTGTTTCTATTTCTGCTAATTCATATGACATATTTTTTTAGGAATTTGAACATTTATTAGTATGCCTTGTTATAAGATTGTTCAGAATGTTTAATTCTTATATTTCTGCTCTATCTACAGATACATCCTTTTAATTCCTATTATTGCTTAGTTGTGCCTTCTCTTTTTCTAGGCATTCCAAACAGGGAGGATATTGTCCCTAAAGGAGTGAAAATTAGCCTTGGGTGGGTCTTACTCTTCTAAAATATAAAGCACAGATATGTATACAGTACATAAAGGGCAATCTAGTATATATGTGGAATCAAAATTTCTTGGGCGTTAGTGGGGAGAGGTTATTAAGAAAAATAAAGCCTAAAACATTTCCCAGGATGGGGAGATTACAATGAAAAACAAAAAAGGATAGGAAGCACTGTCTTGTTTTCTGATCAATTTCACTAGAGTATTGTCTATGTTAGCAAAGCTTTCAAATAAGCTTTAGCTTTGTTATTACTCTCTATTGTATTTTTGTTTTCTATTTATAGTTATTTACTTAATATTCTCTACCTTTCACTTTCTTTGGGTTCATTTTGCTACTCTTTTTCTCGTATTTTCATTTGGATTATTAGCTCTTTATTTTCACCCCTCTTTGCTGCAAAATAAACCTAATAGGCCTCAAATTTCCCTCTAAGTTTCTCTTTCACTGAATCTCATAAGTTTTCATATGTAATATTTTATTATAAGTTGATTTTAATATTTTAATTTCAGTGTTGATTTCTACTTTGATACATTCCATTTTCAACTTCCAATTTTATGTGGTTTTAAAAAATTCTTTTTGTCATTGATTTCCAACCTAATCGCATTATAATCAGAGAACATGGTCCGTATGACACTATTTCTTTGAATTTTATTGAGATTTGTTTCAATACATGATTTGGGGGAGGATTCTTTAGAAGACCATTAAAACCAAGTTTATTAATTGTGTTGTTCAAATCTTCTAAATTTTTAGAAACATTGTGTCTACTCGACACATGCGTGTTGAAATTTCTCAAATGCATAGTGGGTTTCACAATTTCTCCTTATAGTTTATGTTTTTTGTTTTATTTTATTAGGCACATGCAAGTTTAGAATTGTTACGGCTGTCTGTAAAACGTAGCTGATTGGGAACTGATCCTCTCAAACCCTGGTCACGCTTTCTCTGTGCTGAAGACTCCCACTTCCTTTTAGTTTCCCCAGCATCCCGACCATATCTCTGTATCTTTTCCCATCCTTTTATGTTAAACTTTTTTATGTCCTTATGTATTAGATGTGTCTCTTTTTGAAAATATATAGCTAGTTTTGTTTTTGTTTTTGTTGTTGTTGTTGCTGTTGCTGTTGTTGTTGTTGTTGAGACATGGTTTCACTCTGTTGCCCGGGCTGGAGCGCAGTGGTGCGATCTTGGGTTACTGCAACCTCCGCCTCCTGGGTTCAAGACATTCTCGTGCCTCAGCCTCCCAAGTACCTGGGACTACAGGTGTGCACCAACACATCCGGTTTCTGTATTTTTTTTTTTTTTTGGTGGAGACAGGGATTCACCATGTTGGCTAGGCTGGTCTCGAACTCCTGACCTCGAATGATCCGCCTACCTTGGCCTCCCAAAGTCCTGGGATTACAGGCATGATCCCACAGTGCCCAGCCAATTTCTGTTTAAGAGTCAGGGTCTCACTCTGTTGCCCAAGCTAGAGTGCAGTGGTGCACTCATAGCTCACTATAACCTGGAACTTCTAGGCTCAAGTGATCCTCCTGCCTCCCATAGTCTGGTAAGCAGGACTATAGTGTGCGCCACCACACCCGACTAATTTTGTTTTCTGTGGTTTTTTTGTTTTTCTGTTTTGTTTTGTTTGTTTGCTTGTTTGTTTTTGAGAGAAAGGTTCTTGCTATGTTGCAAAGACTGGCCTCAAGCAATCCTCCCACATCTGCCTCCCAGAGCTATGGGATTACAGGCATAAGCCACGGTGCTGGATTGGATTTTAGCAGACAAATTCTGACTTTAAATGGCAAGTTGAGTACATTGTGGGGAGCACAAAACTGCACCAATCAGATCTCTGACTCTGGGGAGTATGACTGGGGGAAGGGAGTGTTTTGGAAATCCACTCTCTATCAGTGGACCACCACATTCACAGAAAGACCACACCCCTCACAGGCTTCTTCCAGCCAGAGGCCAGCAGGGATATGAAGGTAGGCCCATGCCTAGGAAATCTCAGACTCCTCAGATGGCTCAAGGTCTCCCCAGCTGCTTGGATAAACTTTCCTGAAACTGGTCTCCACTCTGAAATTATTCTTTCCTTTTATTTTCAGAAAACTCCCCATATTGGTGATGGTCATTATTTTCCGTATCTAGCCACTCACCTTAATCAGCGTGTTCCCAGCTTCTTTGCTCACCATCGTTTCTTGAACTCCACTCTTCCAAGTTGTTTCCTTCTTTCTGAAATATACCTTCTTGCTCCTTTCATCAAGGTTGTACAGGTTAGAAACTCACACTCTGCACATCTGACAATACCTTCATTTTGTGCTCACACTTTGTATTCCAGATAGATACAGAATTCTATTTTTGAGACACCCAAGGACATATCACTGGTGGCTGTGGCAACTTTATCATCTGTTTCACTGCCAGTCTTTCCTGGGAAATCTGTGTTTTGAGCTTGGTGACTTTCAAATTGTTTAATTTGTCTTTGATGTTCTGCATTTCGGATTTGATGTCTCTCTCTATTCCTCAATGTTATCTCTTCCATAAAAGTAAAGTTTTGCTTTAGCACTGTCAGAGGTAGTCAAACCAGAGTGACTCCATTTTGAGTGAGGGCTAGGAAAATGAGTCTGGGACTTGCTGGGCTGCATTCTCAGAAAGCTAGGCATTCCTAGCCTCTAGATGTTCACAGTTAAGGGAACAAATTAACAAAGTTTACTAAACAGATCCAGACTTGGGAGTGTCCAGATATCCCAATATCTGGAGAACAAAGGCATTCCTAATTTTGCTTTAAAGATAATATTGATTCTTGCAAAATATAGTAATTAAGAAAATTAATCCTTTATCACAAACTCTTTTGCAGAGCACATCTACCCACCTACACAAGCATTGTACCTAGGATGGGGGCTTTCCACCTTTTGCTTTCAGGAACGTCCCACTCTATGGAGTAGCTTTTACTTTCTTAATAAACTTGCTTTTGCTTTGCACTGCAGACTCACCCTGAATTATTTTTTGTGTAAGATTCAAGAACCCTCTCTTGGGGTTTAGATGGGGACCCCTTTCCTGTAACAGGACCATCTCTAAGGTTTCGATGTATGTTCTGAACCCAACTTCCCCCTCCTCAGACTTACCTTTGTTCTTGAGGATCTCATCTTTGCAACAGACCCTCCAAAGCCTCGGAGAGAAACTTGGCGCTTCCTCACGGTATCTCCGCGCACCCACTCACCCCTACGACGTCAGAACACCCACTGAGTGACGGAATTAATGAATGAGGGAGCAGGGACTCGGGGTGGTTTCCCTTTCAGAACTTCAAGAATTCTCCCTTCTCCAAACGAAGCTGCTTTGCACCCTGGGCTCAAGCAAGGTAAACCATGCACACTTGCCTGCAACAGCACCAAGAACTGCAATTACCTGAGACTCTATCCCATCTACCCTCACGCCCCACTGCAGGGGAAACCCCAGGTCCTCCAAATCCCAGCGCAGTCTCCACCCACCCACGGTCATTCCGTCCAGACCATGCCCTTCTGCCCTGGCCCCCTCCCACCCTCCAGGGGCAGTTAAGTCCCCCGACATCTCTATGTTCTAAGGGTCGCGGAGCCCCCCTTCCTGGCAAAGTGCTGAGCGGTCACAGCAGGGGCCAGGGAAGCGGAGGCGTCGGGACGCTCCCGGAGGAGCTGGGCTACTTGGGCGCTGGGGAGGTGCCGCTCGCGGGGCCTCCAGGTGGCGCGGGAAGGGAGGGCCGGGAGGCCACGGGGGTCCTCGGCGAAGAGGGAGCCACAGACACGGGGCGCGTCGCCGCGGCCCCCCTGGCCCAGGAGTGAGAGGTCGGGGAGCCTAGAGCCAGAGGGCGGCCGCGAGAGCTGGAGCCGCCTTCAAAGGACGCCCTCGCCCTCCCGCAGGCGCCGGCGCCCGGCCCAGTCAGAGCCAGCAGAGGGCGGTCCGCGGAGCTAAGCCCGGGGAGGGCTGGGCTGCCTAGCTGATCAGAGGCATTCTCCCGGGTTGCGGGTTCTCTGGCCTGCAGCACCCTCCCGCGCCGGGGCCACCCACCCACAAGCCCTGCCCGGAAGGCGTGTGCAGCCAGGAAGGCGGGGCCTGGTGCCCTCAGGGCTCTGGCGCCAAGTTCAGAGCCGCGAGCTGGGCCCTTGGCGGTGGCGGCCGCGTAGGCATCTCCCTCCCTGCGCGCCGCCTGACAGCCTGGGAGAGAAGCGCCCTCAGGTGGGCCAAGACCTGGAGCAAGCGGGAGCGGTCAGCGGGGTCCATCTCATTTTCCCTGCCTTTCCCCAGGGTAGCGCCCTTGAGTCCTGACCTTGACTGTGGGGTCCTTCCCTTCCCTCTGTCGCCAGCTTCCTCCCGCATTCTCCCAGATCCTCTCTGAGTCCTATTCCTGTTCCTGTCCCCTGCCTTTCTACCTCTTGTCTCCTTGTCCCATCCCGTTTCTTTCTCCTCTCATCTCTCCCTTTTTCTTGTGTCTGCTTTATTGGCTATTTCCTTGTCTTGTCTCTTCCCTCTCTCTCCCCCTCACTCTCTCTTTCATTCTCCCTATCCAACGCTCATTTTTTGCAAGCAAGAATTCTCCTTTTGATTTATTTTTTCTTCTAGGGAGACATGTTGGGCTGCGTTTCTCTTCATCCACCCATCCCTCCGTTCATGACATGCTGCTCCATTATCTTCTTGGGCTTGCTGCTAGGGTAAGAACCATGCATCAGACCCAGATCCTTTCTCCAATAGATTATATCCAAAGATCTGGACATGTAACTTGTTCAGGGGGAAAATACACAGATGATCAAATTATAAATCTCTGACTTTTCAGAGTTACCCGAAAGAAAACATCTGGTTTTAGAGTCACAGCTTGATTGCATTCTTTCCTTGACCTTTTGCCTTTCACTAATAGGCACAGACATCGCAGGAGTAAGCTAAGCCTTGCAGAAGCATTTAAAGGAGACTCACACCTTCTGTGCAATGCCAGGTGCAGGGGAGGGAGGGGACAGGATACAGAGCTGGGTTGTGGCAAGACAGTGGGAGTCCAGGGCTTTCAACCTGAAACATTTGAGGGAGCCTGGAAATAAGAAAATAACAGTAAATTTCTAAAATATGTAGTTGCCAATGTCACTGATGTACAGAAATGAAGTTACCTAACTACTCCTGAGAGAGACATTAGACATTTTATAACAATAATTTTGGCATTTGAAATTAATTTTTTGTGTACATCAGGAGGACCAAGATAAAAATATTTTACATTAATATGAAAACTTGTCTTAGATGCATACTAAATGAAAAAAATCTAGAAAACCAAGTCAGATTCATTTATGAGGGATAAAAGAGAAGAATTATACATCAAGGCATTTTTTGCTGCTGCTTGTTAAAAAATGTAATCTTGTCAGAGAGATGTGGTTTCATTTTTAATGAGTTTTTATGATATGTGTGTCTGTATATTCAAACACATACCATACATATATTTGTGTGTGTGTATATGTGTGTGTGTGTGTATATATCTTGTTAATAACCAGCTAAAGCTTGAAGTTGGGATTCTTAGAAATAATTTAACCTGACGATGGAGTTTATTGTGATCGTTGAGCTAATTTAACTTTTCAGTTGATGCAGAAAAGGAAATATGGTCATAGAGAAATCACACAGAAATGAACAGAGATTAAATATTATGAAAGTAGATTAAAGTGTGTTTAATGAAAGAATTTGCTCACTTTAGATCAAAGAGTGTTGGACAAAATCATAGGTCTGTGCATGGAACTTTGATTTATGAGACTTTTTCTGGAATAAAGAGTTAAATTCCCTTTTAAATCATCTAATCGCTGACCTCCAACATATCAAAATTTTAGGGAAAGGGGTATACTTTTCAAATAATTTTAATCATCGTATCTGCTTGGCTTAGCAGATTTCTTTTCAGAAATTCAGTGGGTGGCACATTTGGTAAAGATTTAATCACATCTTTTTTTTTTTTTTTTTTTTAACTACAAGGTTAAGTCTTGGGCTTCAGTACTTTTATCCTAGGGTGATGCTATCATAGGAACCTGGGAAGGTCGGAAGGTGTAGCTGAAGTAAAATCACGGACTTTTTCCTTGAAGGCTGCCAGTGGAATTGGGACCACCATCTTGGGCTCCACCTTTATTCTCTAGTTGTATTAGGAAGAGAGCTGCTGTTCCTGTGCTCTTGCTGCCTGGCATGCGCAGAGCCCTGCTGAGTCCTGTCAGTGAGCCCCTGAAGTGAAGATCACCGTTCCTGTTTTACTTATCAGGAGGTGGAGGCCTAGAGTGGTTGCCTGAGGTCAGGCAGGTAGCGAGTTGCAGGGCTGACTTAGAACACAAGTTATGCCCTGGAGGCAGAGCACGGAGGGCTAACTCAGTCCCATTATGTGACTTCCATGTTGCTTCAGCCTCAGCACATATTATGTCTGATATATCACTCCACACTGCACAACTCATTGCCTGTTGGCGTTGTTGGGCCATAGGCAATGAGTACTTGCTGTTGCTCCCTGTTCTGTGCCCTGGCCATCTTCAGCCATGTACATGGCAGACTCTCAATCCGCACAGCAGGGCCCCTTGAAGCACCGGATCTGCCTTCTGCTTTCACTGGCCCTGCTTCTGCACAGTCTTGGGCATCTGAGTGGGTGATGGGATCGCATCCACCCCTATGAGGGTCCATGTGGCCAAGCTGTGTTGTACTAGGGCCGCCCTCACTGCAGGACTGGGGGCTGCCTTATCCTGGGACTCCTGCACTTGGCTTTGCTGGAATACAGCAGGCATTGCTGCTAGAAGGGTCCAGGCATAGCTGGCCACAGAGCCTACAGGGGCTGGCCAGGAAGTGCTCATCTCCCCAGCACCACCAGCCAGCCTCCGGAAAAGCCTGGATCACCTTCAGTGTTTAGTTTCTTCAATATGCCAGAGCCAGGAGGATAACAGGTGTATTCCCTTTCTTAGGAAACCCCAGGACCTTATAATCCATAGGCAGAAGAGACCCATAGATGATTGTCCCCTGGAATCTTCCAAAAGAGTCTGGGAAGCTTCTCCAGAGACTGGGGACACCAAAGGATTGGAAGACAGGAGGTATTCTCTGCTCTTGTTTTAGCTGAAGAGAAAGGTAGATGCAGCAAAGCACTCGGTGGGGGGTCGGGGGTATATGGCGTCTTTGAATAAGATCTGGTGCCTGACCTGCAGCTCAGAACAGCTGGAGGCTGGCCAGTTGGCTTGGGGCGGGTGCCTTCAGACATCTCAGGAAAAAGAGGTTATCCAGCTGTTTGCCAAGAGTTCTTTCTTCTGTAGTTGGAGCGGGAAGAAGAAAAATGCCCAGGCCATTTGGTCATTCATTAAACATTGTTGGTCACTGGTCCCTGAGAGCTCAGGAGTGATGGGAAAGCCTCCATGGAGTGGACTCTATCCCTTTGCACTCAGTGTGATAAGAACTGATCCCCCTAACATTTACTGAGCCAGGCTCCTTAGCACTTTTACTATACTAATCAATCTAATCTTTCCAACAATCCAGTGAAGAGAGAGCCAAGGTGACCCTCTTTACAGGTGAGACAGCAGAGGCATGGCGATGATCCACACTTTGCCCAAGGTCACAGGTTGGATACAGCAGAGCTGGATTGGAGTCTCGGTTACCTGGAACAACCTGGTTAAGGTATAATGTGGGAGAATGTGGCCAGTGGTTCCCAGATGAGTGAATGATCAGTACGCAGTCAGGGCCCAGGGGATGGGTGATAAACCAAGAACCACGAGCTTTTAACATGGTGGGGCTGGTGAGACTTCATCTCCCAGGCTGCAACACCTGCTGAGTTGGGTAATAGCGGACCCCGATTTGTGGCCCATGTGGGTTGGGAGCCTTGGGGAGGTGTGCTCTGTGTTGGTGGAGAAGGCGAGGCATGGTTAGATCCCCTGTAGACTTGGGGAGCTCAGTTTCAGAAAGTTTCAAAGATCATCACTTGATTTCCTGTGATCTGGGGGCTCTCAAAGCAGTGGGGGAGACCTGGAATTAATCTGGTTCTTCCAAGTAGGAAGGATGTGGGGTGGTAATGAGAGATGTCTGTGTGGTTCAGAGGGAGGTCTTGCTGAGGTCAGAGGGACGAGAGCCAAGAGGAGCCCTTCCCAGGACACTCACAATGACAGAGTGACGAGGGTCAGTAAAGAGTGTCAGGGGGCAAGAGCCCAGGCGTGAACTGAGCCTAATGAGGAGAGCTGACGACCACAAAGCATCTTTTCATATCATGTTCAGAGCAAGGAGAACAAGGGCTTCATAGATCCATCGCCGTCTAGGGCAGCTGGTGTCTGTGAAGGGGAGGAGGGCGCAGCCGCACTGTGCCCACAGTGGTCTGGACAGAGGAGGATCTGCAGGTGCAAAGGGCGCAGGCGGGTCCCCGGAGGAAAGCAGGAGCCTGGCAGCCCTGGGCTGCTGTGTGTGCTCAGGGACCTGACCCAGAGAACGCCCTGGCCAGGGCATGGTGTGACCTGGAATGAGATCCCCCATCTGAGGTGCTGTGGGAGAGGCATTGGGGATGAAGCCTGGAGGTGGGTGAGACTCAAATCTGATGTTGACCCTGGGAATGATCCTAGAGTAAGCGGAAGGCTGTGAGTCTGTAGGCAAGGGAGAGACGGACATGAGGGGAAGCCAGACTCATGTCATTTTCCACCTTGAGGGACTTCGATCTGGCCCTTGTTCTGTTGGGGTTCTGGAGGACATCCTGTGCCCTGGCCTCTCTGACTTTACTCCATGTGGTGCTGATCCAGCGACAGCAGTGACCCTCGCGGGTCCTGGGTGGGATGAAAGGTGCCCAGATAGTTCCTCATTTTCTCTCCTCCTTTTCTTTCTTGTTACTATTATTATGTCTCCCCTTCCTTTTTTCATCTTCCCTCGCTTTCTCATCATTATGTATTCGTCTTCTCCTTTGCTCCCTCCTCCTCCTCCTCATTCTTCTTACTCAGATCTGGATGTTAGCATTGGAGTGTGAAGCTGGGTGGGGTATCTAAATCAGCAGTTGGCAGTGACCAAATCCACGATGGTCTCTAAAAGCTGGGATGCTGCCCTGAGTTTATCAGGATGACATTTGGCAGGTTGAAGATAAATTCACTTGGATCAAGACCTCATGTGGTTGTGAAAATTAAATAAAATAAGGTGTAGGAGCATCTGTCATGTAGACACTTACGTAGTCAAAAAATGTTAAGTCTTAATCTTATACCGTGAAGCATCCTGACAGCAAATGTTCTGTCCTGCTGTGAGACCTTGTGTCCCCATTTTTAGTGCTGAGAAGAGGGTTGTCACATCCTAACTCTGGGCATGCTGGACAGTTCTCCTGTTCAGGGCGGCATGGCTGTGGTTGGCAAACTTTGTCTCAGCCATGAAGGCAGCCCAGCGGGGCGCCTGCGGAGGTGGTGCCGGGTGCAGCAGAACCAGGATGACACAGGCAGGCTGCTGTACCTAGGAACAATACTAGCTATACTGGGGAGATGTGTGTGCGTGTGTGTGTGTGTGTGTGTGAGAAAAAGAGTAAGCATGAGTTTGCAAGCCCGTGTAAGGGAGTGCATGTGTGTATTTCAGTATGTGTGATTGCGTGTGTGTGAATATATATGCATATGTGTGTAAATTTGTGTGTGAGTGTATGTGTCTCTGAGTATATGTATACGTGTGTGTATGTGTGAGTGCATGCGTGTCACTGTGTGTGTGTCTGTATATGTGACGGTATGTGTGAGTGTATGTGTGTGAGTGTGTATGTCTCTCTGTGGGAGCTCATGGAAGCTCAGCAATGGGGCTTCAAGCAGACCAGTTTTTCTTGGAGAAAGGGGGAGAACTGGCTTCATCCAACTAGTCGTACATGTGTAGGTCTGGGATGGACTGGAGAGACAACTTAGCCCGAACCCATTTTACAGATGGAAAGCTGAGGCTCAGAGAGGTTGAGCGCTTTGCTCAGGGTCATTGAGAGGAGTGACGTTTCTGTATCTGCCTCTTTGGGAGACAGTGGCTGAAATTCATCTCTGATGTGAGGCACCCCCTCTGAGGAATCTGCTCAGAAAGGGCATGGGAGCTGCAGCATGTGGTTTGCATCCTCTCCATGCAACAAAGGGCCTGGACTTCCAGCAGTCACAGGGTAGTCTGCAGGGCAGGGTAGAGATGTTCCACAGAAGCTGGTCAAAAGCTGGAATATCATTAAAGATCACAATATACCACCACATCAGGTTCAATTATTTCTAAGGAGGAAAAGTAACTACATATTTTAGAAATTTACTGTTTATTTCTCATTTCCAGTCAGTCTCACCCAAAGGTTTCAAGTGCAAAGCCCTGGCCTTCCACCGTCTTCCCATAACCCAGGTCTGTATCCTGTCCCTTCCCTCCCCTGCACCTGGCATTGCACAGAAGGTGTGGGTGGCAATGTCCCCTAAAAGCTTCTGCAAGGCTTAGCTTCCTGCTGTGCTGTCTGTACCTCTGTGAGTAAAGGCAAAATGTCAAGAAAAGGATTCAATTGTCTTGTATCTAAAACTAGGTATTTTCTTTCAGGTGACCCTGAAAATTCAGAGATTCATAATTTGATCATCTATGTATTTTTCCCAGGAAAGGCACTGAACGGGTTACATGTGCAGATCTTTGGATATAATCTATTGGAGAAAGGATCTGGGCTGACGACGCCAGCACCTAGCACAAGCCCTGGATGAGAATAATGGGGCACTACAAGATGAACAGAGAGACGGATTGGCGGTGGGGGGAGGGAAGGGATGCAAACAATTATGGCCAAGAAGTCACCTTAGGGGAAAAACCTAAGAAGAATTTTGTCTTGCAAAAGAGAAGGAAGCCTATAGAGAGAGTGGAAGTGGGCGTGAGGGGAGAGACTGAAAGAGAGACAGAGGGAAAAAGGACAAAGGAGGACAGGGAAATAGCCAATAAAGCAGACACGAGAAAAAGGGAGAGATGAGAGAGAAACAGGAGAGGACAAGGAGACAAGAAGCAGAGAGGCAAGGGACAGGGGCAGCAATGGAATTCAGAGAGGACATGGGAGAGAGCTGGAGGAAGCTGACAGAGGGAAGGGAAGAACACGCCCCGCCGCCGTCAAAGGCAGGACTCAAGAACGCTGCCCTTCGTGGAAGTGAGATGGGGCCCGCTGCCTGCGCCCGCTTGCTCTCAGTCTTGGCCGACCTGAGCGCGCGTCTCTCCCGGGCTCTCAGGCGGCGCACAGGGAGGAGGTGCAGACGCCGCCCCCACCGCCCAGCCCAGCGCGCTGCTCTGAACTTGGCGCCAGCGCCCTGAGGACACCAAGTCCCGCCTTCCTGGCTGCACCCGCCTTCGGGGGGGGCTTGCAGTTGGGCGGCCCCGGCGGGTAGGGCGCCGCGGGCCAGAGTAACCGCAACCCAGGAGCAAGCTCCCTGCTGATCTGCCGGGCGGCCCGGCCCTACCCCGGCTCAGCTCCCTGGAGCCGCCCCCAGCTGGCTCGGACCAGGACCGGCCCTGCAGGAGGGCGAAGGCGTCCTTTGGAAGCGGTGCCCGCTCTCGCTGCCGCCCTCTGACCCTGGGCGCCCGGACCTCTGGCTCCTGGGCCTGCCGGACCTCAGCGATAGGCGAGGGCTGCGCCCGGTGCCTGCGGCTCCCTCAGCGCCGTGGACCCCCGCGGCCTGCCGGCCCTCCTTACCTCACTGAGGCGGGAGAATCGCTTGAACCCGGGAGGCAGAGGTTGCGGTGAGCCGAGACGCGCCATTGCACTCCAGCCTGGGCAACAAGAGAGGCCTGGCGGCCCCGCTAGCGGCACCTCCCCCGCATCCGAAACGCTCAGCTCCTCCCAGGAGCACCCGCGGCCTTCGCTTCCCAGGCCCCAGCTGTGACCTGCAGGAAGGCGGGCTCGGCGACCCCAGAACGTAGAGGTGTCTGGGAAGTTAGCTGTTCCCGGAGTACGGTGGGAGGGGCCCAGGGTAGAAAATGACAGTTCAAGTGCCTTAAAATTAAGAATTTAGGCGTTGTTTAAAAAACAATAAATGGAGTGAAAAAATCAAGCCACACCGTAAAAGAAGATATTTGCAGCAAGTGATAAAGGATTAATATCCAGAATATATAAAGACTGTTACTGAATCAATGTGAAAGAGAAAAACACCTAAAGCCAAGACATCTAAAGCCAAGACATCTAAAGCCGTCATTAGGCACTTCAAAGAGGAACCATGAACGACCAAAATCAAGTGAGTAGGTGACCAGTTCCCATTAGTAATTAGGAAATCGCAAATTAAGACCACAAAGAGGGTAGTGAGGGTGGCTCACACCTCTCATCTCAGCGTTTGGGAGTCCAAGGCCAGAGGATCCCTTGAGGCCAGGAGTTGGAGACTAGTCTGGGAAACATAGCAAGACCCTGTCTCTACAAAAAATAAAAATAAATAAAAAAGTAAATCACAAGGAGATGACTAACCACCAGGCAAAAATGTTAAAATATGCTAATATCAACTGTCAAGAGGAATATGAAGCAAGATAGCTCAAATACGCTTTTGAAGGAAACATACCAGGCTTCATTCATTCCGAAATGCCCCTTATTTAAGATACTCCGTTATATTAAATACAATTCCAAAACAAAAAAATCAAATAACAAAAAACCAAACTAACCCAATACTTTTTATCACTGGTAATTTGTATGTTACACATATTGAAGGATATGTTTTAGATTCATTAGAGAAGGATTTTTAATCGTATATCACTCTTGTGCATACAAAATAAAATTAAGATGTTTCTTATTTTATTTTATTTATTCATTTATTTTTTCAGACGGAGTTTCGCTCTGTCGCCCAGGCTGGAGTGCAGCAGCGCAATCTTGGCTCACTGCAAGCACCGCCTCCCCGGGGGCCATTCTCCTGCCGCAGCCTCCTGAGTAGCTGGGACTACAGGCGCCCGCCACCATGCTTGCTAATTTTTTTGTATTTTTAGTAGAGACAGGGTTTCACCGTGTTAGCCAGTATGGTCTAGATCTCCTAACCTCATGATCTGCCCGCCTCGGCCTCCCAAAGTGCTGGGATTACAGGCTTGGGCCACCGCGCCCAGCCAATTAAGGTGTTTCTAACAGTCACAGTCTAACTTTTCTGAGTCTGTTTGAATCTCATTCATCAGTGCCCACGTTTTTCCACACACTCAAAGCATTGGTCGTACAGTTTTTTGTTTTTTTGTTGGTTTGTTTTTTGTTTTTTGAGACAGAGTTTTGCTCTTGTTGCCCAGGCTGGAGTGCAATGGCGTGATCTTGGCTCACCGCAACCTCCGCCTCCCAGGTTCAAGCGATTCTCCTGCCTCAGCCTCCCTAGTAGCTGGGATTACAGGCACGCACCACCATGCCTGGCTAATTTTTGGATTTTTAGTAGAGACAGGATTTCCCCATGTTGGCCAGGCTGGTCTCGAACGCCCAACCTCAGGTGATCCGCCTGCCTTGGCCTCCCAAAGTGCTGGGATTATAGGCGTGAGCCACCACGCCTAGCCCCTACTGCAGTTTTGACACTGGGATGTGAACTCATCCACACTCCTGCCCTAGAGAGGGGGCCTGTGTTCCTCCCATTGACTCTTGGCAGCTGTGACTGCTTGGACCAATAGAGTACAGTGGAAGTGACACTGTGTGACTTCCAAAGTGAGGTTATAACAAGTTCTACAATTTCTGCCGTGCTCACTGAAAACACTCTTGGAACTCTGGGCCACCTGTAAAAGCCCAAGCATCCTGAAGCTGCCATGCTGGGAAGAAGCCCAGCTCACACGGGGAGGTTACATGCAGGGTCTCCATTCACAGTTCCAGCTGAGCCCAGCTTTTGAGCCCTCCTGCCCAGGAGCCACACTTGTGAGTGGAGCAGCCTCCAGATAATTCCAGTGCCCAATCCTTCAAGTCATGCGGGCTGCTCAAGCCTTCCCATCTGGGGCCCCAGACATGAGGAAGCCCTCCCTACTCTGCCCTGAGTGCCTGATCCTCAGAACCTGTGAGCGTAATAAAATGCGCCTGTTGTGTGTCTCTAAATGTAGGTGGTCTGGTACACAGCAGTAGAGAACTGGAATGTCCCTCACTCACAAGGACTCTGGCAACACCACAGTTTCCATCTTCTTCCAGATCTGCCATCTCCTGGGGGACTTAAGTGTCATACAAATAACCTCCCATTGCCAACACTCTGGCCTCCCAGTCCTTGACCTCCTCACCCACAGCAATGTCCTCACCTGTCACCTGGGCTAACTCTTCCAGTGAACAAATGGCAGGGTCTAGTGGTTTTAAGGGACACTGTGAGGGCTGTTATAAGGGAAATGGAGGCTTCCTCTTGTAGCCCCTCCAAAGGTCCTGTGCCTCCCCTCTGGTGGTGTCAATATGCAGGATATTGGGAAGAGCTGCAGGTCACAAAGTCACCATGTCAACCTTCCTGTCAACCATAAAGGAATTCTGTCCCCAGGGTAGGGGAAGGGCCAGGCAGGTAGCTGGAGGCAAGTCTCCCAGAGCCAGCTGCTGACCCTAGTTCCTGCGATCTGGGGAGGTACCTGGTGAAGGGCCGCAGTGTGCACTGGTGAAAGGGCAGGAGGAAGGATGTGGCCCTTGGGCATAAGGGGAGGCGCCAGAGAAGGTGGCCAGAGGTGGCCTGTGCTCAGCCTATCTGGGCCCTGGCACAGGCACCCAAGAGTGAGGTGGGGTCACAGGGACAGCCAGATAATGAGGAGCCATGGCCGCTGGGGGCCCTGCTTCCTGCTCTTCCTGCTGCTGCTTCCTCCACCGCTTTTTAGAGCAGGAAGCCTTCGGTACCATGGACCTGGCTGGAGAATGTTTCAACGCCTGGCCCTGGGCTCCAGGAGGGCCCACCACCGCCATGGCCCAGGATGGAGGCAGCACTTGCGCCAGGGGCAAGCAGGTCACAGATGCCAGGGCTCATTTGACCTCTACTTCATCTTGGACAAGTGAGTGTCCCTTCCAGCTCTGGCTCTGGGTCACCCTCAGGAGCCACCACCTCTTTTTCACTAGGGACAGGACGCCACTCAAAGAGATGCAAGCTTCCATCACAGAAGCAGGGCCAGCCCTTTGGTCAGACCAGACCTAGGCCTCCTGATTTTCTGAGGCACAAAGAATGCCATGGCTGTCTTTTCCCTGATGCTTCATCTCCTGGATGAGGAAATAAGTCACCAAAGGGGTTCTGGATGATCCCCTGTCCCCCCATCAGCTGGGTCAGCATCCTCATCCTCAGGCTGCTGCAACAGCTGATTGCTCGGACCTGCTTCTCAGCAGTTCTCAGAAGCGCACTGTGGATGTTTGGGGGTTTTGTGTTGTTTTGCTTGTTTGTTTTTCATGCAAATAACTTCTATTTTACTGGGCCCCAGAGAGATTGCTTTGTTGCCTGTGTTGGTCATTCTAATGTCACTGCTTAGAGAAGGCCTTTGGTTGGCTGCTTCTAAGTGCTGCTTCTACAACTTGGAGAGCCACGTGATAGTTCCTGCACTTTCAGGAACAGTTGGGTCTGTTTCAGGGTGGCCCTGGGGAAACTGGGCTGTGTATTAGGCACCTTCTGGCTCACCAGGAAGGAAAGAGGCAATGTTCAGCTTTGGAGAGATTGCCTTGGTTCCCTTTCCCACTCCTCCTGCTAGGTGGGAATACTCTCTGTGCTTATTCAGTAGCAGCAGTGGTGCAGTCTTCAGGAGAGCAAGCGCTTTCTGGTCTCCAAAGCCCTTTCCCTGCACTCCTGGCACCTCACCACAATCCTGGGCTGTGAGTAGTGCAGGTATTTTTCTATCTGGTTCCTGGACAAGGGCGGCTCTTGGAGGTTGGGGAAGCATCCAGAGACAGCTGGTGTGACAAGACTCCGGCTTCCTGTGCCGCACTCTTTCCAGCATCGCAGGTTGAAGTTCCTCTGAATTTTCTCATTCCCCCAGATACTGATGCTTAGGGGATGCGCACCCCAGCCCACCAATTCCTATGGTTCGTAACTGCTCTGCTACTCTTGGGGAAGGAGCAACTCCGTTCTGGAGACAGGCAGACTCCACTCACTAGCCCATAGTCTTGGGCGAGTTGCTTCGTCATTCTGTGCCTTTGTGTCTCCCATCTGTAAAAAGGGTATCTTCATTTTCACCTTGCCAAGTGTGATGAGGATGAAGGGAGAATTTGCAGGTCAGAGGCAATGACAGAGGATGGGGATGAAGGGACCTGCCAGGAAAGGCAGAGTCACAGGCTGGAAGCTCATAGGAAATGCAGAGGCCCTGATGCAATCCCAGACAGACTGGATGAGGGGGAATGCAGAGGGAGTGCCTAGAATGGATGTAAAGGGAGCAGACAAAAGCAACCTTAATGATTCTTCCTAAAACAAGGCTAGGGGTAAAGGGTATTGCCCCATTGTAAGGAGGAGGCAATGAGGCAGGCCATGGCCAGGAAATGGCCCACCACAGCCTCCAGATAGACATCCACGGCGCTGAATTGAAACTCTGGATTGTGTGACTCCAAAGCCCATCCAAAGACCATGCAGCTGGGCGGGACCCTGAGAGTCTTGCAGTAGTCCTCCTGGCAGAACAACATCTACTGCCTGCAGGGAGGCTCTTTGGTCATTCATGTCCAGCTTATTCATGAGACTCCTTATTCATTGGTTCATTCATTGGATTGAGCTGGAAGAAAATGAATCAGCCTCCCATGTGCTTCTATTCTTGGCCAGGTGACCTTTTAGGCCTCTAAGTGGAAGTGACCCATTGTATTTTTTTGAGTAATTTTTTAATTGTGGGAAAACATACATAACAAAAATTTACCATTTTTAAGTGTGCAATTCAGCGGCATTAAGTACATTCACAGCGTTGTGCAGCCACCACCATCCATCTCCAGAAATGTTTCATCATTGCTTATTGAAACCCTATTCTCAGCCGGGAGCAGTAGCTCACTCCTGTAATCCCAGCAATTTGGGAGTCAAGGTGAGAGGATTGCTTGAGTCTAGGAGTTCAAGATCAGCCTGGGAAACATGCAAAATCCTGTCTATACAAAACATATAAAAATTAGCCAGGCATGGTGATGTGTGCCTCTACTCCCAGCTACTCAGGCTGAGCTGAGGCAGGAGGATTGCTTGAGCCTGGGAGGTCAAGACTGCAGTGTGTCAAGATCACACCACTGCACTCCAGCCTGGGTGACAGAGTGAGACCCTGTCTCAAACCCCATCCACACCAAAACCCAAAACACCTCTATTCCCATTGAACAATAACTCCCCATTCCTCCCTTTCCCCAAGCCCTAGTGACCTTTAGTGTATTTTCTCTATCTATGAGTTTGCCTATTGTAGGTACCTCATGTAAGTGGAGTCACACAATATAATTATACAAACATATAATATTTGGCCTTTTCTGTCTGACCTTTTTCACTTAACATAATGTTTTCAAAGTTATTCCATGTTGTAGCATCCATCAGAATTTCATCCCTTTTATGGCTGAATAATATTTCTCTGTATGTATATGTACCACATTTTGTTTATCTTTTTTTTTTTTTTTTTTTTTTGAGTTGTAGTCTCATTCTGCCGCCAGACTGGAGTTCAGTGGCGCGATCTTGTCTCACTGCGACCTCTGCCTCCCGGTTTCAAGCGATTCTCCCTGCCTCAGCCTCCTGAGTAGCTGGGACTACAGAGGCGTGCCACCAGGCCAGGCTAATTTTTGTAGTTTTTAGTAGAGACAGGATTTCACCATATTGGACAGGCTGGTCTTGAACTCCTGACCTCGTGATCCCCCCGCCTCGGCCTTCCAAAGCACTGGGATTACAAGCGTGAGCCACCGCACCCGGCCTGTTTATCTTTTCATCTGTTGATGGACACTTGGGTTGCTTCTGCCATTTGGCTATTGTGAATAATGCTGCTATGAACACCGGTGTACCCGTATCTCTTTGAGTCCCCGCTCTCACTTCTTTTTGGTATATACCTGGGCATGGAATTGATGGATCCTATGGTAATTCTATGTTTAGCTTTCTGAGGAAATGCCAAGCTATTTCCCACAGGGATTGTACCATTTTTCTTTCCCACCAACAAAAGTCTAACGTTTGTTATTTTTTAGTTTTTGATAATAGCCACCCAATGGGTGTGAAGTTGTATCTCCTCGCCGCTTTCATTGGCATTTCCCTAGTGACTAGTGGTGTGGAGCATCTTTTCATGTGCTTATTGGCCATCTGCATATCTTCTTTGAGGAAATGTCTATTCAAATTCTTTGCCCATTTTTTTGTTGTTGCATTTTTTTGTTGTTTCTTTTTCGTTGTTGTTGTAGGAGTTCTTTGTATATTCTGGATATTAATCCCTTATCAGGTATATGAGTTGCAAATATTTCCTTCCATTCTGCAGGTTATCTTTTCACTCCCTTGGTAGCGTCTTTGATGCACGAAATTTTTAATCTGGATACACTCTCGACTTTTCTATTTTTAATTTAGTTGCCTGTGTTTTTGGTGCCATATCCAAAAAAATCCCCAAATCTAATGTCATAAAAGTTATGTTTTCTACTAAGAGTTTAAAAGTTTTAGCCTTTACATTTAGGTCTTTGACCCATTTTGAATTAATTTCTGTAATGGTTTATAGAAGGGTCCAACTTCATTCTTTTGCATGTAGACATCCAATTTTCCCTGCACCATTTTTTGAAACTACTGTTCTTTCCCACATTGAGTGTTCTTAGCACACTGGTTGGAAATCATTTGACCACAGACATGACAGGTTATTTCTGAGCTCTCTATTCTGTTCATTGCTCTACATGTCAGTCCTTATGTCAGTACCATAACAGTTTGATTACTGTAGCTTTGTAATAAATTCTGAAATCAGGAAATGTGTATCCTCAATTTTGTTCTTCTTTTTCAGATTTCTTTTGTTATATGACTAATGTCCCTTGAAATTCCATATGTAATTTAGTGCAAATTTTTTATTTCTGCAAAAAAATGCTGTAGAGATTTTGATACAGATTACCTTCTGATTCATAAGCATGCAATATCTATCCATTTATTGTGTCTTTAAATTCTTTCAGCAATGTTTTACAGTTTTCAGTATACATTTCTTTTGCTTCCTTGTTTAAATTTATTCTTAAGTATTCTGTTCTGTTTGATGCTCTCGTACATGAAACTTTTTTGGTTGATTTTCCATATTTGGATTGTTCATTGGGGGCTTTTCCAACCAATACATTCTCTCCCATTTCCACTCTACACAGTGCCCCACCTAACCTGATCAGCCACCTGGATGGCCAGCAAAAGCCCCACATCCCAGGAAGATTTTCAGTCCCAGGCAGATGGGGCTGGGTGGTCACCTTATGCTGACCACTCAACTGGTGAAACTCATGACCTCAGATGATCCAGTGGCCACTGAGGGGTGTACCCCAGCCTCAGCTGTGCTGAGGTCAGGCGAGCTTGTTAAGAGCCTTCTGGGAGGCTGGGGGTGGGGCAGACACTTGCCCACCTGACAGATGCACTCATCTCCCTGACCCACGTCTCCTGTCTCCTTTTGTTTTAGGTCTGGCAGCGTGAACAACAACTGGATTGACCTTTATATGTGGGTGGAGGAAACAGTGGCGAGGTTCCAAAAGTACAGATCTCCCACATGGCAGCCTCCCCTGAGCTGCAGAGAGCTTTTCCTCTGGAAGGCAGGAAGAGGGCACATCCCATCAGATGGGGTGGGCGTGGGAGTCCCTCAGTGGGGGACACAGAGCACAAGGTGGCATTCTGAAGCAGGAATGAGGCCAGCGCTCACTGGTTCCATCGGGTCTCAGCAGACTTGGCTGGCTCCTGCCTGTGAGCCCGGGCATATTGCAGGAGAGGCAGTTTGCCCTTGGGGACATCACACGCTGGGAAGGGACAATAGACAGGGAAACCAGTGACTCAGTCCTGGAACCTCGGGTTACACAGTGCTGAGGGCTCAAGTAGGGGACAAAGAACTCACCTGGAAGGTTGAAGGAAAAAGCAGGAACTCCTAAGGACAAAGTCAACAGTGGCTTCCAAGGATGTGAGTCTTTGAACTGGGTCTTGTAGGATGGAAAAGACAGGGACCTGTGGTGGAGTGAGTGGTCTTGCTTGGCTGGGAATGAGGTTAGCTCACGGAGGGCTGGGAGAGGACTGGGCAGGTCAGCTTGAGGCCAAAGGCACAGGGGCTCATTGTGCCAGGCCAAGGAGCTGAGATTTCCTGCTGTGAGCCATGGAGAGCCAGAGAAGGCTCTTGAGCAGAGGAGTGGCGTGATCGAGATGGCACTTAAGGAAGAAAAGTCTGATGACTGTGGGTAAAATGAATGGGCAATAGGGCAGGAGCCATTAGGAGCTCCGCTGGGGACATATGACAGCACTGTCACTGAGGGCTACTGAGGGTCAGCCGGCAGGAAGGAGGGTCAGGGAGAGGAAAGGGAGGCCGTGTGCATGGCTGCCAATAGGGAGTCGCTCCTCTGAGGTGAAGGAGAAATGAGGGAGAGGAGGGGGAGGAGGGAATGGGGTGAAGAGGCAAAGAATTTTCCAGTAGAAGGGAGGCCAGCTGGGAGGGCTGTGTGTGCATCTCCCTGCCTGTTCATTATAAGGTATATGTGTCTGTGTGTGTGTGCGTGTGTCTGTGTGTGTGTGCATGTGCCTGTGTGTGGGTGCCTTGTGTGTGTGTGTGTTCATGTGAGTGTGTCCATGTGTGGGTGCATGTGTATGTAAGTGTGTGCGTGTGTGTGTATACGTGTGTGTGTGGTGTGTGTGTGTGGGTGTGTGTGTGGTGTGTACGCCTGTGTGTGCACGCCTGTGTGTGCATGTGTGTGTGCAAGTGTCTTTGGGGTGTTGGGAGTGTGGGGATGCAGTGAGTTGCCATCCTGACTCTCTCTTCTATGGAGCCCTTGTCTCCACAGGCCTCAGAGTCCTTCACTACATTTATCTCACCTCCTTGTGTCCAGCAAGGGACTCCAAAGCGGAAGGGTGGGGGCGGGAGGTGCGGAATTGGCCTCACCACCCTGGCTTCTGAGCCGGTGCCTCTGGCTTCTCACCAGCACAAGATTCCTTCACAGCTCAGATATTCGGATGTGCTTCATCACCTACTCCACAGACGGCCAGACTGTCTTGCCACTCACCTCAGACAAGTGAGTGCTACTTGGATCCCCCAAGGGGTCTGGTGAGCTTGGCCAGAGGGAGCTCCAGGGAGCTGAGGGGCTCCCGGAGACCTTGGTTGGGAGCATGACAGCACCCAGGGCAGGCCGGTCAGGGCAACTCACAGTACCCACCTGACCTTAGCCCCGCTCCCCTGCACCCTCCTACCCATGGCTGCAAGGTTACCTGCAGGCCCCTGTGCTCCAGTTCTCAGCCTCCCCCACTTCACGCTCCCCTGCCCTCTCTCTGCCCTGCCTCCTTCCCTGAAAGGTGGCTGTGAGGATTCCCGGGGTGCAGGGGCTGGCGGAGGGGTGGGGGTGTCCTGTGAACACACACCTGTGCAGGCGGCTGCTCTGTGCCTGTTCCCCCTGCCCTGGCCAGTGCGGGAGGGAGACAGGGTCAGAGCTGGTGGTGGGAGTCGTGGGGCTTTAGTGCAGGGATGCTGGCACGACCAGACAGGGGAGTCCCTGGGTGCGGTTCTGAGATCCAGGGCAGGCTGGGAAAATGGAGGGAGGCAGAAGGAACAAGCTCAGACGGCTGGAGCCCAGGCCCAGCAGGGGGCACTACAGAGTTCCTGTTTGGTGGGAGGTGAGGGCCCTTCCAATGCACATGCCCGGAACTGGGCCCAGAGGAGGTGAAGCACGGAGTGAGGTGAGGACACTGAGGACTGGATGGGGGACTGGGCCCCACTTGCAGCTTCGAGGGAATACAGGGTAGGGGAGCTTGAGTTTGTGTGTCCTGCACTGTGGGTTTGTCAGAGACTGGAGTGGGTGTGAGGTGGTAAAAAGCAAGTCTATGGGGGAGGACTGTGGTGGGTGACCCAGACAGGGAGCGGGGTTTGGGCATGGCCAGAGAAAGGCCAGGCCGTGGCCTCTTCTGGATATGGATGGGCCTGGCCTCCTCCCCTCCTGGGCTGGGCAGGGCAGGGCTCTTAGAGCTCCGGCCATGGCAGGGATGCTCTGCCCACAATGGGAAGCCATCCTTCGGGGTCCATGCTCTGCCCAGCCTTGCTGTGCAGGCTCAGCCTGTCACATTGGATTAGCCTGACCCTAAGTCCCTGGCCCGTCCCAGTCCTGCCACCAGAGCCAGTCCTGGCTGCCCCAGCCCATTCTGTCTGTTTTAACAGCAGCTGACAGGCCACATCCCCCAGCCAGCCTGCAGATAGTGTTCAGTCCCTGCATGCACAGCCGTCGGGGCTGCCTCTCCAGCCTTTGGTCTTTTTATTTCAGGGGCACAGAAAGTCAAGGAGGCCAGGCAGTCTAACTAAGCAGATTTGGTACTTCCTGTGTCAGGGTAAAGATAGAGCAGGAAACTGAGTCAGGGTCAGGGGTCTGGGGCCGTTGGGGCTGGGTGTAGGGCTGGGGGCTTAGCAGGATGACTTTTCCCAAATGTAGCCCTACCTGTCAAAGGATGGAGTTCTCAACACAAGAGAGTCCTTGTTAGGGTTAGGGTTTGGATTAGAGTTAGAGTTAGGAATGTCAACCCCATTGTCAGTGACTGACTCTCAGTTGCCCATCCCTGGTTCAGGACTAGGGCTAGGGCTAGGGTTAGGGTCAGAGTTAGAGTTAGAGTTAGAGTTAGAGTTAGAGTTAGAGTTAGAGTTAGAGTTAGAGTTTAGAGTTAGAGTTAGAGGAGTTAGGAATGTCAGCCCCATTTTCAGTGGCTGACTCTCAGTTGCCCATCCATAGGGTTAGGGTTAGGAATGTCGGCCTCAGTGCAGTTCCTGACTCACAGTTGCTCATCCATGGGAAGTTCCCACTGTCACCAGAGATGGTCCAAGCAGGGCCCTGGTGAAGTTCCCCAGGCCTGCATTTTCTGTAACTGCGATGAGCTCAGAAGGGCTTGAAATCTCTGGTCAAAATCACGATGAGGAATGAGCAGGACAAAGCCCTTGCCTGGCCCCCTCCTTCATCCGGGAGGCCTTGCACAAAGAACAGTGGCTCCCGGAGAGCTTGGGAGCTGATTTTTAACAGTCAATGTCTTTCCAGGTCAACCACCTTTTTAAATTTTTTTCAGGAATAGAATAAAAAATGGTCTTGACCAGCTTCGGAAAATTGTACCTGAAGGACACACATTCATGCAGGCAGGATTTAGAAAGGTATAGACCCCTTGATCTCCTAACTCTAACTCTAACCCTAACTCTAACCCTAACCCTAACCTACAAAATCTTAGAGCATCAGTGGGATCATCTCACAGTCCAGGCTCAATATTTCTTCATTTTCTTGCAGGCAATTCAACACATTGAAACGTTCAACTCCGGAAGTAAGCACCTGCCGTCCCCATGGTGGTCCCATAGGGGGAACAGAGCTGGGCGAGAGCCTCAGAGAGCTCTGTGTGCAGATTCTGCAAGGCCACCCCTGCCCTGCATCTTGGAGCAAGTTGCTCACCCTCTCTGAGCTCCAGGTCCCTCCCTGGTGCAGTGAGCATAGTAAGCCCCCGCCCCATGGAGTTCTGAGAACTGTGTGGGATCCTGCGTGTGCACCCCTGGTGCTCATAACCCTGAGGTGCTTGCCCTCCAGCTGGGCTGTGTGAAAAGGAAAAGAGAAGAGCCAAGGGGTTTGCCCCCTTGCATGCACCTTAGTCTTCCTGCTCCCTTCTACGTCTCCCCTCCGAGTGACTTGCATTCCCTGACCTGTCTCATGTGGCACAGAAGGCTGTCCGGGGCCCCCAACTCCCCTCCCCAACGTGTCACTGCAGCTCTTGTCAGGAAAAGGCAGGGCTGGTGAGGAAAGGCATTGAGGTGGCTGTGGGGTCCCCTGCCCAGGTGCCACTGACCTGGAGTCTTGAACTCCTGGGCCCAGAGATGCTGGCAGGACTGCCTGCAGGCTCTGCTCACAGCAAGACCCAGCCCCCTGGGAGCCTCCCTGAGCCTGTCTGTTACAGGAGGGCCCAGCAGCTCCTCCTGCTGCCCGTGGGACAGGCCTGTGGTTGTTGAGTCCTGGCTGGAGCTGCCCTCAGGCAGAGGTGGTGCAGGCTGCTAGCAGGTGAGGGTTCAGGCAGCCTGGTGGGAAAGACTGTGCCCCTTTCAGCCCCCCTCCTCCGTAAAATGGGTGCTGGGCTGAGACCTCCCTTACTCTAGGGGGTTTCTGGGTGGCAGGTGCTTGGGTCTTGGCAGCCTCTCCTCTGGAGGATGAGGTGGGGGCACCTGGCCATGCCCTGGAGTGGGCAGTGCTGTGGGCCCAGCCACCTGCAGGGGCTCCGGAGCTTCTGGAGGTCACTCCTGGTGCCTTCGCTGAGCAGGCCACTCTTTGCTTCTTCTACAGACAAGGTTCCCAGCATGATTATTGCTATGACTGATGGAAAACTGGTGGCACGTGCATTTCAGGACACTCTCAGAGAAGTGAGTCCAGTTCATACTTACCAGCATTTTGCTCCATGAATTTTGATGACTAATACTCAATGCCTTGTTTCCCTTAGGCTCAAAAGGCTCGGAAACTGGGGGCCAACGTTTACACTGTGGGTGTGGCCGGTTATAAGCTGGACCAGGTAATTCCAAACAGGTGACCAGGCGCCACTTTCGAGCCTAGTGGGGAAAGGCGTCCCAGGTGGCTTTCCCAGGTGGCTTTCCCAGGGCCACCCCGAGGATGGTTGTCTAAGCTGCCCCAAGTGAGATGGGCCAATCCATGGCCACTGCAGAAGTGATTGACAGCGTGTTGTGCAAATCCCACGACGCCAGAGGGGAGGGTGGAAGAGCTCCCTGCTCCCCAAGAGTGGGCTGCTGGCTGGAGAAGCCTGCAACATTCAGAGCCTGACATTCTGCTGCCCCCAAAGCATGGGGGCAAGACACTGCCCTCTGGGCCTGGCATCTGCTGCATCCTCACCTCCTGGCGGGGATCCAAGCCAGCTCTGCTCTCCGTAGATAACAGCAATTGCAGACAGCCCGGAGCATGTGTTTGCAGTGGAGAATGGCTTCAAGGCCATGAGAAACACAGTTGATGCTGTGAGTGGGCAGAGGTGAGGGGCTGTGGGCCTGGCTCCTGTGGCCGGAAGCTCACTCTCCCTGCCCCGCCCCACCCCTCCCCTCCTGTGTTCCATCTCACGTCAAAGGTCTGTCTTGACGTGACATCGGTGGAGCCTCCCACTGTGTGTGTAGGAGGTGAGAGCTGCAGAGGCCCCGCGGTAGCCACAGGGTGGTGTGCATGGGTGCAATCATGTATGGAGTGTGTGCATTTGCTTGGTATGTGTGGGGGAGGATGTGTGTGGGGGAGGATGTGTGTGGGGAGTGTGAGTGTGGTGTGTGTATGTGGTGTGTGTGTGTTTGGTGTGTTATGGTGTGTGTGTGTGTAGTTTGTGTGGGTGCAGTGTGTGTAGTATGTGTGGGAAGGTATACTGTGGGAGGCTTGATGTGTGTGAAGTCTGTGGGGAGAGGGTAATACGTGGTCTGTGTGCTGTGGAAATGTGTGTGATTGTGCGGGGTGTGTAGATGTGCTGTGAGTGTGGTGTGTGGGGTATGCATGAGTGATGCATCTGTGTGTGTTGTATTGTGGGGTGTATGTTGTGTGGGAGCTGAGGTGCTGTGTAATATGTATGTGGGGGTGTGAGTGTATGTAGGGGGCATATATGCATGTGTGTGTGGTGTATGTGCAGTGTGTGTGTGTGTGGCATGAGTGGGGGTCTTGTGGGAGTGTGTGGGAAGGTTGCCTGGTGTGTGGAAGGCTGCTGGTGTATGGGAAGGCTGTCTGGCATGCAGGTATGTGGAGTCCAGTGTGTGTTTGTGTCATATGGGGAGTTGGGAGTGTGTTGCTGATATGTGTGGTGTGTGTATGGGCTGCGTGGTGTGTCTTTGGTATTTCTGGTGTATGTGTGTTTGCTATTTATGTGTGTGTGGTGTGTGGGTGTGTGTGCTTCAGGTATGTGGTGTGTGGTGTGATGTGTGTGGTATGGGGTGGGTTGAGTGTGTTTGTGGTGCAGTGTGCATGGGTGGGTGGGTGTGGATGTATAGCCCACATGGGTGTGAACGTGAGTGTCTGTTGGTGTGGGGGGAATATGCAGGGGTGGGGATGTGAGTACCTGTGCACAATTAGTGTGCTGTTACCTCACAACAATAAGTTTAAAGCAAGTAAAGACATGTGTGAGAAGCTCTCAGGGGAAACACCAGCAAATGGCATGGAGCCGCAGGTAACCCAGACCACAGGCCAGGAGCAGCCAGGGCTCCTCCCAGGAAGGCCAGGCAGGTGCAGGAGCTGAAATATCTGTGTAATTTACCACATCAGCAAAACGGGAAACAGGAACCAAGCGGTTATCTCAGGGGATGAAGAACAAGAAGGGGGGCGGTCAACATCCCAATGCACCCTGTAAGCAGAAGGAAACCTCCATAGCCTGACAAAGGCATCCACACAAACACCCTCGGCTCACCTCAGTCCTACAGGATCAATCCCAGTGCCTGTCCATGCTGTCTGGGATGTAGTGAGGATGCCCTGTTGCCAGCTGGGGTCCCAGCCTGGTGGTGACAGCCCTGTGAGGGCCTCTGTGATGCCTCTGTGTGTGCTGAGATCTTTCTGTGCAGGCTGGGGCTCTGCATGGCCGGCAGCTGCACAACTGCGGCTGCTGGAGATGAAGGGAGCCCTGGGTGTCCTCCCTCCACGGGGACAGCACGAGGCCCTTCGCAAGACCACCAGGCCCTCCAGCAGCTGGGCTCTGGCCTTCCTGTTCCTCACTGCAGGGTGCCCCGGCAGTAGGCTGTGGGGACAGACACACCGTCCATGTCTGAGCTCTGGTCTCCATGGGCACACGACCCGGAGCAAATTGCCCTTTGTCAGTGAGGTGCCTCCTATGAACAGAAAGGATGCTGTGAGGTCTGTCGTGAGTCCCAAGGCACTGGGCTGTGCAGGGACTGGCACAGGGCTGGGAGCTGGTAGGTTCCTGAAACAGGAGCTGGGCTGACATTTCCATGATTGGTCCTGGGCTATGTCTCCGAGCCTGCCTCTCCCCCATGCAGAGCTGAGGGTGGGGGTGGAGTAGAGAGCTCCCCTTCCCCTTGGGGTCTCTTTCTGCTGCTCCTGGTTTAAAGTCGCTCAGCCGTGCAGCAGTGGTGACAGCTGTGCTCCTCTGATGATGTCCCCTGGACATGCACAGGCTGTGGCATCTGAGCAGCCCTGTCAACCCCAGGTGAGGATGTGAGTCGTCACTCCTCCCTGGAGGCAGCTGAGTGGAGGCGACAGGTGCCCTCTGCCCACCAGCTCGGCCCTCTGCCTCTGCCCATGTGGCCTGGCCGTCACAGCCCTGAACTGTCAGCTGTTGGCTAACTTGGGCAAAGCTGCCCCACATGGAGGGTGACAGTCACAGCAGGGAAAGGCCAAGGCAGGAGCCTGAAACCCAAATGCATCAGAATGAGCCCTGTCAGCAGGCTGCCGCCGAGAAGCCAGGAGGGCTCCAGGGAGCCCAGGAAGGAGGCCGGGGAGGAAGGCACGCAGCCCAGACTCCCCTGTTTAGCCCTCGGCCTCATAGCCTGGGAGAGGCCACTGGTGGCCTCACTGCTCCAGGCCAATCCTGAGCCCATCCTCCACACATGGCTGGAGGATTTTGACAGGCACCTCCCTCTCCAGCCTGGCAGGTGTCTGAGGCTCTTAGCAGGAACTCCAGGCCCTCCAGGGGCCACTCCCTGTTCTGGGTGTCCTGTGCAGAGGTGGGACCAGGTGGGGCATAGGCACTCTGCAAGCACTGCCTCACCTTGAAGGGCCGAGCCCACCTGTCCCTCACAGCCCTGTTCAAAGGGCACCTCATCCTGGAAGCCTTCCCTGATGACCAGCCCCTCTGACTCCCTGAGTCCCTCTCACCAGTCACTTGTCACCCAGGATGTATCGTGACTTCTGGTTGTCTATGTCTAAGCATACTTTTCTTATTTAGTTCTTTGGTTTTCTTCCACCCTTTTGTTGTTGAAATTTTCAAACCTATAGGTAAGTGGAAAGGATTGTGCTATGAACACAAACACACCTACAACCACCATTGGGATTTTACAATGAATGTTTGGCCACGTTCCTTTCTCTCTCTCTCTCTCTCTCTCTCTTTTTATCCATCCACCTTGAAAGAAAAAATGCTTGCTTGCAATACATAGAATACATAGTCCTAACGCAGCCCAGGATGTAATTTGCAATTACCCCGTCCATGGAGCTTTGGGGCAGCCCTCAGTCCTGCTAAGAGTGGCCAAGTTGGGCTGACCAAGGGGCGCAGGCCACAGGCCCAGTTGCTCCCTCCCGGGCACACACTGAGTCCAGTGTCCGGCTGGCCAGGGCTTTTTGGAACCCTGAGTGGGGAAGACGTTGAGAGTATCTGGCAGCATCAGATTTTGGAAGCAGCTGCTGTCAGCCTTAGTGGTGGGAGAGAACCCCATGCTTGCCCTGCAGGGGCCTGTATCCAGTTTCTCAGAACAGGGCACCAAATTGGCATTTCCTGCTGTCTCTCATAGTCTCAGTGCCCCCACCAGGCTCAGGCTCTTCCAAGGGCAGCATAGTATCCATCATGTGGGTGCCTATGAGGGCTGGGCTGGCACCTTAAGCAGGAAGAGTAGGCCAGGCTCAGCCAGCTGATGTCAGCAGTCAGCGTTGAGGGCCTTGAAGTGAGGCAGGCCTCAGAGCTCCTTATCTGAGGAGCGTGGTTCCCTAGGTCCTAGCCAGGAGCTCACATGGAGAAACACAAACCCACTGAGGCCTGCATTTCCCATTTTCCAAGAAAGCTAGAAATCTAGATATTTCTGGGAAATGTTCAGGCTTTCAACTGCAGGCTCCCATTCTGAAAGCCTCAGAAAGCATGTCAGCAGGCCAGCTTCACCCACAGCCTGCCTTGAGGCTGTGACGCTGCAGGAAGGCAGGAAGCAGGGTTCACAGGAAGCTTTCCTTGGGTGCATGAACCGGGGGCATCCCAGGCATCAGCAGAGATTGGAATGCACGGGGCCTGGGTCAGGAGGCAGGGGTGGAGGCCAATGCCCTTGGCAGCTTCAGACCTGCGGGAACCTTGGCTGGCTCCTGGGGCCAGCCCTCACCTGCATGTGTCCCCTGTGGTCTTTGGCTGATGGCAGTAGCCACAATGGTGGATCACACTCCCTGAGCCTCAGGATGGGTGCCTTGTGGTCCTTACCGGTTCAGGAAGAGCAGGAGATGAGGAATCACCTGTAGGTCTCTGGAATCACAGTTAAAACAGGGCTTCTGTGATGGATTCCCCTGAGCAGGGTCCTTGGTGACTCACCTGCCGCACCCAAGTCCTGGCCCTGCCACTGTGGGTGTCCTGCCTGCCACAGGCACACAGAAGACAGAGAGGAGAGACCCCAAGTGTTCAGCAGCCTGAAGGAGGCATCCAGGCCTGGGTGCCCAGCTGGGTGCGTGAGACATGGTGTCTTCAGGCAGCATTATGGCTCCGCTTACACCTTACATCAGGGAGGGCCTGGCTGAGTGCACGGCCTGCGCACTTGGGGCCCAAGGGAGCACCACAAATTTCAGGGCAGGAATAGCACTGTGAGCCTACCTGTGCCGGGACCAAGGCCTTTCCTTAGCGTGTTGGTTCAGGAATGGTAGGGAGAGGGCCCTTGAGTGTTCAAGGCCCAGACGCCTCCTCCTGGACCCTCAGTGACACCAGGTGAAGATTTGACCCAGTGGACACATAGATGTTGGTTCCGACTCAGCTCTTTCCTCACAGCAGCCTCTGGGAATTCGGTTTTGGAGCTGGATCTCCAGGAACAGGGAGGTCAGAGGGGAGGCAGCCCCCTACTCTTCCTCACTCAGACTTTTGAACGTTGTCCTTGCAGAACCCTACCATGTGGTTGTTCATGGAAATGGCTTTCAGAATCTAAAGAAACAGGATGAAGTTATTTGCAGATTTATCTTCAATGAAAGCACTATCATTGGTAAGTTGTCTCCTCGGTGCCTCTGAGTCACATATTTCCCACACAATACTGCCTTTCCCCACAGCCAGCCAAGCCTCCCAGCCCTTGCCAACCATTCCCTTGGACCTGGTGGGGTTAGAGGCCATGAGGACAAGTGGAAGGGGGCACTGGGAAGCCTGGCCACCCCTCCCTTCATCTGCCAAGTGGGGAAGTAACAAATCCCAAGAGAGCATCTCAGATCAGGGCTTCCCCCTCAGTGAGGCTGCGTTTAGGACTGGGTCTGCCATCACAGCTGCATCTGCCCATCTTAGCCTCAGTTTCCCCTTCCCTTAAGAGCCCAGGACCCAAAGCCCACAAGGCTACTCCTGGGAAATGGTGGCAGCCCCGGAGGTCTGAGCCTGGCTGGCCAGGTGCACCAGTAGCTTGCCCAGAGGGGTGTGTTTACCTTGCATTGAGGGAGGATGCCAGCCTGTAGGCCTGGGCCCTGGAATCCTGGCTCAGGCACACATTGCCTGTGTCACCTTGACCAGATGAGTGTTCTACTCTGAGCCTCTATTTTCTCAGTTTAACATGGAGCCAATATGGTGCTGGTTGTGTATTCTTTAACTGAGATGCTTGGGACCACAAATATTTTAGTTTTTAAATTTTTTGAGGTTTTGGAATGTGTGCATTATGCTTATGTTTCAGCATCCCAAACTGCAAATTTGAAATCTGAAATTCTCTAAAGAGCATTTCTTTTGAACATCATGTTGGTGCTCAAAATGTCAGATTTTGAAGCATTTTGGGTGTGGATTTTCATATTACAGATGGTCAGCCACAGCTGCACCTAGCTAAGCAAAATCACATGTGTAGAGCAGTTGGTTCGTGGAAGGGCTATAGCATTTTAAAAAATCTCCTGTTATTTGACTATAGTTAGGCATCAGGGGACTTCTGTGATGGTGGAGTGGCCTGAGGAAGCGCACAGTCCAGGCAGACGCTGTGCCCTGGGTGCTGGGGAGGGGCGTGTGCTCTTCCCCACTGAGTGCCTGGGGTGCAGTTGGATTTTTGTATCCTCCTTGATCTTCCCAGGTGGCCCCTTGATACATTCATTTGATCTGATGATAATATGTTCACTGACATCTAATTCCAGGGCCACGTGGTAATCCCAGGATGACTTCTCTTCCCCCAAGAGGCTTCTTGGCCATTTTCCTCCTTTCCATGAGTACATAGGAAGGGCTGGGTCTGTGATCCCCATGTTCTCACTCATCAACATTGTGTGGATGGTCTCAGGAAATTCAGTTTTCACTGGGTTATGCTTTCTCGGGAGTGTCTTAGGGACTGAGCAGCCCCTTTCTAAGGAAAGCTAACGCTTATTGCGCACTTATGTCAGATATTGTGCCACATGCCTTACGCACAGTATCTCCCTGAATCCTCAAAGCAGCTGGACAGAAATTCCTTTGTATGTGTCAACCAGAACAACAGAGAGTTTCTCTCTAAAAGAAAACAGTACTTATTCAGGAACAGTGCCCGGCACTGGGAATATGTATGCCATAGTAATGTGCATAATCAGGGAGGTAACAGAAGACAAAGGCTTTTAAAGGAGAAATGAGGATTAGGGAATTGTTTTGAGATCATTACCCTTGTCTAAACAGATCAATAGCAAGGGTGACACTAGTCCAAGGCTGGACAGGTAGTTCTTGGGCACATGTTCCTGTGGAAGTATTTTTTGTGTTAAGTTTGCAATGGCTTTTGTGCAAGGTTGTGGTTTTTGCAAAGTCATTTGTGATATTTTTATTACCAGGCATATAGGCATAAAACCCTCTCTTTGTAGCCTTTCTTAGCCCTATTTGTCATGGATTTTATTTTATTTTTTAGTACAAATGACTTCATTTTAGTTTTGACAACTTTCCCATATGGATGGAGAACTAGAGAGAAGCATGATGGAAGAGCCTGCCCAGGGCCATACAGTTCATGTTGCAGGGCAGGAAAGCAGACCCAGGCGATCTGCCTGCCCTACCAGGGCCTTCTGCCTCCTTGTGATGGCAGCTGCTGGGAAAGGGGGTACCCAGCCTACCTCCATGAAGGGCATTCAGCTGCCTCCTCTGTGGGCCTGTGGGTGCACTGGCTTCCCACCCTGGAGGTTACCGTCTACCTCTCCATACACAGGCCAGCACTGACGTCTCGCAGCGGGGAGGCCCTGCCACAGCTCTGGGCACCTGCATAGATGGCCATTGTGCTCCTGGTTGATGGCTTGTCCAGGAGTAAAAAGAAACTTATTTTTTCAAATAATTGAGAACAACCTTTAAACCTATTTTCACTATTAGGAAGATATCCCCTGAAAATGTCCCTGGAGTGTTGGCCACCACTGAACACGCCTCCCCTGCACCCCCCACTAGATGGCAGCGTGCCTTCCCTGGCCACTGATGCCAGCCTGGAGGTGCAGGTCAGGGAGAGACTTCCCTCTGTCCTGCATCTGTCCCTGTGGGGAAGCAGGGGCAGAGCCTGGTTCTGGCTTCTGGAAGCGCCTGGATGCAATTTTTGACAACCTAAATAACAGAGAGAGTGTCTCTAAACAGAAATGCTATTTATTCGGGAACAGGACATTGCAATGGAAAACACATACCAGAGCAAACTATGTACCTATTTAGGGAGGTGAAAAAAAAAAAACAAACAGAGAATGGTTTTTAAAGGAAAATGAGGAGGATGCCATAATTGTTTTGAAATCATCCTTGGCAAAAAGGTCAATACCATGGGTTCTGCCAGTCCTAGGTTGGCCATGCAGTTGATGGGCCCTGGGAAGCCGGGGTCCTGGGAGCCGAGCCCAGTGGGTAGAGAGCTGGAGCAAGGCCAGCAGGCAGATGCAGCAGGGCCCATGCCCTCCCCCACAGTTCAGGAAGTGTGAAGAGGGCGTGGGCTCAGGAGTCAGATGGTTCCGTGACTACACATTACCGAACTCTCCTGAGCCCACCATGCTCCCACAAAAATGTATAAATAAATACATAAATAAACAAAAATTGGAAAACAAAATTACACACTTAACAAAAAAAACCCCAGTCCCCTCCTCAGGCTTCCCCATCCTGGTAAATGGTGTTGCTGTCCACCTGGTTGTTCTGGTCAAACACTCAAATGTCATCTTCAACTACTCTGAGCTTCCTCTTTATATCTATCCCACCAGCAACTCCTGTTGCCTCCATGTGCAAAATATATCCTGGATCTGCCCAACCTGGACAGATTCACTGCACAAGAAATAAAACCCCAACCCCTTTCTAGGGCCTATGAGGCCCTGCCCCCTGTCCTGGGTCACCTCTTTCCCTCCTTGACAAGGTCAGTGAGTCACTGTCCGGAGCATTGGCACAGGCCACTCTCTCAGCCCCAAGCACCCTTGCCTGGGATCTTTGCCTGGCTGGCTCCTCATCTTTTAAATCTCGGCTGGATTGTCACCTTTTCAGAGAGAATTTATTTTTCATGGAAGTTTACAACACTATACAAAGTAGCAAGAATTGTACCATGAACTTGAAGAAGCCATCACCTACTTTCAATCATTCTTAACCTGCCCCCACCTGCTTTCCTTGGTACCCTTACCACAGAGTATTTTGAAGCAAATCCCTGGCCTTGCATCATTTCATGCTCTTCTAGACCAGAAATTATGGCTCTACAAGATAGGAGAAGTCACGCATAATGAAGCAGCTGTCCCTTCCCTCTGGTCCCCTCACGTCCTCTGGTCATGGACATCATAGCACGTTGCACTGTCATCTGTTTTGTCCTGTTTTTTATTTTGTTTTCTGTGTCCCATGCAGTCCCTAAAGGTGAGTCCTTGAGAGCAGGGGCTCTGCCTGCCTGTTCCTGTTACACAGCAGAGTGCTGCACAGGGCCTGGGTGTGGCGGGTGCTTGCAGGGGTCTATGCAATAGGAAGGCAGAGCCCACATGCCGGTCCTGGGCCACAGGGTCAGCTCTGCATGCTGAGGACACACATGGGGAGGAACAGTGGACAGACAGGTGCATTGACATTCTTCTCATGTCATTTTCTTTTAGATGAAAAGCCAACCAGTATCGACAGTCATTCCATGAATTGCCCTGGGCCCAAAACTAGAAAAACCTGGAGAGTAGGTGCCCCTGGCAGGAGGCCCTAGAGGGCAAGAGGCCAGGGAGTCAGGGTTGGTCACCGTGAGGTGTACAGAATGTGGATGCCACCCCTTGCTGGGGCAGCCCATGTCTGTGGCTGGGCAAAGAGCAGCCTCCTCCCGACATCCCTTTTTGGTGACCCCCAAGGTATTTGGGGATCTGCAGTGTTCTAGGGTCTGTGAGGAGGGCAGGGTGCAGGAGATGATTGCCCGAGGAATGGTACCTTTGCTTCAGGTTGCTTCTCAGAGTTAAGCCAACAGACTCTGTAAATACAGAAGAGCCAGGATGGTGACACCAAGCAGCGGTCCCTGGTCCTTTAGGACACGGTCACAATGGCATGAGACCCCATGCAGGGCCCCTCACTGCCTGACCCGCTTACCCTTTGGTCATCATTGCTGAGTTGACCTGCAAGGGTTTGGGGAATGACCTCTCATGACCCATGCTGTCCACTGGCCAAGGGCAAGAACTGCATCTCTCTGGGCTGGGTCTCGCCATCCGTGTTTTCTGTGCTTTAGGGAGTACTTTATTGAAGTCAGCTTGAACAACGGCAAAACATTCTTCAAGAGCAATGTCAGCGTCACCAGCAGCACATGTGTGAGTACCAGGATGGGGTTGCAAACATGTATGAGGACTGTCCAGAGCCTCTGCACTAGAAGGAGATATACCCTGGGGAGGACAGAAAGGGCAGGCAGTTCCCAGGCAGTCAGTCCCAGAAAGCAGTGTGTGCAGCAGGCACCTGAGGCTGCTCCAGCCAGGCTTCCAGATGGTGCAGGTGGGTGAGGCTGGGAGGCTGTCTGCCAGGAGCCAGAGTCCAGCACCTGTAGGCCAGGACCTCAGACCCAGGAGCACTGGAGGATTCCACACACTGCCGTCAGGGTGTGTGTGTGCCGCTGAACTGGTGTCCCAGCTGCTGATCTGGTCCTGAACCTGCTCATGACCCTGGCCCCCAAGCCTGCCTGGTGCTCACTTGCTGTCATTTCCCAGATGCCTTCAGCCCCTTTTCTGCCTCTCCTCCTTGCTCAGGCCTCTGAGATGTCCCTCTCTGCTCCCTCGCCAAGCCCTGCAGTATGTCCCTTCCTACTGCTGAAGGGAAGGCTCTCAGGCACTGGGACCTGGCCTCAGCTCCAAGAAGCCCCTGGGAATGGAGGTGCTGTGCCCCAGGTGCCTGCTCCTCAGAGCTCCATGTCTTTGGGCAGCTTGGCCCAGGGCAGCATAGGCAGGAGGATGTGCTGGAGGGACGGGCGAGAGGCCAGAGCCCACTCCACCGCCTTGTATCCTGTCTCACTTGTGAGGACACACCAGTGTTGAGAGCCCTCCCTCTGGGTCTCCCCTTGCCTGTCCCTGCACATCCACGCATGGATCTGCAGGCTGAATGCATGCATTCCCCATCAGGAATCTACTCACTGATGGCCCGACTGTGACAGGCACATCAAGAGCAGCCCGGGGGCTCCCACCTCGCCAGTGGCCTTCATGCTCAGCTTCAGTGGTTCCTCTCCTTCAGACAGCTGGGTTCCCAGCACAGGGCCCCTCTCCTCCCCTCCCCTCCCCTCCTCTCTCCTCCCTTCCCCTTCCCTCCCCTTCTCTCCACTCCCCTCCCCTCCCCACCCCCCTCCAGCCTTCTCTTAAGTAGAGCTCTGGATCTGGGGAAGGCCTGAGCAGCCTGCGTTCCCACGATGCAGCCCGAGGTTCCTTTATTGTGAAGAACACCCAGAGAAGTGTTCCCGTTGCTTACACCCCGTGTGGCCCTGGTTCTGAGCCAGGACTTTGTCTGAGCTCTCTAAACCTCACAAGTGCCCCCAGGGAGGGCGGCTCATTCCCTCTGCACAGGTGTGGAGGCTGAGGCTCAGAGCGGTGCGTGGATGTGCCCACGGTGCAGAGCCTGGAAGTGGGGAGAGAGACTGTTGGGGAGGGACCTGGGTCCCCTGCCCCTGCTTCTGTGCCTGCACCTCCACCCTCACCTGTCTTTGTACCAGTAGATTTTGTGGTCCTCACAGAACCTATGCTGCAGGTGAGGTGTGCAGTGAGGGTTCATCAGACCACAGAAGCTTCCAGGACTTTCTTGTCAGGGCTCTGGGGCAAAGACTTTCAGCAGGGCCAGAGAGAGGGTCTGTAGCTCTCTGGGGCCCAGCTCTGGCCGCTGGCCGCACTGTGGTACCCAGATGTGGGGCCAGCTAGGGAGAGCAAGGAGTGGGCAGATGGCTGCCAAGTGGTGGGGACCGGGAAGAGGCCACCCAGGCCCTCCCAGACCTGGCATTCCTCTGTTCCTTAGGTGTGGTTCATGGTGCTCTCTTTCTCCACCAGGGCATTTTCAGCAACTGGCTCTATTTTTTGCTGCCTCTGCTGCTTCTTCCACTACTGCTGTGTTGTCTCTGGCGGCTGTGCCGCAAGAAGGCAAGTGCTCCCTGCCTGCCCAGCCTTGGGGCCCAGGCACAGGCCCGCCCTCTGAGGGACTCTAACATGTGACTGCCCCGTGATCCCACCTGTGGGAAGTTTCCCTCAGCTCCCAGCTCATCACGTGAGCCCAGGGAGTGGCAGACCTGTCCACACATTCCCAGAGCCTAGCAAGCCTGGGCTTCTGCAGGGCCTCCTGCCTGGGCTGGTCACATAGAGCTGGCCTGGGATGCCCTGGACATGGGGCTGAGGCCTGCCCTGGCTCCTAGAGAGAAGTGACCCCAGAACCCCTGAAACCAGGGCTACCTCAACAATCTGGACTTCTGGAAGCCTCAGATGGACAGGGCCAGGAGGTGGCCTCTGTGTGGAGGGAGGAAGAGAGGGTCCCCCATGAAGTCCTGATGGCCCAAATGGAGGACGGTGCTGTAACCCCCAGCTGTCTGTGCCTTAAGGAACCAGCGTGGATCTTGGCACGTGTCTGGTGCCTTCCCCATTCCTTCATCTGTCTTTACTGAGCTGCAGCTTCCCCTGGGCCCCATGCTGGGCTGGGGAGGGACAGAAATGAAGCAGCCACCGTTCCCCACAGGCAGCTCACAGTCCTGTCCTGTCAGGGCTGAAGGTGAAATGTCCACCCCACAGGAGTGGGAAGGGCTTCCCTGTAAGGCAGAGCAGGACCCAGAAGCAGAGAAGGAGCCTGGGGCAGGGAGGATGGAAGGGGTGCTGGGAGCTGGGGTGGACGGACCCAGCTCTGAGAGCTGCAGAGGACAGAGCAAAGGGAGGAGAGGACAGAGCTCAGCCCAGGGAACACGCAGGGCTCATGTCTGCATAGGGAGCCACAAGGGGAGGAAGCCGGGAACTCAGCCATGAGGCTGGGAGGTCAGGGAGGGCTCCTGGGGACAGACAGGCTCTCCCTGAGGAAGGGAAGTGGGGCGGACGCTCTCTTCTCCATGTGGCTGTGGGCAGAGAAGGACACTTGTAGGGGCTGGGCCTCTCTAGGGATCTGGTTCCCGGCCAGGCTGACCCCTAGGAACCCCACAGTGGCGGTACGGGGTTCCCCTTGGGTAAGGTTGGAGGCTGAGGCCCGGGAAGAGGAGCCTGCCGGGTACAACTTCACAGGCTCAGTGTGGCCAGAGTGACACCCCAAAGGCAGTGCTGTCTCCTGGTGCTCCAGACCAGGGTCCCAGCTATGTGCAGGGCCAAGGCAGAGCCCGCCCACCCCCATCCAGCTTGGGTTTGTCTCTTTTGAACATTCTAGACTGTCAAGGAGCCACCACCTGTGCAGAAGCCAGAAAAGGTAAGTCACAGTTTTGGTCTCGATATTGTCACATCCCAAGGAGCCCACCGACCTTCACCAAGAGTGCCATGAAGCATGCGCCCCATGACCTCCACCTGCCTGGGCAGAGAAGAAGGTGACAGAGGGGCAGAGTGGAGCCTGAGAAGATGGGGAACTCACAGTGATGTCCCCAGCACACCCTTCCCGCTCCCTGCACCCCTTAACATGAGCCTTGTCACCAATTCACAGCCTGGGCCAGTTTCAGCAACTGTGATGATCTGTCTTGAATGAATGGGGCTTTTCTGTCAATGCCCCAAGGACCTTTTGTAAGATGCTAAGGACAGAGACGCTCTGGAAAAGGAGCCCCGCATTTCAGGGACCTGGCCCTGTCCCCAGGCTCCAGAGGCGGCTGTGGCTCCGTTTGGCCTCTCTGGATCCATGTCTCCTGGCAGGGACAAGGGGTGCCTGGAGTTAGCCTCTTGGGACTGCAGGGCTGAGGGATGGGGGAGTCCTGGCGGGAACCAAGCTGGGAGGGACACCAGCCCAGTGAGCATAGGGGCCAGGAGTCTGGAAGCAGGTTGTGGCTCACCTGGGTCGGGGACCCACCCCAGGGCCCATGGGCAATGGTGAGTAACTGAGGCAGGAGGCCCTGGGCCTGGGATAGGGTGGGAACAGACCTCCCTGGCCAAGGGTGGCCTCTGCGGTGCTGCAGAGTGGGTTCGGGGAGGCTGCATCTGCAGCCAGATGGATGCGGACAGTCACCTGCAAATGCTGGGACCATTGCACAGCCCCCAGAGCAGACCTCTTTCAACAAGGGCGGCCACAGGAGAACCAAGGGGACAGAGTCGAAGTCGTTGGCATTTACAAGAAGAACATTGTCTGCCAACTAGGAGGAGTTTGCATGTTTCTCATGTGAAGGCCCCTCCCCTGTGGTGTGGGTTTCTCTCTGGTCCTTTCATTCCCCAGACACACATCTGCGAGTGGCCAGCACTGTGCCCCGCCAGCCCTGTCAGCAGACAGTTTTTCTTTTTTTAGGAGCCAGAGCAGGAGAAACCACCACCTCCACCACCACCATCACCACCACCGCCTCTGCCTCCACCACCTCCGCCCCCAGCTCCTGTAAACACCTGCCCCACCGTGATTGTTTGTTGCTGTGCATGCCAAGGAGTGTGCGGGATGAGAGGGACAGAGGTGAGAAGGGCACAGTGGAGAGGGGCTGTGACCCAGGCTGGGACTGCAGGAGGAGGGGGCAGCTGGGTCCCACTGCAGAAGCCTGGGCCCTGGAGGAAGGCAGGCTCTATGGGGGCCGGACTTTGGTCACTTGATGTCAAGAGCAACCAGATGCCCACCTCACCTTCACGCCCCAGTGGCAGGCATATATGAGGGCTCCTGTCCCCTGCACCACCAGGTCTGTCCCCACACATTGAACTCCCTCTCTAGAAGGATCCATGTTTCTGTACAGTGGCAACTTTTGATGTCTGACCAGTCCCTGGTTCCCACAGGGGTGCCTCAGCTCTGGCAGTGGCCTCGGCTTTAAACCACCTGTCTGCAGGTGCATGGGTCAAGCAACCTGAGTCACAAAAGGTCATGTAGATCAGAAAAAAAAATAGAAATGACCAGTCCTGACACATGTTCTCACCACCACGAACACTGCAAGGATGCCAGGGGCACCTGCCAGCCCGGGCAGCAGGATCTTCAGGCAGTGAGGAAAAGCTGTCCCTGAGTGGGCTTGTCGCCTGCTGAGATGGGCTGACAGGCACTGCAGGGAGGGGAGGAGGTGGAGACCCGAAAGCGCCCTCACAAGACACCTGTGCAGGAGCTCGAGCCCTGGAGCCAACACAACCACTCTCCCTGAGGAAACCTCCTTCCCGGGCAGGTACAGGCCCATCTTGCTGAGGGGAACCCAGCCAGGCAGCAGCAGGGGCCCTGCACAGGGGTAGAGAGGGCGCCTGGGTGGCTGGTGTTGAGGGAGAAGGATCCCAGCGTTCCTGCCTAGCTCTGACCCTCTCCTGCTTGGTCCTGGCTCTGTGGTCAGATCTCTTGCTTCCTCCTGGAGTGTCAGGTTCCTCTGCAGCCTCAGTGGGCATCTGGGGAAGCCAGACCTGTCTCTCCCGGAGTGTGGGGCACAGAGAAGCCGAAACACAACCTCCGGGAGAGGAAGTCACTGCCTTGCAACTCACAGCCCTCATCCCATCCCCACCAGGGCCCAGAAAGGCCTGACTACAGCACCGAGTGGCCAAGGGGCTGCCCACTATGGGTCCTGGGCTGCTTTCTGGCCTGTTTTTTCTCTGCCTTCCTCTTCTCTCTTTCCTGGTGTCAGGTACCTACTCCCTGAGCAGGGCATGGTCCTCTCACCTGCCTTCCCCTGTGTGCCCCCAGCAGTAAGAAGACTCTTCCCTTCCATGAGCTCCTGCCCAGGCCCCGTACCCAACTCATGCTCCCCTTTAGGACCTCTGCTCGGAACCACAGGCTCCTCCTGCCTTTGGACTTTTTGTCTGAATCTGCCCCTGTCGTTTTCTCTTCCTTCAGCAAAATACTGTTTTGTTCTAGATTCCAAAACTCTCTGTGGCCACAGTGACCATGTCCCCAATACACAAGGCTGCCAGGCCCCTCCCCCAAGGGGAGATGGAAGCTTTGTCTGGGTGTGTTCCAGGGGACAGATCATGGGGGGCTGGGGAGTCCTGATGCCTTCTGGAGGTAGTGTCCAGCCTGCATGGCTTCCTCATGGCCACGTTGCTTTTCAGGGCAATCTGAATACCTTTTGTGACCTCTCTCACCCAAGCTGCCACCAGGTGCCATGGATGTGGTGTCAGCGCAGGGACCAGGTGAGCAGGGGTGCAGGGACACACTTGATGGACAGAAGGCCACTGCTTTTCCCCTGACCGCTGTCCTCTGGGATTGTGGCTCAGAGAGCCATATCAGGTGTCTGCCAAAGAGGACGACACAAGATACACAGAAACGGTGCCCGTGGGCATCCCAGCCAGTTTCTGGACATGGGACCCAAGTACTTCCTTTGTTTGTCACCTGGGGCCAGGAATGCTGGCTAGGATGGCTGACAGGGTTGTTGGGCAACACTGACTGGTTCTAATAGGCAATAAGGATTCCTTCCTTGGGTCATTGCCTTGGGCCATGGGGAGGAAAATATTGTCAAGATTTTCTCTTTGTAACTTATTATGAATGAGGATATTAATTATTAATGAGGCCTCAGTAATGTACAGAGTCCTCCCATGGGCCATTTCCTAGCCTAGGCCATGCTTTCACTGTTTTCATTCTCCTAGTAACTGTACCTACGTGCTATTATTATCCAGTTTACTGAAGGGGACAGAGGTGCTGAGAGATTAAGTGGTATGTCCCTGCTCCTAAAGCCCGCGAGTGATAGGGCTGGATGTGCACTGGGCCTGGCTCCTGCCCTTACTCTGCACTGCTCTCCTTTTGGATCAGCACCAAGGGGCTTCTCCGCTCAGGCCCCGGGGCCCTGGAGAGCCCTGCTCCTGGCTCGGCCTGGGGCTCATCTGCCTGTGCCTCCCACAGTCCAGCCCTTTGCACCTGGAAGATGATCTCATCCCCAGGGTTTATAGAGGGACCTGCACTGGCCAGACCTCCTGCATCAGGCCAGCACAGGCTCTCAGTGGCCAGGTGGCTGCGCACTGAGAAGGCCTTGCAGGCTACAAGCCTCTGGACACTGCTAATGAGAAACGGGCTGGGAGCCCCCGGGAGGTGTGCTGACACCTGGCAGGGCATCGCCGGTGTCAGAGGCATGCAGGGCTCCTCCAGCCGCTGGGCTCCTGGCTCTGTGCCTCTGCACAGGGCTCTCAATCTCAGCCATGCTTGCACAGAAGCCCATTTTCCATCTGAGGTACCATGAGGCCTCTCCACATTGACACAGCCCAGTTCCAGTCACACAGCACTAGTCCAGCCTTATGCACTGAACAGGTGAGACACTTAGGTGGGAGGGATAGAGCTTGATGGCTGAGTGTGAAAACAGGCACCTCAAGCAGAGGGAAGGCAAGAGATGGGAGGATGGGCATGGGAAAGAGCCAGAAATGGCCTTACTGCCCAGTGTGGTGAGACGGGATGGAGCACGTCTCTGAAATTGTCTCATTCCCGAGGGCAGCTCTTTGAAGCTAAGGTTTGGGGGTGGGGTGGTGGGGGCAGAATAATTGCATCACAGAGGGCACTTACCACTGCTCAGGGCTCTGCCAGGCTGCCACTGTCATCGTGTGAAGTCCACCTTGCAATTCTTGGAAAAGGAGAGACAATCCCTGTTTTACTAATGGCAAAATAGAGGCTCAGAGTGGCCAAGAGAGTTGCCTAAGGCCACCCAGATAGTAAGTGGCTGCCTCCAGCGCTATCAGAAATAAACCCCATATCTGTCCCTAACCCAGGGAGGCCCATAGCTATGCCTTGTAGACCCGGGCTCCTTCTAGCTTCTCTGCCACAACCTAATTCAACCTTGTCCTTCCCAACTGTAGTCCTGAACACCCAACTGAGTGTCTTGCAAGATTTCTGTCGGGTACCCAAGAATTCAGACAATCTGGCAGGAGTTCCCGGTTCTCCTCTTTAAGCCTTCGGTGTGTTGGCCCCAGGGTCTAACGTGAGTCATGCACTAAAGAGGATGCGTCCCCCTGAGACCTGCAGCCCGTTTCAGAGCCACAGGGTCGGCCTGTAAGCCTAGTCCTGAGTGTACAGAGCCAGACACCAGCCAGGCTGCTGCCGAGCTCAGCAGCTTCCTGCTTGGAGACACTGGGAATGTGACCTTCCTGCCTGAGCCAGGGGGTCCCTGAGTGAGAAGGAGCCCTGAGGCTGGAGGAGAGAGAGTGCATCTCAGGGAGAAACCGCTGGAGACCAGACTTGGGAGGGCGACTCGGCCCCAGCCAGGCAGCCCAACTGCAACTGCGGGGCTGTGGAGGCATCGGTGAGACGTCCTGCCCAGGACAGGCGTAGGCTGTCTGTCTCTTCACGGCAGAGTGAAGAGGCCACCTGTGTGCTCCACACCCCTCTTCCAGGATCTCCCCTCAGACAGAGACTCACTCAGGCCCTCAGCAGTGTGGCGGATCCTGACAGAAGCAGTGCATGCCTCTTTCTCCATCCATGCCCGGTCTTGTGGGGAGGCTGTTTCCAAACTCCTCTTCCTGACTTGGCATTGTGGGCTGACCTGGGGGTGTGATGAGCTCGGGACATTGATGAGTCTGTTCAACTGGAGTGTGGTTGTCGAATTTAGAGGAGCTGCTGCCTTTTTAAAACCTTGTTTAGTTGCTGGTTTTCGGCAAACCCAAACATTTCGAAGGCGTTGATAGCGTCCTCTTCCAGGCCATCCTCACTACACACTCATACAAAATGCAGCAGCAAGACTCCGAGGCTCTTGAATCAAACTCTGCCTCCCATCCATGCTGACGATCCTCCTTCACTTTATCCTGTGGATGCTCATTATGTTAATGGGAAACAGTATTGCTAGATCCATCAGGAAAGTCAAGCTAATAACGTGAAACCTTACCCTCTGTCACCAAATGTAGTGCCCACAATGATATAACAGCCTTTCCAGTGAGTTTAATTCGTGTGCGCACCACAGCAGGAAGCCCTTTAGAAACTGGATCTCATTTCATTCTCACAACACCCAGAGGACTCATAGCTGCCATTCATACCCAATCTTAAGGTGGGCCAGACACTGTTGCAAGTATATTCCACAAACTAACATATGCCATAACTCTATTGCGGGGAGGAAGCTAGAGGCCCTACAAAGTTAGGTAACCTACCCAGGGTCACACAACCAGGAAGCAATAGGACAAGCATCCAACAGCCTGGCTCCAGGTCCTTACTGTGTGCATGGCCACCTCTCTGTCCTGCAAGGCAGTCACTACTGTCTGCATTTCACAGCTGTGGACACCGAGGCTCTGATGTTTAGTGATAGGCTCAACATGGCAGGATCATTGAGTGGTAGAGCCGGGCTATGAACTGACCCAAGGGGAGGCTCATGTCTGAGTCGGGTTCCACCCCATGCCCTGCTGTCAGAGTGATCTATGGAAACACCTGCAAGTGCATCTCTCTTCAGTGCAAAATGTCACATAGAAGGTCCTCAAATAACATTTCATTCAACACACATGTAGGTTAAAAAAAAAAAACAATGTTTAATAATAGAAGCATTTGGTTTTGATTTAGAAGTTTAGGTGATGTCCTTCCAGACTAGAGTATATGCCTCAGGACCATAAATTTCTAGTATCAATTAACTAGGATCAGTTGGTTTTCTTGTAACCCTGATTCACTGGGAGTCAGAATTTCTAGAATCTATCGACGCTTCTGATGAGGATGTACTGAAAGTTACACATGATACATAGTGATATTATTATCTTGATTTCAACACGCACCTGCAGACCTCCTTCTAAATCCGTGCTCATTGCTGGAGAGTTGTTCTGGGTAGCAATTGGAGTTAATGCAGACGGGCCCCCCCTTAGGATGCCTTCATGACCAGAAGCTTCCTGAGTTTCTCCTCCTGATCCCTGTACCCATGGAGAGCGCTAGACCAAGTGGACAGTCGTGCAAAGCCTAGGCTGGGCTGTGGCCTCCAACTGTCCAGGAATCCCAGGCTTGCAGTCCCGTTCTTGCAAGCCAGCACTTTTTGGAAAGTTACAGATCATAACTTTGGCAGTACAGTTACAGCAGGCTTTCCTCGACTCCTCAAGCACCACCCCACCACCCCTCCCCCCCCACACAACAGAAGAACACACACGACAACACACACCCACAAGACACCACACACACACACGACTTCTGTAAACATAATCAGGAAATCCAAAGATTGAGCCAAAACCACCAAAGCAACTGGCAATTAAGGTTCCTGATTGTTTGCCCAGCACCTTCAGGAAATGTTCCCGCTCACCTTAGAGTGGTATGAGCTGATGGTGAGAAGTGATTCAGTTGCTGGCTTAGATTATCTTGCAATCAGTAGAGGAGGCAGTGAGGAAAGAGACCACTCTCAAACTCTAGGAACCTACTCATCGACCTTACACTTAACCCCATGGAATCAGGGGCCTGGAAGGTTCTCCTCTACTGTGAGGCAAACCAACCCTGCTCCTCCTCCATCTGTACAAGTACAAAGGACCCCTACCTTAGCGCTTGACACTGTAAACTCCTGTTTTAGGCTGGGGCAAGAGGAGAGGAGTGTGGCCCTCCGTGTTAGTGCCACTTGGTCCTGCTCCTGAGGAAATCAAGGGATCCCTCAGCAGTGGGTAAACACTAGGGTCTGGAATTAATTGTGAGTTCAGTTTTTACTGGAATGTTTTGCAATAATAAGTAGAAACAAAGGAGGTGGAAATAAAACATGAAAGATTCCTTTCTCTTTACAACAGCCACAAAAAACGTAATACCTATGTGTAAGTGTAACACAAATGTGCTGACACATGATGAAAAGAAACCATAAAACCTTACTTATTGGTACAAGACAAATTTGAAAATATAAAAATCTAGAGCACAATGTCAACTTTCCGCCATAGGATTTCATGAGCTTAATATGTTTTATTTTAGTGAAAATTGTAATGAAACATTTTTAGGAAATTTTCTCAAAATGACAAGTTTTCACTTGAAAAAAATAGACAGTCAAGAATCAATAAGGAATTTTTAATACAGAAAAGCAGTGAGAGAAGATTTGCCTTATCCAATGTTAAACATTAAGCTCCAAAAATTAAAATAATGAAAAACAGCTGCGGTGGCGGGCTCACACCTGTAATCCCAGCACTTTAGGAGGTGGAGTTGGGGCTGGATTACGAGGTCAGGAGATCAAGACCATCCTGGCTAACACAGTGAAATCCTCGTCTCTACTAAAAGAGTACAAAAAATTAGCCGAGCGAGGTGGCAGGCGCCTATAGTCCCAGCTACTCGGGAGGCTGAGGCAGGAGAATGGCGTGAACCCAGGAAGCAGAGGTTGCAGTGAGCCAAGACTGCACCACTGCACTCCAGCCTGGGCAACAGAGCAAGACTCCTTCTCAAAACACCAAACAAAACAAAATAATGAAAAACAAGAGGCTGATAAAATAATGGGCCCGAATCACGCTACGCCACACTCCCTGGACATAAATAGAGTGTGTCACTGTGGTGGTAGCCCCTGGTACTGACATGTGTATGGCAGGTGAGCTCAAGTGCACTTACGGATGTTTAAGGATTGTTTGACATAATGTCAAATAAGACAAAACGTCAGACAAAAGTAAAATGCAACAGTGTTTAGTTGAGTCAGAACAAACAAAACATGAATTCCAAATAGGGCCGTCCCCCAGAGTCATGAACGGACTCAGAGAAGTGATCCAGGGCTGACCACGAGAGGTCAAATAAGATTTCTGAACAGAGAAGGCAAAAAACGGCGTAGAGAAAAGGGAACTGAGGTACGGAAACCGCAGAACGGGCAACAGCTCTGTGTGTCCTCCTCAGTGAACAGTTTGGCTGCTGTGAGTGGCTGAAGTGTGCTGCTGTGAATGGCTTGAGGCTCAGCTCCTGTTATAGAAGCACACTCCGCAGTTGGGTTTCAGTTTTTTAGGTACCGAGTTAGGTTTGTGTTCATATGTGAGAACTCAAATATGAGAGTATGGAGGCTTTCTCAGGCCAAAATTTTAGTTTTATTTTAACATTTTCACTCTTTTGAGAGGCCTCTCAATTTGGAGAGGTTGACCAAAAACTTGGGCATTGATGCCACTCTCTGTCACCATCATAAATGAGTTATTTGATCTCAGCATGGAATTCACAAGTCACAACATCGTGCCCAGTTCAATACTTTTGTCTGCTGTTGCTGACTTATGGAAGTGAGACCACTTATGCTCAATGGATGGTTGCATACAAAACATCGAAGGTTTCGGAGGGTGCGGTGGACCACAGGGGACTATCAGGATGACTATAAAGAAGAATGATATCCAAAGACCAAAGTGAACTCCTTAACAATAATTTCTTATGAAGCAAACTGTCCCAAATCAATCAAGTCACGGTTCAGGCAGTACAGGCATCTCAACAGTATTTCAGTCGATTGGTCATAGTCTTTGTTCAGGATGTACAGGCCATAATTCACTGTAAAATGGCCTGATTTATAGAGGCATTCAACTTTGTTGTTAGCCTGGTAACACAAGCATGGTAGCCTGGAACGTCACTAGAATAAAATATAAAGATTAGAAAACCCAAGTTTGTCATCCACCATTTACAATGCCTGCAAATCAACTGTCAGTTGCTCCCATGAACACATTATGTGCTCATTTCTCTTGAGAGATTTTCTTAATGTATTTGGTGGCAGAGTCCAAGAAAACAGTAATACCAGCCACCTTGTAAATTAAGCTTTCTGTAGTAAACAAGATCAGAGGAGAGATAGGTACAACAACATTCACTTGTGTTCAGTACCAAACACAAGCCTCAACTGTAGCAAAGAGGAGATCTGAAGCTGCATGATGTTCCATGTGAATGCATGTGTCTCATCATCTCTCTTTTGGAGTATGACTTTTACCCATGGTTCACATCTGGCTATTTGATATGGCTAACTCCTGCCTTTTCAAATACCTTCCCATGGAAGTTCCCATGATAGCTCCTGTGATCAGAAGCAAAAACAGTCAATAACTGAAGTTAGCACCAACCTTCGAAACAGACAAAGAGGAGACAGTTTCTACTGAGGAAAGATTTCCGTTTGGTTTCCTGGGCCTCATTCTTGCCGGTAGTGGGGAACCCACTGTATGAAATTTAGAGCTAATCATTAAATTGGGGAAAATTCTTAAATTTTATAGCCAGGCAGACCTCCCATGGGGGTTCAGACCAGAATGGAATAAGCAGATTCTCTGCTGACTAAATATAGGCCCTTAGGGGTTGAAAATGTGGGCTATTTAGTTGTATTTGAGCAAGGTTTGTTAAATATTGTTCACAGGGGGGGGGGGGCCTGGGGGGGCCATGGCCCGGCACGGTGGCTCACTCCTGTAATCCCAGCACTTTGGGAGGCCGAGGTGGGCAGATTGCTTGAGGCCAGGAGTTCAAGACCAGCCTGGCCAACATGGGCAAAAACCCCATCTCTACTAAAATCCAAAAATTAGCTGGGTGGTGGTGGCACATGCCTGTAATTCCAGCTTCTGGGAGACTGAAGCGGCATGAGAATTGCTTGAACCCAGGAGGCAGAGGTTGTAGTGAACCAAGATCATGCCACTGCACTCCAGCAATGGTGGTACAGAGGGAGACTTTGTCTCAAAAAAAAATTGGTTTTCTCATTAGTCCAGCATAAAAGGAAGTTTGCTTTTTGTACTTCCCTTATAATAGTTTGTAAAGGTATAAGTAACCACATTTAGTTTTTTAAAAAAGTACCCTACTGAATTTAATCTGGTGACATTATACAAGTAATTATTTGTAACCCACACAGGTAATAGTCCCCAGGTCTTGAGGGACTAGTGCCTGGAAGCCAAATATTACCTTTTGCAGGTATCACTTTGAATAGATTTTCTATATTTGGTAACAATCATTAGTATTTTTGGAAATGTTAGAGTGTTGGTTCTAGCAAGTGCAGAAAAGCAAGTAGCAGTGATGTTTAGTGTATCAAGGATAACTTTCCACTCTTCCTTTGGAGTTTCAGGGTGAATTCTCTTTGGGAACATAGAGCAACACTGGCATACGAATTGTTTTCTTCATTTTTTTGGTTTTAGCCCACAAACCCAATTACTCGGGTTTTATGCTGAGAGCAGAAGCTTGATCTAAAGCCATCCACTGATTATGGTCCCATGATTTTCTTGTAGAGAAAAGGAAAGGATTAGGACAGCAGGAAATGAGGGGGAAAGACAAAAGCTTAAGGTTTTCCATGATGTCAGAGAAATCTTAATTTATAATCTTTGAAAAGTTGTCCATTTCTAGGATGTTTTGTCTGCTTCTGGGGAGAAATTTCTCTCCATCAGGTTTAACTTAAAGTCTCCAAGAGATATACAGTCCCAAGAGTTTTTGAAGGGGGCCTTTCCTGAGTTGTGAAATGTGGACCCAATGTCCAAGTCCCTGAAGCCTCACTGCAGTGTGGGTGGTGACAAGGACTTGGTATGGTCCCCGTCCAATGAGGTTCAAAAGCAATTTTTCCTCTGACGTCATTCCAGAAGACCCAAGCTACAGATTCCAGACCGTGAAGAGTTTGATTATCCTCAGTTGGTGCACCATAAAAAGCTTCCTTTACATAGTGAGAATACACTTTGACATAATGCATTAAAGCCTTCCAACTTCAGTGCATATCAGAGTTTAGGAGAGTGGGAGAGGCATGCGGTTCTATTCCCTAGGGGCATATGCCCTTCCAGTGACTATTTCATAAGGTATCAACTTATGTTTTCCAGTAGGAGCATATCTGAATATCATCAAGCCAAGGACAGTAACCTTTGGCTAAGGCAACCCAATTGACTCAGTTAACTTTTGTCAATTTGAGATTTAAGATGTCATTTGTTTCTTTCAACTTTTCCAGAAGACAGAGGGCTAAGGACAATGATAGTGCCAGTCATGTCCCATAATATCTTATTTATAGAGTGCTTTATAATTTGCCAGTAAAAATGTGAGTTTCCTTATGCTGGAGATTTCTCCAGTGAGTCGCCAAAGGAAAACACATTTTCTGATATTTCTTGTCTATTGTCATTGCATCAGCTTTCCCACATGGGAATGCCTTTAAACTTAACCAGAAAACATACAAACTACTACACTACAAGACATACTGATACCCTGTTGAGGTTGGCAACTGAATGAAGTCCATCTGTAAGTGTTTTTCAAAGGCAGGCAGATCACAAGGTCCAAGAGTTATGAGACCAGCCTGGCCAATATGGTGAAACCCCATCTCTATTAAAAATATAAAAAATTAGCCAGGTGTGATGGCATGTGCCTGTAATCCCCAGCTACTTGGGAGGCTGAGGCAGGAGAATCACTTGAACCCGGGAGGCAGAGTTTGCGGTGAGCCAAGATCATGCCACTGCACTCCAGCCCGGGTGACAGAGTGAGACTCCTGTCTCACAAAAAAAAAAAAAAAAAATTTCCCATGCAAGTGGTGAAAAATATACTACCTGAAGTTTTTTATTGTTTTTTTCCCAGGATTATGAGTTTTGACAAACCAAACATTGATTATAAACCATTTTAGCAATTCTGGAACAAGTCCTGTCACCCACCAATAATTTTTTCTTCGTAACGTGGGATTCTGTTCCAGGACAAGCTGTGGAATTCAGAGCTTTTAAAATAGAAGCTTCAAAGACTCAGGAAAGGCCAAGCAGCCAGCTGAGCCCTCTGTGAGTCTATGCTTAACATTGAATTTATATTCCTTTAGATACCAAAATTTATTTTTCCAAATCAAGTGCACTGCAGTGTTTATTGAGTAGGTCATCATGAGGAATTGACTTGGATCAATCTTACAGAGTTAATTTAAATTGTATATCCTAACAGTTCTCAGCACTAACTGATATGGCATACGTATCTTCAAGAGCATCTCTTTTATATTCAGGTTCAGTTTACACGTATGACTTCAATCTTAATAAATGGCAATCTCTGATGGTAACCAGGTAGCAGAAAGGAGTTTAAATTCCCCCCCCCTAACTTGGAGGAGACCGTTTTTTTTAATATGGGATTCCCCACTAGAAGTAATAAACCCTTGTTGTTATTCCCATTAACATGCCAAAATTGTGGTACTACTCTTCAATTTGTGGGTACATAATTTACTGACTTGGTCCTTAGCTATAATGACAGGTCTTGGTGTGAGAGCAAAAAGCCTGTTGGTTTGAGCTGGACTTCAGTTGAGGAATAGTTTCCCCTCCTCTATTTAGCTCATATTGGGTGGGGGGGAATTTTTTTTAAAAAAAAATGGTGCAAAAAAATATCCCCCTGCCTGAGAGTAATTAAGTTTCTTTTGAGTTATTTTGGCATAGGACCCCGATGATACAAAAGAAATAATAACTCAGGAAAAAAAATATTTTAAAAAGCCCCTAAACGTACTGGTCTCGTAAATCAACTCAAGATTGCCACTACTTCCAATAACTCGCCCATACACAAGGGGGTCCATCACCAGAGTCCAGGTGGAGTATAATACAATAGCAGGGTTGAAGTAGGGTGCAACAGCTTTTTAGATGTGAGATTAGAATATAGGAGGAGAGAATTTCATAAATGTTAGCTGCTTGCTGAAAAATGTTGTGTTTTGTGTTGAAATTTAATAGACTTTTCTGTCACAGTATGTTGAACTTGTGAAATTGAGTTCAATTCCATAAAACCAGTTCCAGATGAAAGCTTCCAACTTGGCTGCTGGCCTACGATCTGCATGGTGCGAGGAGACTAGGAAATGCTCGAATATGGCTCTATATGATTGGGTCAAACTACTGGGTCTAACTGCAGGCTTGGAACATGCAGTTGGGCCTAGTGTGTTTCCCCCGTGTTCTTGAGTAGGAACTGCCAGTACCTGATTGTTGTGTTCATGAACAACCAAGGTAATAGGTTTAGCGTAGTTCTGGAAATCCTGAAGCCGGAGGCTGTCATAAGGCCATAGTTTAAAAGCCTGGACTGTCTTTCCAAGTAAAGATTCCCATACGCATTTTTCTATGAGCTAAAACTAATGTGAGGCGATTCAGGAAAATTTGAACCCAGGATCCTCAATGTCCTGTGATTTACAAGACAACCTCTTAAATGTCCTTTCTGGTCCCCAGGCCGAGGAAAGAATGTTGAATAGTTTTAATTCTCCCAGCGAGAGGAAATCCCTTCAGCAGTCAAGTACATGCCCAAATAGTGACCTTTTTCTCTGAAAATTGAAGTTTTTCCATGCAAGCCGTGTGACCTGTATGAGTGAGTTGCTTAAATGGTAAATTGATTCAATTTCAGAGCACTGTTGAGCGGGAGAGCAGAAAAGGTCATCTACAATTACTGAGTAACAGTAGAATGTCCAGAAACTGTAGGTTATTAAGTACTGAGGCAATGCCTGGGAAAAATAGAAATTGCCGGGTGTACTGCTGATTTTTCCGATGAAAGCAAATAAATGTTGACTATCTTTATGAACTGGAATGCTACAAGAAGGTTTGAGCGGAGAAGGGGCGGGAGGTCTGTACCATGAACCACTTTAAAATCCAGTGGGTTACATTAAGATAATAAAGTATTCAAATTTGGGACTAGGGAAAATCTTGGGTATTATAATTGGTATTAATTAAGCTATAGATCGTGATCAAATCTTCAATCTCAATGTCATTTGGTTTTTTAACTGGTAGATGGAAGTGTTCACAAAGACTGATACGTGGAACTCAAATCGCTAGCTTAGTTAAGTCTCCTCAATTGTGAGAGCCCTTTAATGTCCTTAGGATTATTAGTGTATATTGGAGTATTTAAGGAAAGACTATAGAAACTGACCAGTTTGGACCTTTATAGACTCCACACTTTTAATTCTTTCTCTATCATTTGAGGAGAACCCATAAATATTCCGGTTGTTAGAAAGGTGTTTCGTTATGGGCTGAGTTTTGATCTTATCGCTCTGTCTGTAGAGAGCACCAACCGTTCTGGTTCAGGAGACTCAGGAATCTCTACATTGCTTCCTCCCTCTGGGAGAATTGTATGTGCCCTTTCAACTTTGAAAGTCCTGCCCATGGCAAGTTTACATGATCGTATTACATAGTAGAAAGGTACATTCCTGCAAAACTAGCCCCAAGTTGATTAGACGGGTTTTCAGATACGGAAGCCTCTTGAACTTGATTAGAAACCTACACCGAGCAGAGATGATCTTTTCACTCCAAGAGATTTGTTGCTTATTAAAGGAGGGGTTTATGCTGGAGAAGGCGACCCTGGTGTAACACCAGCATGTGCACAGGATTCCCGCTTAAGTCTTGTTTTTTCTATGTTTTATTTAAAGGTATTTTGGGGAGCAGTTTTACAGAGAACCCTGAGCCTGTCTATTTTTATTATCCTGAAAATTAAAATCTCTTGGGTCCCCTCTAGTGGTGAACCAGTCCAGCCTATAGGGAGGAGGCTTGGTGGTGACTGAGAACAAAAGTCAACGATCTCCTTTCCCATGTCCTGGTGTTTTGCGATTAATCATTCCACCTTGGGATAAGGAATTGCCTATTCTGGACCTCCTTGCTTTGTGATTGAAAATAAAAATGGGAAGGACCCTTTGGTCTTTTGGCCCCTGTAACTGTTGTAATTGGAGAGCAATAAGATTCGTTAGCCTTTTGGGTTTTTTTCTTTGCTCTAGTGTCTTCGCAAAATGTTCAGCTAAGGCACCATTCAGTCATGTCCTGTAACTTACCATCCTGGCTTATGTGTTTTAATGAACTGCCAAGTTCAGGACGGAGTTCATTTGTAAATACAGCAGTTAATGCCATTCCAGTCCCTGAAGGAAATACTCTGTGTGCTATATTTTGAGCATAAAATGTTTCAGAAACAGTGCTTCGAACAAGATTCTGTAATCTGAAACTGGTTCCTCCTGCTTTGGTCTGCAGGGGGTGGATGATGCACCATCAATTTTTTTCTGGAATGACCTT